>NW_026935988.1:202500-678829 GCF_032062105.1 Saccostrea cuccullata | reverse complement strand
CAGATATATATAGTATACATAATTTTATATGTCATCAGTCTGTATAACACAGATATATATAGTATACATAATTTTATATGTCATCAGTCTGTATAACACAGATATATACAGTATACATAATTTTATATGTCATCAGTCTGTATAACACACAGATATATACAGTATACATAATTTTATATGTCATCAGTCTCGAAGTTCTCGATCTCTCGAAGTGAACCTCTGGTCCCGTTTTTTCCCTCTATATAACTAAGCAAATTTACTCCTGATCTCTCGAACTTCTATCTCTCGAAGTTCTCTATCTCTCGAACCAAAACCTGGGTCCCGTTACACATATTTCATTGAATTTTACTCTCTATCTCTCGAAGTTTTGATTGCGCGTGTATAAACACCGATCAAGCGTATAATTGAGCCTGGACTTACCTGGAAAAACATTGAACGCCTGGGGCTGGCATGGAGGTGTTAATTGGGTGTTTACATAGATGACACTACACCTGTGGCTCGTCCGTGTTTTGATATAATTAACTGGTTATTATTGGTAAATTATAAACGATTTCACAACTTATTTTGACTTGAAACCGAGACGATAATTTTTAGAGAATAAATTTATAGACGTCCGTTTCAATAAGTTCCCATAGACTAAGAACTCTTATTAGAGTCTACATAATCCCAGTATGGCAAATATTGCACAAGAGATTCCTTTCTCAAGGACGGAATACCGATTAATCTGGTGAACACTGGTGAAGGACCCGATCAAGCCGCGGAATAGCCAAACCGACAATTGCTATCCGGGTTTCATGTTATCATGAAATAACAACAAATAAATATTGAAACTTCAGGAATTCGTTTTATTTATTCGAAATACGATCTTTGTTGTTGATATCGATTATATTACCTGTAAAATACGATTGAAAACGTGCAGTAACTTTATTTACATATACCTCCGGTATCTATAATAAGAGAACATCGATGATCGGAACTGAATTCCGGATTTTATTTTACTTTCTATCTCTCGAACCCCTCGATCTCTCGAACTTTTCTTGCGGTCCCTCGAACTTCGAGAGATCGAGAGTCACCTGTATATAACAGTACATAATTTTAAGCCCGAAAGGCTTTATGGAAGATTTGATCATGTGCCAACCCGTTTTACATCTCAATAAAACTAAAAAAATGATACCTTATTACTTATATTTACATTTGTGACTTATTCATACTTTATTATATTTGTCTGATTGTTCCTTTTAACGTGTGAAATGCCTTAATTTTTCAAACCCAACGGCATATATGTAATCCACTAAACACGCGTCAACCCTTTATGACGTCACAGAGAAATTACGTCGAACGTTTATCCAAACGCACATCTATGACCTCTTGACCCCATACCTGTATTCACACAGTTATAAAAACGCTTGCCTTTAGTAGTGTTGTATAAAGGAAAACATTTGCAAATGTAAATATTATAGCATAATTTAAAAGTAACGTCAAGCGGAGTTATGTTTTTGACGTAACTCATTGTGACGTAGGCAAGTTATGTTATCCAAAATATTATATGTTCCTCTGAATGATTCAGCCAATGAAATTGCTTGATACAAGTAAAATTAAATTATTTATAGCTTCTCGATGCTCGTAACTGCAAGCTCTAAAGACAACGCCTGGGCAAAGAGAAAATTCAGACTACTGCACATTCATTTTTTGCCACAGTAATTTTGACCCACCATGCATCACTTAGTTAAGTTGCGTTCTCACGAGAAAGACCGCAAATGATCAACAAAAAATTTACTCGTCTTGATTAAATGGACACTAATTGAAGATATATAGTAAAAGCAAATTTTTCCATTAACTCTTAGCACTGTCCAGTTTTTTCTTGGTATTTGTAACTTACATACGATGTCATGTGACTTCAGAGTCTAGACGCACCAAATGTCAAGTGCGGTTTGACGAGCCCAATCTAAATTAAAACAATAGAAGAGTTTGTGCTCGCTCTAGCCGTCGGGCTGTCAACATATTAGAAGACTGAGTTATTTTGCTTCAAGGTTTAAGGCTGGGTGTGGACCTCTTTGTGTGTACTTGTATGTGGGTTCATCTATAGAGTTTTTTTGTTGACAGGTTTCTCTCCTACATCAGGCTGGGCAGTTGACCCCTTTGGATACTCACCCACTATGGCGTACCTCCTGAACAGGTCAGGAGTCACGGGAATGCTGATACAGAGGGTTCACTACGTCCTCAAAAAACACCTGGCAAAAAATCACAATCTGGAGTTTATGTGGCGGCAGCTCTGGGGTGAGGTTCCTTTCATTGTGATAATTCATCAATATGCCCCCTTTAAAGAAGAGAGGGCATATTGTTTTGCTGCTTGGTCAGTCAGTCAGTGTGTCTGTCCACCAGTTTCTGTTCATTTTCTTCGCAGAGGTAGCATGTATTGGAAAGAAATTTAGTATACAGAGTTATCATAAAAATAACTAGGTATAGTTCTGTTTGGGTACAATCAGACTATTTTGAATAGAGTCACCAGGTCTGCCTCGTCTACTTAGAAAAGAGTAATATATGATGTGTCTTAATTGGCCTCTTAAAATGAATATCTTAATTTTACGTTTTTTATAGCTTTAATTTGTACAGCTATATATGTGACCTTTATTGGTCATTTTCATTTTGATCAAAATGCTGTTATTTTAGAAATATGACATCCTAAAAATCACGTTTTCCCGCCATTTTAGCATAATTTGTATAAAACGGCTTATTTTCAAGCAGTTTCTCTTCCATAAAATAAAGAGCGCAGTGTAGAACAAGCTTTATATTTTAACCAAAGATGTATCTATCCAATACTGATATGTGGCAGAAAAATTATTTATGTTCTGCACTGCGCTCTATGTTTCCCATAAGAAAAAACATCAAGAAAGAGACATATTTTTAGCTTTTTTGTTAGGTAGCAAAAAAAAGTATTATTTCTAATGTCATGAGTGCATATATGTGTGAAAAATGTATTGGAAATATATCTAATATAATCTCTTCTACAAAATGGATATCAATAAAACATATCTGAATGTCATTCTAAAATGTTGATTTTTAGGGGGCCAGAATTGGCTCTTATCATATATACTCCATTCCAATTTTTGGGGGAGGGGGCATAAGTTTTTTACAAACATCTGTTGTTGATATAGATACAGTGATATTTATCTTATTTGGATGTTTTCTATTCCAAAATCTTGTCTTATACCATGCCCTTTATTAAAAATGTAATACAAAATCTTTATATTAATACATCGATAGAATTTATCTATGTGTATTGTTATAATATTTTTTATACAGACACAGAGGGCAGTTCTGACATTTTAACTCACACCATGCCGTTTTATTCGTACGACATCCCCCACACGTGTGGCCCTGACCCTAAGATTTGCTGTCAGTTTGACTTTGCACGGATGTCCCCGGGGAGATACAGTTGTCCATGGAGGGTTCCCCCTCAGGCAATCACAGAGTCTAATGTAGCAGAAAGGTAATGTACCTCCTCAGGTGATCACAGAGTCTTATGTGGCGGAAAGATAACTTCCAAAAATGGGCAAAAAAAAGGTGTGTTAGCCTTACTTGTCCTTCTTAAGTAGAATTTTTAGCGAGGATTTAATTTTGGCATTAAAAGCGAGGTTCCGGAGATTGCTAAAATTGAATATCGCTAAAAATAAATTGCATTTTATTTGTTATTGTTTCTTTATTTAGCATTTTTTAATCGCTAAAATTACCTCTGGCTAAAATTAAATTACCAACTTTTTAGGAGTAATCGCTAAGGCCAAGCTTAAAAATTTCATTGTTTGCAGTTGCCGACCTATAATTTTAAGAGTGGGTCGGTAGGTAGGTATGATTTTATTTCCTTTTTACAGATTTTATTTTTAAAGTTTTTGTTGGATGACATAATGATGACCTGTTTTTCAAAGGGTTGTTTTATGTAAATAAAGGTCTATTTATTTTATGCCACCTATTGACTGAAACTAAAATTTAACAAATTAAAAATTAAACAAGTTTTATCATATCTCCTTAAAATTTGAAACTTCCAACAGTCAGGGGTGGTACTGAAATCAGTCATTTTTGAAAATGATGATTTTCAGTCATATTTTAAAAGTTCTATTATGACTAAAATCAATCATTTTTAAAGAAACAAGGAAAAAATGATGGAAAACAGTCATAAAAATTAAGAGTTCATAGAGTTGTCTCTCTTTATCAAGTTTCATCCTCAATAAACTATTTATCACCCAAAATAAGAGAAAACCATGATTACTGATGAGCATTTGCTGATTATATATAATATTGATAATCATTATCAGGCCAGTAGGAAGCAATTTCAGTTTTGGTGGGGGGGGGGGGGGGGGGGGGGGGGGGGGGGGGGGGGGGGGGGGGGGGGAGCACAAGCATATAGTACCTAAGTTTTCTATAAAATTATAATTATTATAATTACTATAAAATTATTGGGGGGGGGGGGGGGGGATGACGTTCTTACGGCCATGATATAGTGTTTCTCAAGCACAAAATGATTTTTTTAAAGGTTTTTTTTAAATATCACCCAAAATAAGAGAAAACCATGATTACTGATGAGCATTTGCTGATTATATATAATATTGATAATCATTATCAGGCCAGTAGGAAGCAATTTCAGTTTTTGTGGGGGGGGGGGGGGGGGGGGGGGAATTAAGCACAAGCATATAGTAACAAATTTTTCTATAAAATTATAATTATTATAATTACTATAAAATTATTGGGGGGGGGGGGGATGACGTTCTTACGGCCATGATATAGTGTTTCTCAAGCACAAAATGATTTTTTTAAAGGTTTTTTTTAAATATCACCCAAAATAAGAGAAAACCATGATTACTGATGAGCATTTGCTGATTATATATAATATTGATAATCATTATCAGGCCAGTAGGAAGCAATTTCAGTTTTGGTGGGGGGGGGGGGGGGGGGGGGGTGTGGGAATTAAGCACAAGCATATAGTACCTAAGTTTTCTATAAAATTATAATTATTATAAAATTATGGGGGGGGGGGAATGACGTTTTTACGGCCATGATATAGTGTTTCTCAAGCACAAAATGATTTTTTTAAATGTTTGACAAGAACAAATACAAACTAAGTTTAAAACAATACCTTTAATATTAGAAACAAATGTGTTGTTCATGCTTACATGAATGAATGCAAACCTTCATCGTGTTTTAAAAGTTGTATAACTGAAAAAATGATGTATGATTGGTCAATATGGTCAATTGTGAATGTCTCATAATGAGAATCTCGTAAGGTTCACAATGTTAACATGTCATAACATCATCATAACATATAAAAATCATCATAACTTCATGTCAGGGTTGAGACTGAAATCCCCCATATTAAAAAATAATTGGTTTTTGTCATTTCTAACTATATAAGGCACATATTTCCATTATTTTTGGTAATATGACTTGTTTTCATCATATTTCCATTCCAAAGTTATTTCTTCCATCTATTTACTACAATAATAAGATATATTACATTATCCTTTATGGACCCATGTGTAGAGAAAAATCTTGACAGTGAAAAGTGCACCCCCTGTAAAACAAATTACATAATGCAGTACATCCAGACCTACTAATTTGATAAAAAAAAAATGACAAAATATGGTCATATTTATTTTCAGAAGTAACTCTAAACTCCAAAAATTTATGACTGTTTTTCATCATTATTCTAGAAAATGATGAATTTTAGTCTTTACTACAAAAATCAATTATTTTAAAAAATGATGAATTTCAGTCTCACCCAGTCATTTGTTATGAACATTCAACTAAAAGAAAGAAGTTATGTGTTAATTATTATGCACATGAACATAATCATGATAATGGTACCCCTCCATTTTCATCATGGTTATTGTTACAGTTAAAACAAATGAAAATGGACCTGATGGATGCACAGAAGTATATAGATCTATATCTGTAAAAATATTTACAAGAATTCTCTGAAGAGACTGTAGCTCTATTGGTTTGTACTTTTAATATAAGGATGAGATAAGTGTCACGTGTGTACCACAAGTTATATTGAAATCAGACCAAAACTACTCATGGAATTCAAAAACTGAGATACAGAATTATTTTAGTGTAGTTTACTTGTGTGTCAAGATATAATGAAACTAGTGCAAAACTGTAAGAAGAGTAGTATTTTGAGAAGTTGTATACAGGCAAACATACAAATAAACAGCTAGACATATAGACGGCTGAATCTTACTTTTGCATAAGATCTTCTGGTCTCTGACCAGTAGAGCTAAAATTCAATGAAAATATTTTGTTTACCACAAGACAAGCTATTATGATGCTTATGAACACGCATGTTTGTGTATATACAAACATATGAAAAATAAAAAGATTAACTAAGGTAACTTTAACTCTATTAAAACTTATAAAACAGTCGTGACCCTAAGGCCTCTAGAGTAGGGTCACGAATTCTATCAGAAATGTCTTCATTCACAATGAAGAATTCTTTCTCTTCAAGTCCATAAACCCCCTTTGAAGCTTTTCGAAAAAAACGAACCCAATAACCCATTGGGTTTGCAGACAGACGAACAATCTGAAAGAAAAATTATTCCTAGCATAGTAAAAACCAAAATAAATTGTTAAATGTATTTCATCTTTAAGCATGTTGAGATCTGTATTAAATAAATACATTAGAACAAATAATTATCATGATTAATAAAAAAAGAAAATAAGTACATTTATGTGAAAATTAGAACAACTTCAAAAATTATGTGTTCCAATGTACTTACAACAGCTTTCAAAATTTCTTTCCCATGTGTCACCTCTATGTGTGAACCAACTTGACAAGCTTGCGTTTCTTCTTCTGCAGTATTGCCTTCAGACAAGGAGGGTGGTTCTGGCCTAGTAGGAATGCTTTCGACCTAATCAAAACACCACATTTGATTACAAAACTGAATGTATTGCAGGATATTCAAGCTAAATATTCAAATGTAGCTTACTTCTGCCATATCAATCAAGTCAGACGCCCTGGCCTTTTTGGCTTGTGTTTCTTGTGTTGTGTCTGCTGCAGTATTGCCTTCAAACAAGGAGGGTGGTTCAGGCCTAGTAGGAATGCTTTCGACCTAATCAAAACACCACATTTGATTACAAAACTGAATGTATTGCAGGATATTCAAGCTAAATATTCAAATGTAGCTTACTTCTGCCATATCAATCAAGTCAGACGCCCTGGCCTTTTTGGCTTGTGTTTCTTGTGTTGTGTCTGCTGCAGTATTGCCTTCAAACAAGGAGGGTGGTTCTGGCCTAGTAGGAATGCTTTCGACCTAATCAAAACACCACATTTGATTACAAAACTGAATGTATTGCAGGATATTCAAGCTAAATATTCAAATGTAGCTTACTTCTGCCATATCAATCAAGTCAGACGCCCTGGCCTTTTTGGCTTGTGTTTCTTGTGTTGTGTCTGCTGCAGTGTTGCCTTCAAACAAGGAGGGTGGTTCTGGCCTAGTAGGAATGCTTTCGACCTAATCAAAACACCACATTTGATTACAAAACTGAATGTATTGCAGGATATTCAAGCTAAATATTCAAATGTAGCTTACTTCTGCCATATCAATCAAGTCAGACGCCCTGGCCTTTTTGGCTTGTGTTTCTTGTGTTGTGTCTGCTGCAGTATTGCCTTCAAACAAGGAGGGTGGTTCTGGCCTAGTAGGAATGCTTTCGACCTAATCAAAACACCACATTTGATTACAAAACTGAATGTATTGCAGGATATTCAAGCTAAATATTCAAATGTAGCTTACTTCTGCCATATCAATCAAGTCAGACGCCCTGGCCTTTTTGGCTTGTGTTTCTTGTGTTGTGTCTGCTGCAGTGTTGCCTTCAAACAAGGAGGGTGGTTCTGGCCTAGTAGGAATGCTTTCGACCTAATCAAAACACCACATTTGATTACAAAACTGAATGTATTGCAGGATATTCAAGCTAAATATTCAAATGTAGCTTACTTCTGCCATATCAATCAAGTTAGACGCCCTGGCCTTTTTGGCTTGTGTTTCTTGTGTTGTGTCTGCTGCAGTGTTGCCTTCAAACAAGGAGGGTGGTTCTGGTGAAGTGGGGAGCAAGTTTTCAAATGAGCTAAGATCTCCCTGCAAATTATTTTTTTGTTATTATCAAGTGTTCAACAGTGTTCAAAGGAATTTGAGATCAACAAACGAAATGTTCACCATTCTAATTTTATATATATATATATATATATATATATATATATATATATATATATATATATATATATATATATATATACATATCCAGGGTTCTTCATCATTTGAAATTTTACTGTGTTGCAGACTTTACATGAACCACTAATATTCAAGGTATTTTCATTGTCAAATTTGCTATTCATTACAATAACAAAAGCACACACATACATGATGATGTAACACTAAAGTTAAGAGATGTTGTACCACTAAACAGTGCTAAAATAATTGTATTTACTGGTAAAATAAGATGATGGAATTAAGAAAAATTCAATTTAACAGTTTACTATTTTTTTTTGTAATATTCTGGGGTGAGGCTGAAATTCATCATTTCTGAAAATAATGATAATTAGTTATAAAGTTATATTTTAGAAATGACTAAATTTCACCATTTTTTAGAATAATGATGCAAAACAGTCATAAAAATATGGAGTTTATTATAATATATAGAGTTACCTATGAAGACAAACATGATCATATATCATCTTTTTTGTATTAAATTTCTTTTAATATAATAAGTCATATTTATGAAAAAAATAAAATAAGTACATTATGAAGCTAATAAAATAACAATTATCCATCATTCTCAATATGATGGATTTTTGTCTCACCCTGATCATACTGACTGTTAAAATGTTAACACTTCATCTGTTCATGAATTTACCATTCAGGTGAGACTGAAATTCACAATTTTCAAAAAAATTCAAAAATGATGAATTCCAGTCATAAAATAAATTTTTAATAATGACTAAAATTCATCATTTTTTTTTAGAATAATGATGAAAAACAGTCATAAACTATTTGGAGTTTATTTTAAAATATAGTCTTACTTCTAAAAATTGAAATGACTGTATGTCATAATTTTTTATCAAATTATTAGGCCTGGTTGCACTTAATTATGTCGTTAGTTTTACGGGGCACACTAATTTATTTTAGATTCAGTTGTTGTCAAGATTTTTCTCTACATATGGGTCCATGGCAGGATAGTGTACTGTATCTTATTACTGTAGTAAATGGGTTGGAAGAATTAACTTAGAAATGGAAATATGATGAAAACAAGACATATTTACAAAAAACAATAAGAACATGTACATTGTGTATTCAGAAGAAATGACAATTATCAATCATTTTTAAATATGATGGATTTCAGTCTCACCTGTGACTGTTTACCTTGCAGGACATGCAGAATGTCACATGCACACAACATGCACAATGCAATAAATGGCAAATAGGTACATGTTTTAAATATTTATTATAACAGTAACTTGATCCGAAGGGTCGTATCACGTCGAGTTGACAGGCGCGGATCATCAGATCAAACGAGACGCCAAGCGACTAGTTTGATCTGATGATCCGCGCCTGTCAACGAGACGTGATAAGGCTCTTCGGATCAAGTTACTTTTATAATGATAAATTTATTATATACCCCCTTATAACTGGCTAAATATATTAGAATAAACCTTTAAAGATCAATTGTACAATATAAATCCATTAAACAATGCATAATTACAAGGGACTTTTTAACGTGCAAGAAAAATAACGTCATATTTTTGCGTACTACGTCATCAGTTTCAGAGAGTGGTGATATGGATTCAGAAAACAACATGTTGGTGATCCGGAAAATCGGATCACGACGTCACGTGATAGCGTAAATTCAACAGTAAAATTGGATGATACACATTAGGTATATAATAAATATATATATACACGCATTGACTTTTAAATGTAAACACCATGCAAACAATGAATGACATGCAGAGAGACTTGTTTTTAACATGAACATGATAAGTCGTGAACATTAATTTACATTAGTATCAACAATTTTATAACAAAATTTCTTCAGTTTTCAATAGCATACTTCATCTACACTATTTCTATCAAATATTAGAATTTCAATTTACACTATTTAGAATGAACTTTGTACCTGTTCGTTTATACAATCGTACAACAGATCGTTGAATGTCATCAAACTATCATGAGTACACATGGTGTAAAAAAAAAGATTCATGATGATGGTGAATATGAAGATGGAGTGATAAACATGACAATGCACACAATAAGATGAATGTAAAGCATGGGCTAAAATATGTTATGCTTGCAGCCCAATCCCAATCATTTTTGTATATTTCATGAATATTTTGTTTATTTAACGAAATGAACACAGTGAAGCTTGACATCACGTAACAGCCAACACATTAAGTCATATTGAAAACTTTGCAGATACTGTATGAAGCAGATGTAAGGAAGCATGAGCATGATATGGTTATTTTCTAATGACTTGATGTTCTTGAGGAAATGAAGCACAATATGGATACAATAATGATTTAAAAAATATCATATACCTGGTGGGGCTATCTTGCAAATCACAGCTTGCACTGTCCTCAAGTGATACACTGTAAATAAAATGTCTTTGACTAAATTTTTACATTTTGTATAACTATTAAAATGTATCTAGGGACTCTTGTTGCTATTATGGAAATGAAACATTTTGCCAGTATTAAAATATTGATATTTTTCATCATGTTCATAGGCATTTCATTATAAACAGGCTGAGAACATCACTGAACATGAATATCTTACAATATACTGGTAGTTATATATACAATGTACCATGTTGCTGAAGGGACACTCCTTTTCTCCTTAGTAGGACCATCATGGTCAGAATGATCATGGCTATAAAACAAAGCAGGACTTATTTTAAATGGCTTTAGAATTAAATACAAGCATAGAAAATGAGACAAAAATACAGGTTAACATTGTCAAGGTAGTATATGTTAAAAATTATGAATATAATAAATGCCTACTTACAATGAATCACTGCCCTCCAGGCATGGAAGAGGGAAAATATCCGAATCACTGGAGTTGCTGTCAGAAACCCTTACAAGAGTACAAGACAGGAAATACATAAGTTGTCAGCTTATTATAATTTTACAATGAAGCAGATGTCTCCACAAAGGATAACTGCTATACAAACCTATGAATCTTATTGGAATTATTAAATTATTTACCTCATATTCCTTCCCCTTCCTCTTCCCCTTCCCCTTCCTCGTCCTCTCCCCCTTCCTCTTTTCCCTGCTTCCTTTTCCCCGTCTTTTTTTCGTTCATTTTGTTTTTTCTTGTCATTGGCACTGGCATTCTTAAATAGTTTTCTTTTTCTACCAATGGTCTCAAGTCTGCATTAAACATACACTCTAGTCAAGCATATGAAAATATTAATCTAATGTGCATGAAAGATACTATATGTTTTTATATCAGATCAAATTTGTTTAATTAGGTACATGTTAAAGCCTTAAAGAAATGGAAACATCTGCAGGTGGCAATCACATAAAGGGTATCACTGTTTCCAGAGAAAAAGTCCCTCAAAGAATATTGTGTTTCCATCACTGTCCATTGATATGAAAAATGATCATTAGTTATTATTAAATAACATATAGTGCTATCTTAAAATTACCTCATTGTTTGAGTCTCCGTGCTCTCAATCCTTACTTTCTCTAACTCATTCTTTTGGCCTTCCTTCAGGCTAGACCCCGCTCCAGTTCCAAATGAGAAGGCGTATTTCCCAGGAGTCAGAGGGTCGACTTGCTGTGTTCCCTCTGGTCCTGGGAAAACCTTTGACAACCTTGATTTGTTTGGTCTTCCAACTGATAACGGCTTTCCCATTTCAAAATTATGAACAATTTCTCCAAATCCAAAGTATTTAAATTTTTGAGTTTTCTTCTCCTTTATAACACAAATTGTCTCTAAGGGCTCAAATGTTAGGCTTTGCAGATTTTTAACATTCTTTTTTAACTGTTTCAGAGTTCTAGCTTTTTTTGACCTTTGTGCGAAGAAGGTCATCTTTATTTCTTCTTCTTTCGAATGTACACTCTTCTTCTTCCCTGGCTTTAATCTTTTCACCCCCTTTTCACTATTGTCTATGCCCTCAAAATCTGGATATTCCATCTCTGTTGTAGCTAAAGAGAGTTTTTAAAAAAATTCTTAAATATAGAAATTCATGTGATATTGAGCATGTTTAGGTGACTTCAAATTTATAACAAAATATGGAAGTTTTGAGAATGTTGAGGTTAGATATTTAGACAATGAAAGATACTTCATGCTTTATCATATGTTTACCAAATACATACACATATTTACTATGTATAGTGATGCAGGTGTTACAAGATCATACAGGGTTTAAAGATAAATGTGTTATTCACATTAGCATTGATTAGCATTAATTTTTAGGATACATGATTGTGATACATGAAATGATACCTTGCACCCATTGACCATTTGTATTTCCTAATGCTCATGCAAACGTAGAGAAGCAAAGCAGTTAAGACTATCCATGTTGCAAGCAGGAGATAAACAAGTTCCGTAACAAGTGCTACAATACATAATCACATTCTAAATTAATAATCTGAGTGAAATTTTGTTATTCATGCTATTTGCAGTTAACTTGATGCTTAAAAATGGTAGTCAATTCAGGACTAAAATTAAATCAAAAATGTTTATTTGCAGTTGCCTACCGACACACTGAAATGCACCCAACCCAAACTTTTTTCATCCATTTTTGAGATCTGTTTTTTTTTTCTAATAAGTTAGTAAGTTTAACATTGTTTAAAGTTTTCAGATATTGAACGATTTCATTTTCTTATCATGCTTATTGTTGTTGTTCATGTTGTTATCAATCTATAACATGTATAACTTTTTTTTTTTAAACTGCTGAGTTTCATCACATTTAACTGCCCTAATAAAATCCAGAGATTGTTATGCATCAAAAACTATAAGGTATTTTAAAAAATTACTATCTACTGACCCACTCTAAAAATAATGGCTCAGCTAGCAACTGCAGAAAAAAAATATTTAGGCTATAAACCTTAGGCATGCCTTAGAAGAATATTACTCTTTTAGCATGTATAGGATTTTGTACACATTTATGTCTTTGTTTACAAGATATGCATGACACACACTACAACATGTAAAAATACACTAAAAATAAACTGCAGTGGATGTTAGCACTAAATGCCTTACATTGTATTCTAATCCTCTTCAAACACAGAGTCCATTATGTTGTCCTTTAGTTGTTGCCAGAAGTCCACATGTTCACTTTTTTTCTTCCCCTTCAGTTCTTTATAAATGCCATAATAATATTCCTGCTGTTCTACATCTGGCAACTGAGCAATAAGGTTCTCTATTTCATATTTTATCTGCTGAAGAGTCATGCTTTCAACACTTTCAAGTTTCTGCCTTTCCTCTACTGTCACCGGCAAGGGATTTTTCTTGCTTTTCATCTCACTTGATATGCCAAGAAATTCACTTCTTAGTAGGTCATTTCTCTTTTGTGTGGCCTTTGTGATGAAATTGATTAGATCCTCATCTAATGCAATTCCACTTATTGAAGTGTGGTCTCTCTCTTTCTTCAAATAGCCTGATCTTCTCAGCAAACAGCGGAACTCAAAGATAGGATCTTCAATCTCAATCTTGCGTGAACATCCTTTGTCATTGGTCACTCCAAATATCTGCATAGAATTTTCTTTCACTTTTTCAAGCATTTTATTTTGTCTACAAACAACCTGCCAAATTTGGTCTGTTGGTACTCCTTTGGGAATCCAAGCTTTCAGCTGTCGATTTTTCTCCTCCAATATGAAGTCAAAGTCCTCCCCAGTTGAAAAATTTGCTGTTGTTGTAATGGAGGTGTACAAATCCTGAAGCCCTTTAACTTCCATTGGCATCATCATGCTTTGCACTGCATCATGGATTTCAATGAGCTGGTATTTTGGATGGTTACGACCATGGAAAAGTTCCTTAGTCATGTACTTTGCACTCTCACAAAGCTTTGAGTTGTTTCTTCTAATTGCCATCCTAAAATTGATGATACCCTGTGAAAAGCGACACACTTGATCCATCAGATATCTAAAATTTGGAAAATTTTTAGACTGATACAAATTGTTGGAAAACTGCAAAAAACCTTTTGCATTGGCTTTTGTGTTCCCATTTAGGCACTCCCTTACATATGGTAGCACAAGTTCCCTTAGGCATGCATGGTGGAATACAAGTAGAAGATTCCATGATTTGTGGGTATCCTTACAAGATTTTGCAAACATTTTTGCCTGATCAGAAATAAATCCCATTCTTTCACAAAGTGCCTCCAAAAAAGGTATCCAGTTCAGCTCAAAGAAAGACTTGAATAGGTTCATCTCATAATGACCAGACCCAATTTTCAGGTAGAACCAATCAAATTCATACGTAAATGAAATTTCTCTTTCACCTTCGTGTTCTTCTGTTGCATGTAACTCAAACTTAACTTTGCTGTAGAAGGATTTTTGGCAGTTATTAGTGGTACAGGTTACTGCCTCTTCTTTTAGTTTTTTGCAAATCAGATAAGGTAGTCCATCGCAGCAAATAAATGTCCAACCTCTCTTTTCTCCACCATATTTTCTTATGCCATTTTCTATTCCTATTTTGCGTAATACTCTTGCAACAGTTTCTGTGCTGTTTGGATTGCAATAAACAGGATCTGTCAAAATAATTTCTTTTGCCTCTTTATGGTTGGTTGGTATATGTCCATAGAGTGTTGTTTGTTGAATTGTGGTTGAATCAATGCCTTCTTCAATGAAACTGATCTTTGTGAATGATTCAGGTTTGGCTTTGCTAGCAGATTTGGGCATTGGCATTTTTCTCAGTTCTCTAGCTTTCTTCAATCCATCCTTCTCCTGACATCCATCACATATGATTTTCCGCTTTCTGTTTCTTGTTCCACAGGATTTACACACAATGGTCACTTCTTCGAGCTCTGATTTTTTAACAAACTCATCAATATCATCTGTAATTTTTTCTGAAGTAGCTCTTTGTTCCTCCATAACAGCATTTATTGCACTGTCAACAAAATAAAAAACTTGTTCATAATGTAATTTCTCTAACTCTGTAAACCTTTCAGATGCCATTTCCATCATTTCTTGTAGAACTGAGTGCATTTTTGAAGCCACATCCCCTTCTTTAGGAAACAAACTTGACAATAAATGACAAGGCTTAAGGTCATCTTCAGTCTGGTGGTAATTTTCGCTTGAAAGATGTACATACCCTTTATTTGTTATGACGGAAATATTTGCCTTGTTATTTGCTTTAATAGCATGTTTTCTTCCTATTACTTGCTCGTTGTCAAACACATTCATGACATCACCACATGGAATTTGAGTTTCTTGAGAATCCTGCTCTCTGAGCCATTGAGTAACAGCTTTATAATGCCCAGATGGACTGGTGTTTCCCAACATGTTGACCACTGCTTTGCTTCCAGTTAGTGCATATGTAGTCAAGTTGAATAAGAAAGAAACTGGTAATATAAGGGAAGGCAAACATATCATGTATACTTGTTCAACAGTTCGAATAGTCGGCAGTAGAGTTTTATTTTCACAGCTAATTTTAAAATCCCAGTTGAATGGTTTCCTTTCCAACCCCATTATAAAAGCAAGCAAACTTTTGTTTCTGTATTGAAGCCACTGTGCACTTTCAAACCTGGCCATTTCTTCCACATCTCTGTAGGACATTGTACATCTTTTAGCATCGTTCACAATATGAGGTCTAAGAACTTGACCATAGCAGTGTGAAAGCAATGTAAAATCTGTATCAGACAGCAGAGAAAGAATTTCTATAAAAAAATCTTGTTTTTCACTTGAGTTCATTCCTTCCAAACTTTCTTTAATTAATTTGGATAATACCTTTCCTGAAAATCTGCCTGTTAAAGAATCATTTGTGGAATTCAGATTTTCTTCTTTATGCTCTCTAGAAGTCTTCGTAATAAAAATGCCTGTCTCTGGTGCATTAACACTGTCTGTTGGGCATTCAGAAGGAGACTGTATGCTTGTGGTTTCTGAAACTACTTCATCGGGTTCACGGTCTTGTTCTGACCTTTTTCTTTTAACATGTTCAAGGTTATTTACATTGCCAGTTTTCTTATACTTTCGCTTCCTGCTTTGTGGTTTTACATCCTTTTCCTCTGCTGCAAATATGACATAGCAGAGCTCACAATCTTTAGAATGAGGAAATGATATGTCATTTGGATTATTTAGAAGAAGATATTCATTGTCAACTTCGTCATGTTCTTTTAAGGCAGCCCTTATTTTATATAACCTGCGGCAATCATTTCGACATATGAACACTGGATGTTTGGAACTGTCCTCCATTTCCAAAGATATTCCAAAAGCTTTTTGAAGTTCTTCTTGAAAGTTGAGCTTATTGTACTTGCCGGTTCCTTTTATTACTTTTCCACAAAGTCTACATATGTTTTTCAGGTTTTCATGGTGTTTATCTAGATCTGTTTTATTATCATGATTATCGTTTTGCTTCATTAAATGTGTTGGCATTTCCGTTTCACTCAACTTGTTCGAGTTTATTAAATCCACTTGATCCATCATACTATCTGCAATACATTTATATATTCTGTATATGATTTTTGTGTGCTTTTATGCATGTTGTAACTCGATCATGTTTTTTATATAGATCATAAATAAAACTTAAGATATATTATCACGAACATAATTTAAAAAAAAAATTTTGACCCTCCCCTTTTTTTCTATTTAGTTATTCCTAAACATGCTAAAGATAAGCATGATAAGTGATCCATTATCGATGATTATAAAACATTCACAACTTTCAGTTTTTAAATCGTGTCATCTTAAGGATTTGTTTGTTTTTTTTTTTTATCAGTATATAAAATATAAGCATGATTTTAAAAATGACAATAACCACAGATGAGAAAATTGAATGATTTCAAAACTGAATGACAAATGATGAAAAGCAGTCATAATAAAAAAAAATGATGAAAAACAGTCATATTTAAAAATGATGAAAAACAGTCATAATAAAGATACCAAATGTATTCAATGAAATTATTCCCTCCATACACTATAAGATGCAAGATGGCACAGTGGGCAAATCTCACTGACCATTGAGCATCGTTGGGAGCAAGTGGATCTTTGTCTTGAGCAGGATTTAATCTCCCCGCCTGGTTGGGCGTCGGGCAACCCACGGAGCAAGCAGACCCGTGCAGAAAAGCCTTCCTAGGGGGCATCTGAGTTTTTTTTTTTTAAATATTATTAAAAAAAGTCTGATTTTCACATGCTGATATTTAGTAGTAAAGAGGATGTGTTCAAATCACCATGAACATAACTTTTTTTTTCCCCTCTGAAAAATTTTCAATCAGGTTACATACTCTTTTATACTGCATGTATGGTAAAAACATCCTTAAACTTCATTTAGCATTTTTGAAAATACAAAAACATGATCACTTTTATCAATGTACATCATGTACATTGCCAGGATACTCAAGTTCATTCCATATATAAAAATGTACTTGTGTGCTTTTATATGTGTTGTGTTATATGTATTTTATGTATAATATGGATAAAAATTAAGTTATGTAATCAGAATCATGATATTTTTTTTTAAAAAAATCTCCCCCCCCCCCCCCTGTTCTATATTTAGTTACATGATCCATTATCGATGATTATAAAACATTCCCAACAATCAGTTTTTCACTCTTTATCATTTTAAGTATATAAATAATGATTTACTATCAGTACATAAAATATAAACAAAAATGATTTTAAAAATGACAATAACCACAGGTACTCATAATTGTAAAAAGTGATGAAAAGCAGTCATAATAAAAAAATGATTATAAACAGTCATATTTAAAAAATGGTGAAAGCAGTCATATTTAAAAATGATGAAAAGCAGTCATATTTGAATACTAAGAAAAGCAGTCACAATAAATATGCAGTACCAAATGTATTCAATAAAATTATTCCCTCAATACACATGATACACATGTACACTATAAGAATATTAATAATTACAATCATTCAAAAAAATAATGGATTCCAGGCTAATGTGAACATGCTGACTATTTAGTGGTCAAAGGTAATCATAGTAATGCACACTTGAAAAAGTGCAGGCCCCATCTCCTCAGGTGCAAATGTTATGACTAAGATAAGTTCAAACTTCAAGGTCAAAAACCATATACATTCTAAAAAACACCTTGTCAATAATAATATGAAAGCTAGCAAGTTAATACTAATGCAAGTTTAATATTTATTATTACAAACAAACAGAAAGTCAGATAAATGAGATTTAATGCCCACCTGCATAAATATGAAGATGCATTACATCTTGAAACCAGAAGTCTCTGTTGAGACTGTAGCTCTACTGGTTTATACATAAAACAAAGGAAGAGAAAAGTAGCAGCTGGGACTTGAAACTTTAAAATAGCAATTAATATAAAAATGGTCCTTGCCGCTTATCAAAATAAAAACCAATGCACAGAATAATGTATCTTAGTATAAAAATTTCTATTTTTAGTTACCATGGTTACCATGGCAAAATCGTTTATCGAAATCCAAAACCGATACACAGAATTATGAACCTTAGTATAGCCTACTTGTGTGCCAAGTTATATTGAAATCAGATCAAAACTGTAGGAGAAGCATTTTGAAAGAATTTCACAGAAATTTCTATTTTTAGTTACCATGGCAAAATCGTTTATCGAAATCCAA
The DNA here is from genome assembly GCF_032062105.1 of Saccostrea cuccullata. Taxonomy (NCBI): domain Eukaryota; kingdom Metazoa; phylum Mollusca; class Bivalvia; order Ostreida; family Ostreidae; genus Saccostrea; species Saccostrea cuccullata. The sequence continues at coordinate 660,063 of NW_026935988.1, read as the reverse complement.
AACCGATACACAGAATTATGTAACTTAGTGTAGTCTACTTGTGTGCCAAGTTATATTGAAATCAAACCAAAACTGTAGGAGGAGTAGCATTTTGAAATAATTTCACAGAATTTTCTATTTTTAGCAACCATGGCAACATCGTTCATCAAAATCCAAAACAGATGCACAGAATTGTGTATATTAGTGAAGTTTACTTGTGTGCCAAGTTATATTGAAATCGGACCAAAACTGTAGGAGGAGTAGCATTTTGAAAAATTGTTTACAAACTGACAGACAGACGGACAGACAGACAGACGGACGGACGACGAACGCATTACTATCGCATAAGCTCTTCTGGTCTCTGACCAGTAGAGCTAAAAAAGTACATATCTATTAGGCTATTCAAAGTTTTTCTGCTGTTTAGCGTTCATCAATATTTCAAAACCTAGCTACCTATTTGCAAAAAAACACGATTTGATTTCAATTCCTTAGTAAAATGAAGTATTTAATACTTAAAATACATCCCACATTACATCATTTACGTAAATTCTATACACTGAAATATATAGCAAAATTAACAGAACTCGAAGATTTTTTAACAGAATAACTAATTTCAGGACTCCATATTTTGCTTGTTTTTTTCTGACATGGGGTATCAATAACCAAGGTGCATGTGGACGCTAAACATAGAAAAAAACATGGAATGGCCTTAAAAAAATACTTGGCAAAGACTGATATCCTATTTAAATGACTCAATTTTTAATTTAACAAAATTCCCATTAGCGCTCAACTGAGTAAATTTACCCCTGCTGTTTTCACCAAATTTCCCCTTTGTAATACTCATTGTGACCCCACCCTACCCACAGGGGCCACGATTTCAAAACTTAAAACTTTAACAAATGGGGGTAGGGGTAAGTTTTGTAAGGGAGGGGAATTGATAATCTCTTCTTATGATTTCATTTGTGTAACAAGAGCCATGCATGACATCAATCTTTTTTCAGAACTTTGAATTTTACTCATTTAATTCTTTTCAAAATGAACTTGAAATGACAATTTTTAGAAAATAATACTGAATTTTTAATTTTTATTTCTTTTTTTCCAATTTTGTTATCCATGCTGATCATGCTGATGTAGCATATAGTATATATGTAGTATGTAGTACCACTTTATTTTGTCTTTATACATGATACTGATGATAAGAACTGTAATCATGGTAATGTGGACAGATTTTTATGCCCTAGCTGAGCCTGCAGATTCAAGCAACAGCATACAGATCTGTTCTTGGGTCAAACAAACAGCTGTTATCCTCATACCAAGTCAACATGGTCAAGAACGTATGTTTATTCTTCAGCATGTTCAGTGTTGAGGTGTAATTTAAACATTTAAATAAAATAATACATGTAATATTTTACATGTTTTAAACTGAATACAACTGATGATCAATGCTGATAAAACAGTCAAAATATTTTAAAAAATAGTTTCAAAGATTTTTTCCCCCATCTGCTGTTTAGCTATCATGTTTATTAATCATGCTAATATACCATGTATACAGCAACTGAAGCAGTGAACATGATGGTGAACAAAAATTATGCTACATGACATGCTGTTCAATTTTTTAAGAAATGACTGAAATTCATCATTATTTATAATAATTTATAATATCCAATTATAACTGAATTCCATCATTTAATTCATAAAAGACTAAATCTAGTCATTTACATACGCATGATTAATCTATTAATTTCCAAAAAATGTTTTCAGACTACATAAGAAAATTGCTGGTATACATGGTATATTTGTATGTAATCTGATCATCATAAATATATACATATATTTATCGTTTATCATGATAAAATAAAACAAGCAAAAAAAAATAATAATAATCCAAGCTGTCCTAATCATGCTAATTGACCAGTACCCCTATAGGCAACTATACGAGAGGGGTTTCATGTAGTTTAAAATAAATTTTAAAAAACTTTTTAATAAAATAGAAAAGAACAAAAAAAAAAAAAAACAAACAAACAAAAAAAAAATTAAAAAAAATAAAAACCTCTGCTTTAGTGTCAGAAAATAAAACACCTGAATCTATTAAAATATTAAATATTATGAGGCAGTATTAGGGTTTTATAATATAGTCTTCTTTCTTTTTTTTTTTTACTCATCTGATTTTTAATTATTTATATCCAGCATACAGCCATGAACACAAATGTATGCTACAGGACATGCTGTTTGATTTTTTAAGAAATGACTGAATTTCATCATTATTATTAATAATTTATAATTATTACAAAATATAACTGAATTCCATCATTAAATCTATAAACATGATAAAAGGACTAAATCTAGTCAAATACATGATAAGAAGAGTCTGTACCAAATCATGACAACAATCATGACAATTATAATCTCTTTTCACAAATGGTTCCAATGAGAATCTGGTATGTTTGTATATAATCATGATAACATTTATACACCATGTACACATATACATTGTATATATTTATAATTAATGTAATGTAAAAAAAATTGTGAAATATTTGACCCTAAAACATACATATGCCAGGGATTATTTATCGTGTTTAAAACATTCTCTTCATTTCAACATGTTAAATACGACATATTACAAGTCCTGGATAACTGAACTACCCAGGCCGATGTGCACGCCCAAAACGTCTACAAGAATGGAAGAGTTATCTGTCCATATATTTTATTAAATAGCAAAGAAAACAAATATGACGATATTACGTCTTTTTTCCGAAATGGGTGGGTATGGGCGCACTGAAATATCTCGATAATTTTACGGGGCGCACTAATTTTTTATTTCCTCAATGTTTTGTCAAGATATTTCTCTACACGGGCGCACTAATTTTTTATCTTTTATTCCTCAGGTTATGTGTCAAAAATAAAGACCAATACTCTGTAAAATACTTTGATTACACTGCAACAAGGATTCTGATTTGTCCAATATATTAATTGATCATAAATTATTAATTACAGCACAGACTTGCTAACTTACCAGTTATCATTAATTACAGGACAGCCCTGTTAATTGACCAGTAATCATTAATTACAGGACAGCCCTGTTAATTGACCAGTAATTATTACCAGTAATCATTAATTACAGGACAGCCCTGTTAATTGACCAGTACAAGAAGAAGGCCTCACTGTATGGTAGTAACGCCCTCTTTATCCCGCTGGGAGATGACTTCCGATACGACAGAGTTGATGAATGCGAGAGACAGTTTGACAATTATCAGAAAATCTTTGATTACCTCGACAAGAACCCACAGCTAGGGGTCAAGGTAAGTTTTGATAAAAATCCTCAGTCAGGGGTCAATGTAAGATGCCCACAGCTAGGGGTCAAGGTTACCCTAAGCTAGGGTCCCAGATAAGATGCCCACAGCTAGGGGTCAAGGTTAGGTTTGATAAGAACCCAAAGCTAGGGGTCAAGTTAAGATGTTCAGAAACTTTTATCCAGGCATTGATAGGAGTCTTTAATTATTTCAACAAGAACCCTCAGCAAGGTGTCAAGACCGATATAAATGTTAAAATTGATCAGAACCCATGACAAGGATGTTAATATGATGATGAGGGACTTACTAAAGAAGCAATAAGTGAAGAAATTTATGAACAATTAAGCACTGAGTGTCTGATATTATGCCGAAAAATTCAAAGAACTTGTGTTATTGTAAATCATGATTGTTTCATTTGCAATATTTTCATTTACACGTAATTACTTTTTAATGTAAAGGAGTCTCAGTCTATATAATAAAAAGAATGACTTTTGAAGGCTAATTGGTAGTTTCAAGATGGAAGCTGTACATAAAAACTGGACTTTGATCCTGGAGTTCACATTCAATTGAAATCTAAGTTCACTTATTCCATACTACTGTAAAGGCACTTTGGAACTTTGTACTCTGTTTGATATTGATAGGTTCACTTGTGAACCTTTATGTTGTTGTCAGGACAGAAAGCCTAGAAAAATTCTGTGTCATGTGTTTGTTGTATTTATCAACAACATCATGAATCAATCCAGCAAGATGTCAAGTGTATTTGACTTAATTATATTTCTCAAGTTGAAAGCGTAATTAATCATTGTTGATTTTTTTTGTTAAACAAAGTTGAAGTTTGGACAAGTAAATGTCTTGGTCACTTCTCCAAATGGACAAATAGAGAAAAAAAGTTAATGTCAAATCCTAAACTTAATGTGAAAATTTAGTTATACAGCAGTTCTTCCTTTACATGTACAATTAAGATTAATAACTTGTTTCTTTCAGGCTTAGATTAGTACACTGATTATTTCAGTAAATATTCTGGATTTGTTTTACATGTCTCTGATTCTTGTTCCAGGCACAGTTTGGTACCCTGACTGAGTATTTCAATAAAATCCACGAGTTATCTGGGTCACGGCCTGGCAGTAAGCCCCCCGACTACCCCGTTCTGACCGGGGATTTCTTCACGTACGCCGACAAGGATGACCACTACTGGTCTGGTTATTTTACCTCACGACCATTCCAGAAACAGCTTGACCGACATATCGAAACAAGTCTTAGGTTAGTATTACTGGTCTGGCTATTTTAGAATGTACGTCCTGGCCATTCCGGAACAGCTTGACAGACACATAGAAACAAGTCTTAGGTAATTTGTACTTCTGCAAAACTTAAAAGTAATAAGCCTTTCATAACCTTGAATATTCTCAACCAAACCTTCTTATTATTCATAGTAAGGTTTACAAGTAGACCTCTTTTCACAGCCTATCTTTGACAATAAGATTTGACAAACCTTTATTACTTGGTTTTGCAAGGAATATCGATTTGAAAAAAACAAATTTCAGTTTGACAGATTGCCTGTCTGAGTTTTATTTCTGTAAACTTCCTGTAACAGGTCAGCAGAGGTTACTTTTATCTAATTATTGGACAGTTAATTTTATCTCATGATAGGACAGTTGAGAAAACTTCAAGTCTAGTTTCATTTTACTTGTATCTCTACAGATCAGCTGAGATAGCCCTGAGCCTTGCCTCGGTCCACCAGAAGAAGCACCTGTTGACTGGTTTCCCGGTGGACCAGATGATGCGGCTGTTGGTGGAGGCCAGGAGACACCTGGGTCTGTTCCAGCACCACGACGGGATCACTGGCACCGCCAAGGACTTTGTAGTGGTGGATTACGGAGAAAAGTAAGTACCTAGAATGGAATCAAAGTACTGATAAATCACGACGAAATCACTGGCACCGCCAAGGACTTTGTAGTGGTCGATTACAGAGAAAAGTGTGTACCTAGAATGGAATCAAAGTACTGAAAGTACCTAAACAGCATCTCGACACATCAAAGTACTGAGAGTACTGAAACAGAACCACAACGGAATCAAATAACTGAGAGTACTGATAAATCACGACGGAATCACCGGCACCGCGAAGGACTTTGTAGTGGTCAGTTAGAGAGAAAAGTAAGTACATGTACCTACAACGTAATCAAAGTACTGAAAGTACTGATTAATCACGACAGAATCACTGGAACCGCCAAAGACTTTGTAGCAGTCAATTACGGAGAAAGGTTAGTACTTACATTGGTATCAAAGTACTGATAAATCACAACAGAATCACCGGCACCTCCAAGGACTTTGTAGTGGTCAATTACAGAGAAAGTTAAGTCATTGTTGTCGTTGTAAACTTGTTACATTGTCATCTTCTCAAAAACCACTGGGCCAAATTCAAACTTGCCACAAAGTAGCCTTGGGTGAAGAGGTTTCAAGTTTGTTCAAATGAAGGGGTTAGCGAGGGGTCACAATGGGAGATCTAGTAATATGTTGGAAAAATCTTAGCCAAATTAATCATGTATGCTTTATTGATATAGTGACATTCTCAAGTAATAAAAAAATTTGAATCCACCCTCCCCCAACAAGTAAACTTTTCAATACTGAGTTGACTTGTGTTATTTAACTAGTCCACGTACTCATGTGAGTGATGTGGTCCATGGTCTTCTATTATATATATGTATCTCTTAGTGCAAGGGAAGACAATAGAATTTTACAGTACTGTAGTTGTCCTTATTCATGCCGCTTCATATTATGAGATGTATCTATTTTACCAGACTTCTGACAGCAGAAAACAACTGTAAGACCATCATTACTGAGGCCGTGACCTTTATCTCCATGGCAACCAAGAGTGATTACAAACAAAGCATATTCTTTGATATTGTAAGATTTTTTTGTTACTTTTTTGTGATTGTTTGTAAAGGAAAGAGGCAAAAAAATTGTCTCTGTGTTAGCAAAGGAAAAAACATTCAAGTAAATTTATTTTCTTAACTTACAAGGATAAGGTTTAATTGAAATCAAACAGTATTATACATAGGGTTGGACACCGGTACACGGTACCAATACCGTACCGAATAGTTACTTCCAAAATACTGGTAAAATACCGTTTCATTTCATACCGGTACTGATAACGGTATTTCTTTATCTTTAAAATATTGTTATACATTACAAATTATTTTTTAGTCAAGATTACAGACTCGCTAAAATGGAATTCTCCGTGCATTGAAAGGGTAGGCTAATCAACGAAATCATATAAGTAAGAATTCCTTTCTACAGCCGATATCGAGGGAAACCAATGCGTATTAAAAATATTTAAATTAATCTTGTTTCAGTTTTATTAATAGAAACTGATAGAAATTGTCAATTAAAAAGGCAAAACGTTGCGGATTTGTGATGTCATTTCTCTTCATTTTTCATGTTTCGTCATTTAGTGCTACCAAGCAAAATGGCGACTGGATGAGACGATCAGCTGTAATTTAGCAGAGAATTAAACGGCGGTGTTTTTAATCTTATTTTTTATTTTATAGAGATTCAGATTATTTTGTTTTGTTGATCATTTAATAAAAGGTTGAATTATAGAAATAGAATATATTTAACACATTTTTGACTATAATATTGAAAGTTGGTTATAAGCAGTGATAATTGAAAGCACATTTGTTATTAAAATAAACCCGGATCTCTATACATCAAGGTATAGTACCGTATCGTCAAAAATACCGTATCGTTTCAAAAATATCGGTATGGTATCATACCGTTTCATCCTTAACGGTATCCAACCCTAATTATACATTTTGTAAATGAAAAAAGAAAAAGAGGTTTTCTGTTCAGCATTGCATCTTTAAATGCAAAAAACTTGTATATGTTGGAATCAATTTAATTGATAATATTATACAAATATGGACTCAATATGCATTTATAATGACCCAGGATGACAATATTGACCGAAGATACATGTGGTATATCGACCGAGGGCGCTAGCCCGAGGTATAAAACCTGCCTATATAACTTTATTTACTTTACATTGTGTCACCAATGGGTATTATAACACACACTATTGCACCTATATTGAGTCCATATTTATTATATTATATAAATAATAATTTCCCAAATTTAATAGTACAATGTATATATTTTCCTAATGTTTACAGAGATAGTATTAACCATAAATAAGTTGAATGTAAGTGTTTCAGAATTCATTGAATATTGTTAACATTTGAGAAAATTTCAGCTTCGATAACTAATTTTAACCCATATCATAATAATAACGCAAGATATCTATCTCAGAATAACACAGAGTACCCCCTCCCCCAGATTGAGAATCACTCTCGTTTTCACTTGCAGAGGAAATGCATTGACAAATTATAAATACCTGTCTTCTAAGATAAGATCCAATCTTACATTGCATGCTTGTCATCATTTTTTAGTCTCCGTAATCGCGTAAACACCGTCAAATCTCTAATCACCGAGTGGAAAAGTCGAACTCAACCATGAAATGGTATATGTTCTAAGTATTACTGTATTCCACAAAAATATTCACAGATATCCTTGTAATTTTTTTGTATTATCAGCCTCATAGTTCTTCACTATATCTTTTAAATTTTCCTCACCTACAACTTGCGCACTTCCATGTTTGTCTAAAGCGAAAGTGAAAACGAGGCAGCTTGTGCGAGTCATTATTCGCTTTCAGCGGTCGTTATTAAAAAATAAGTACTTTTTATTGACCAATCAGATTACCAGATTTCACAAAGTTATATAATATATGTTAATGATTGATTTATGATTGACATGTTATAGGACGAGACCAGGAAAAGCCATGACACCTTAATAGAAAGAAACCTGCTGCAAGTTACATCTAAACCCAGGTAATTATTATAATATACTACATGTATGTGTTATATCTAAACGAGTGTCATAAATATGTTGACGGTGAAATTGTTATGGCAAGCGCAGATATTTATTTAAGGAACGAAGCTTATTTCAGCTTTTGTTACACCATATAACATAACTTAGTGCAGTTTACGCTTTATAAACTGTTTGCAGCTGACATAAGTGATATAGAACTTGTAAACAAATGTTAGGCTCGTTATTAACCTATGTATGGGTTTTCTAAGTACGCAGGTTAGATCGATAGGCAAAAAAAATTAAAAAACGTATGAAAAACTTGTTTACATTGTAAATAAAATAAGAATTATTTTACTTGCTAATTTTGTTCATTTTTATACATGAAAACAAGTATAGGAAGTCAGTTTATTACTTTATAATATATGTATAGGTAGAGATTAATGTGTGATTAGGTCATGTATTAACCTCTGAAAAATACATTAGAATCTGAAAATATTTGTTTTCTTATGCTTCTGGGTTTTATTGCGTGCATGTTATATATATTTATGTGAGCTACTGCTTTCTGGGCAGTGGCCGCTAACTTCAAGTGCGCACTGGACCGGGATATAGTGGAGAGATATTCACAAATGTATATAAAATCATATGATTACACACTGCCCATCTGTAACATACATCTAACTCAAATATCCTTAACTTTTATGTATATCACACATCTGTAACATGTTTCTTGTGTTTTTTTTCAGTTCTGTGATTTTGTACAATTCTCTGATCTACCCCTGATTAGGAAGTGGTAATCTGCTAAGTTAATAATTATGATAACTGGTGCCTCTCTCAAAATTGTAAATTGTGAATTTCATGGCCCCTATTGGACAGAACCCACCAATTGTTTGAAGTTGTTACACAGTCAAGGTGACCTTGATGCCCGTAGGCCTGTTGTTATTCTTAGTAATATGCAAAATATATCCTGTTATATATAGTAATCATGTAATTTTGTGAGACACACCAATCGGGAAATAAAATTACTTTTTTTATACGGTTTTGAAAAAATATTAATGTTTTCAACTGTTTCCCAAACTTCTGTTGGACAATTATTTTCATTGCTTTTGGACAATTGTAAAAGCATTTGCAATAAAAAGTACCTATTAAAAAGTGGAAATAAACATAAAAGATTGTGTTATAAAAATACATGTCAACATACACCTGTGTTTTAATCATGATGATTTTAATTTGAACACTGTTTTTAAAAGAACATAGATGTTAAACTGTAAAAAACCACCTGTTCTGTGAACAGTTCTGTGATTTTGTACAATTCTCTGGCCCACCCCAGACAGGAAGTGGTCAATCTCCACGTTAGTGACCCTAATGTAGAGGTCATTGACCCCCGCGGAAAGGTCATCTCCTCCCAGACTGACCCCTACTGGAAAGAACCCACCACCATGTCTGAAAGGCGATTCAAGGTAGACTTCATTTAGATGTTGTATCCCCAGGGGTGGGATGAAATACTGTATCCTGTGGATTCCTTAATAATCGTGTAATTTCCTTGGACACACTAATCGGGAAATAAAATAACTTTTATTTATAAGGTTTTGAAATCTATGTAAAATCTCTTGATCAAATGTCCGTTCGACAATTATTATTCTCGCACACTTCGATGTTGAAAAGCCAATTGCAATGCAAATTACCCGCGAAAAATAAGGAATCTACTGTAAAGATTGTGTTTAAAAATAAAGGTAACTGTCAATCAATATCAGTTTTAATCATGACGATTTTAAATTGATGTTTTTTAAAAGAACATGAGATGTTAAACTAAAAATATAACCCCTAGTTGAACAATGTTAAACGTTTAATATTCAGTCTTGAAACTCTCTACATACATGAACATGTATATTAACTTGCTGTTTAAAAGTATACAACATCTTGCAATTTTAGTAGTGTTTTAATTTTCATTGACAAAATCACAATTCACATCTGTATGATATTTGTAGCTGTTTTATAGTTGTCCTTTGTTGCTGATATATGTAATGTCTGTTTTATAGCTGTCTTTGGTTGCTGAGGTCCCTGCTCTAGGAATCGCTCGGTACCAGATCTCTGTATGATGTTTGTAATGTCTGTTTTATAGCTGTCCTTCGTTGCTGATGTCCCCGCTCTAGGAATCGCTCGGTATCAGGTCACACAGAAGGAACACAGCTCTCATAACAGTCACAGTAAAGTCACATTCTACAACAGTGGGGAACCCTCCTATGGGTAAGTTACACTATTCTCAATTTAAGCCCCATCTAAGTAAGTCTAGATTTTAAGTTCTATCTAAGTAAGTCTAAATTTTAAGTCTTATCTGAGTTAGTCAAAATTTTAAGTCCCATCTGATTAAGTCTAAATTTTTAGTTCCCATCTTAATTTGTCTAAATTTAGAGTCCAATTTGAATTAGTCTAAATTTTTATTCCCATCTGAGTTAGTCAAAATTTTCAGTTTCATCTGAGATAGTCTAAATTTTTAAGTCCCATCTGAGTTAGTCAAAATTTTTAATCTCTTCTGAGTTAGTCAAAATTTTAAGTCCCATCTGAGTAAGTAAAAGTGTTAATTCTTTCCTGAGTTACTTTAAATTTCAAGTCTCATCTGAGTTCAGGGCTCTCGATTCTCTAAATCTGGGGCTAATATTCGGCCCCGTTCCCAATGCAAAAAAGGTATCTTTTTTCCCAAAAGAAAGGTGTAAATTTCCCAATTTCCATCTATAGCAAAATATTAATTAAAAAATAAAAGTCCATCAATCTTAATCACAAAAAAAAAACAAACAAACAAACAAAACACACTTGCAAATGAAAGTGAAACTGTACTACTAATATTTTATTAGTTCACGCCAAATGCATTCGGAAACTGGTTCCGGGAACCAGGTTATTGTTTGTACAAAAATGTGTACCAACTATGAGTGCAGAGTATCTTGTCATGTAGTTTCGACAAAAAACATCATTTTGGTTTCAAAAATAGACATTTCATTTCAACATTAGTAAGCTGCACCTAGAAACATACCCGCGCTTTGGGATGTTCAGTCTCGCGCTGTATTGGTAAGCAAAGTTGTCCATGTGATCGAGGAAATTCGGGACTATGTGACCAGCGACTGTCACTCAGAAAGACATATAACCGTAATATCAACACTCAAAGATAGTAATGAAAAAGCTAATGTACTTTCATAAATAGCCCACGTACCCATGTTTGTTCTGTTTAACTGTTTATTCAAAACAAGAGTTAACATTGATGACAAAATGCTAGAAAAGCAAAAGAACTCGACCCACAAAGTGCCTCATATGGCCTAGCAAATATGAAAAATTTTAAGAGGGCTATAAAATCAATATTTCTGGTGAATCTTACCTTAGACCATTGATACAGTTTACATGTGCATCATTTCTGTCAATACCGGATGTTTGGGATATCAAATTAAAATCTAAACCTAACAATGGTTCGAAGTTTTCCGGGAAAATGCCGAAAATAGGACAGTTAATCGTGATTTACACATAGAGCACATTCGTTACGGCAAAATATTAAACCAGAAAAATAACAATCACTATGCGAGAGATATTTTCCAATGAAAATATTTACCCGTAAGGTGTGCGCCCCTATTGAAAAAAGAAGAAATCATTGTCTGTGAAAGAGCTATGACTACAAACCATCATACATTTCCATGTGTTTTACATAAATTAAATGCATCGAACAAGGGGGTATTATATTGATAAGAGTAAAAGAACAACACATTTCTATCCCACATGTATCAGACGATAATTAATAGTGGGAAAAAAATACTATGATCATGTACACATAAATGTGACGTTACTGATTATTATACGTCATTTGTGACGTCATAAAAGATGTAAAGTGAGGTTTCACTTTTTTATTTTAAAAAATGTTAAATAAATGCTTTTATGGACGTATTGGGTAGCTCGCTGTCTTTAATAAAATGCCCTTTTGAAAAAAAGAAGAAGAAATGAGTAAAATTCTTGAAAAAAAAAATCATTAAAAAAATCAAACATTTGGGTTTTCTGTAAACTGCATCCTAAATAGAACTCATGTGAGGACGCATATAACACACAATATGTTTTTGACGAATCCCCTTATCGAACTGTATATGAATTTGTACAAAACGCGCAGTTACTGTATCATCCTTTTCAAACGAAAGATACTTGTCTGGCTTCTTATCTGAAAAAAAAAGTATAAGTATAGGCCTATCTGATATATCTTTTATTTACGTCGAAAGTATAAATCTTGATACACTTACTGTCGTTTATGCGACATACTTTAAATATGATTCCAGAATCAAATTGCATAATTTATTTTAATTTTAATACATTTTTCTATATGTCACTGTAGTAATTACTAGAAACATCGCTTTCCCCCTAAAGACGGTGCTTGGAGTCAAGAAATAAAAATAAGCTAAAAAAGTAATACACTTTGATAATTAAGAAAGAACACAAATTGAAGCATGTGTGTGTGTGTGGGGGGGGGGGGGGTCTTAAAAGAGTCTTTCATCCTATCTTTCTTTATTTCTTCATTCATTTTTTGCAGTATGGTCGAGACACTTCAGTAAAAAAAATACTGATTCAAGTCAATATTATGGAACTATAATTTTTTTTCAAAGTGGTGTGGTGTAGGGGAGTCATGTCCACTTGTTGTATTATCAATTAAAATAAAATGTTTAAAGTACCCTTTCCAAAAATCAAACTTAAATTCATTGACAAGGAAAAGGCTTTAAATCGATTAACCCAATCGGATGGGGGGGGGGGGGGGGGGGGGTTAACTTTACATGTGAATATATTAGCGATTGCAATCGATTGCAGATTTGCTAATCGGTTAACTGCAAAACATTCTGACCTACATGTATTAACCATGCAGTTAGTCGCATCAAGATATATACATATCAATTGACACTTTCTTTTCATATACACAAAAAGGCTAAAAGGAGGATAGAAGTTACATTCTGTTTATTATTTTGATCGGGGTATTTAATGTACATAAGAGTATATTCTATTTCAATTTCAATAGACAAGAAAAAATTAAGAAAATCATGAATCTTGCTTGAGAAATCAGAAAGGGATAATTTTCCAATGCAATTGTTAAAGAAGTTAATTCTGCGTTAATACCATGATCGGAACTAGTCTATGTCTGAACTTTCAATTTATTTACAATTTACAACGTTCTTTATAATATCAACATAACTTAATAGATAACGGCAAAATATAGACATACTGTAATTAAAAGTGCTTAGCGGTGGCGATGTTTTTAATATCGTAAAAAAACAACACAGAACTATCTGGGTAACGGCTTGATGTTATATAAACAGTAAATAACACTTTACCAATTACACTGCGATCTCTATCTGGAGAGCTATAATTACCTCAAAATATGGTGTAAAAACCCTAAATAAAAATCAATGCAGCACTTTCCTTTCTTAAAAAAAAAAAGCAGAAGGGATTTTAAGGAAACTGCGTTCAAATTTACATATATTCTAATTTTTCCGACTAATTAATTAGTACGGATTTTCTAACGGGTTAGCATCGTTCCGACCGATTAATCGATTAACCGGTTACAAATTGTCATCCCTAGTATATATACACTATTCTTCTTACCAAATGCAGAGGACCTGTGTATCTTTTGGGTGCGCTGGTATGGTATTTTTTACTTTGCTTTTAATTATACTCTGAAATCTGAACTCCCACTTGATCTGCTACGGAGATTGTTTCTCACCAAGTGTGTTGGGGGGGGGGGGTGTCAAAGAATGAATCTTCATATAACTCTGCTTTCTCGCACTTTTTTTAAATGCAGAATTTTACCTTTTCAAATCATAACATTGTCATTTTATAGCTAAAGTCGTAAAGCATAGTCTGTATAAATACTCATAAGAGATTTTTTGGGAAAGAGACTTTCAATATATACATTATATTGAAATAATAAAATCGTATATTTCACTGTAAAATCCCGGCTTAGCCATTACAGCTATGGAGGTAATTGTATTATTTGAATGAGAAAGCGGGGTGTCTTAAGTGAAAAAAATTAATAACTGACCCATAAAACCACTCGATCTTGTTTCGTGCTAGAGACCGGCAAAATATAAGCATAGATTCTTGATTAAATTATATGACAGGTTATTCCACTAAACTTACGAGTTATATTTGAAATGGCTCACTATAAATTCGCTAAGACACAGTGGAATCTGTAAACAGAGCGATTGCATTGATATAGCTTTCAGTTTGAGCAAAATCCTGTTTATTCATGCCAAACAAGTTAATATGATCTTCTTCGTATAGAAATTCAATAATTCTTAAAATTCACTCGTGTATTTTTATTTTATTTTTTGTTTGTTTGTTTGTTTGTTTGTTTTTTTTTTTGGTTTCACGAACTCTCTCTGTGTAGTAAGATACATGTAAATGATAATTCACTTCAAAATATTTTTAATGCCCTTTTCCTTTTGATCGATTTCCCCCCTAAATACGTTGATCGGACCTGTGAAAAGCCTATAAAAGTGCATTTTCTAGCTTTTAAAAATTATGCTTTAAAATACCTGCGAACATGGAATTTTTTACATGATCTGAAAATTGTGATTTTTTGCCGAGGCCAAAATAAAAAAAATACCTTTGTTTCCCCTATAACGCGACCTACCAAATTTAATCGCGCCGACTAAAATGATTTTTTAAATAAGATGATAATTCAAATATTTTTTTTTATTGTTAACCAGGTTTTTTAAAATACATGTACAGTTTCATCAAAATCAGTTTTTATCAGAACTGCCGACATTGTGCTACTGTGATTTTCAAGCATTTGTTGTAAACAAAATGACGCCCAGATGTGATTATAAAGAATTAGTTCTTCATAAAACAACGGCGACGTATCAATCTTACGCCTTTGGCTAATAAGAATTCTTCACTCTTGAAACAATTCGATAATAAGTTGAGACTTAAACAGAACATTTGAGTAAAAAAAATTGCTTCAATTATGTGTCTAAGCACCTTTAATAAATAGGTGCATTATAATCCTACAGTCATCTCTATCGCCTTTTTACGTGACGTTATATTACAAAAAAATGACGTTCATAATGCATTTTTCCATCAAAACAATACCATATTGCAAGATCTCGTTTTGAAAAAGTAAAATAGATATCGAAAAAAGAAAAACGGTTATGAAAAGCTTAAAGTCTACACTATCGATAATAAAAATCATGTTAATTTTGGGGATGAGGCCATATTTTATGGTTCGTGGATTAAACTCTTTTAGGATTTTTTTAATGAATTTGTGTCATCCAACTTTTCCTAAAATGACGATAATTTTCCCAATTTGAACTGCCCTGGCCCCAGTCCCAAAAAGTGATGTGAGAGCCCTGGAGTTAGTCGAAATTTTAAGTCCCATTTGAGAAAGCCTAAATTTAAGTCTGGTCTGTCTTAAATTCTGTAAAGTAAACCAATGTTCTCTTGGCAGTGACCAATAAATGCCGGTAAAAGAGTTAAAAGGAATATTTAATAACCTGCAGGATTTTTGAATATGTTAAAGAATGAAGATAAGAAAAGGTTACTACTTTGATTTGGCCTGGGGGCCATAAAACTTAGACAAGCTCACTTAGATTTCAGTGTCATTTTTTACCAAAGAAATATATAGTGGAGAAGTGAGACTAGATAACAACTGAGCTTGTCTAAGTTTTATGCCCCCCAGGCCAGATTAAAAATCTCTAAAAATGTTTGCTGTGATCAGGGCTCAAAATTGAACTAATGGAGCATCTTTTGTAATTAATTTCAATAGATTTATAATATCTGCATAGTACAACTGAACTTTGTTTTTTTAAAGTCTGTAATGTTACTGGTATTTTTTTCAGCTCTGCGTTTATAGTAGAAAGGAAAAGTTCTGTGGAGTTCAGCCTTGAAAACTTGTTTCTGAAGGCGACGTTCTCTGGAACCTCTGGTCTGCTGAGGGTATCTTTACTCTGTTTTAATATAATTAATCACAAATCACAGAAAGAAAAATCATTCAAATACAAACAACTGAGGGTATCTTTATTCTGTTTTAATATAATTAAAGCACAAATCACAGTCTGAGAAAGAAAAATCAGTCAAATACAAGCAACTGGGGGTATCTTTATTCTGTTTTAATATAATTAAAGCACAAATCACATTAAGTAAAAATCTGTCGAATACAAACAATTAATATATTAAATACAATGTTAACATTTAACTAAAATCTGACTTATACATACAAGCACAGTTTTCTGAGATTATTCAAGTGATTCATTATGATTATGATTTTAACACAGATTATTTTGTAAAATGCATTGCTTTTAATATAATTGATTTCATATTATATAAAGGGGGTGGATAACGAGTGGGGGCTACAATTTAATACAGAACAACTGAAAATAGATGATTTAGTTTTACGACTTGAATTTCTGTGGTATTTGTGTTACTGAGTCTTGGATTAGTTGAGTTTCTATGATTGCAGACAGTAACAACAAAATCCACGGGTGATACTCACAGGTCAGAGGTCAGCTTCCAGACTTACGGAGCCCGCTCAGGAAAGGAGCGCAGCGGTGCTTATCTGTTCTTACCCGATGGACCGGCAAAGGTAAAAATAGAATTTCACAAAATAAATAAACTCGCCAACTTTTCCAGCCTCTTTGAGTTTGACTTATGACTTAAACTGAATATGACTTATTTATAACCTATCGAACTTATGATTTAAGTACACTGTGACTTATTTTAGCCTGTCCGAGTCAGTCATCCTGTAATAAGAGTTGTGTCGGGTCCCATCGTGTCAGAAGTGTCCGTCTTTATCAGTCATGTACAACATGTCATCAGACTCCACAACACAACAGGTAATAAACACACAGCAACACAGGTAATAAACACACAGCAACACAGGTAATAAACACACAGCAACACAGGTAATAAACACACAGCAACACAGGTAATAAACACACAGCAACACAGGTAATTAGCCCAGCAACACAGGTAATTATTACACATCATCATGTCAGAGGTATCCGTCTTTATAAGCCACCTACAACATTTCATCAGAATCCACAACACCACAGGTAATTATCACAGCAACACAGGTAGTTATAATAACAGCAACACAAGTTGTTATCACACATCATCGTGTCCAAGGTGACGTGTCCGTCTTTATCAGTAACGTATAGTATGTTGTCAGAATCCACAATACCACAGTATTTTATATAATGTTGGTTGTAACAAGCTATTTGATTGGTTATATATTATTATTAAGTACCTGTGTTCCCTAGATCGTATTGAAATCAGAAACATGTCAGTGTGGGTCAGAAGAGTATAATTTTTATTTTTTTATTAAACCACAATTATACTTCATTTTTTTGAATGATAGGAGATCATGCTTCAGTAAATGCACCACTTGTATCTTACTAACAAAACCAGTCTTTCATACAGTAAGGATGATTAGCTATTCTACATTTATTGCATGATAGTGAGGGAAATATGAAGACTTATTCAGCCGAGAAAAATCATATTCCCTGAGGGCTTCGCCTCGTCATCGCGAATATTTTCCCCTTCTAACGGATTCTTAAGGTCTCGGTGTCTATTAACAACTGATCCAGAAAGGCTTGATCGCGAAACTTAATCATCTGGAACTAGTTTACCCTCTATAAATTGCGAAATAAAGTCGTCGCTAATAAAAGTTGGTTTACAGTATACTGTTTAAACTGATATTATACACCTATGTACTCCCAAGACAGCAGACAGGGAAATAGTTTGCTGTCGAGGGGGATAAACTTGCTATTGTTGGAATAGGGCCATAATAAAAATATTCCTAGATTCTCATCCCCACCCGCCCCGATTTTATACCCCTGCCTCAATTTTTTTTATTTATTTTTCTTCGTTTAAATTCTGATCAGGATCGGTATTCATCTACCATTCTACTTTGTTTTAATTAAATTTGAATTAATGAAATGATTTTGAGAGCTAAAGAGATGGTAATTGCTGTAATACATGCGTATATATTTTAAACAAGGGTCATTGGTTGAAAAAGATTGGTGATGATGTGAAGTAAGAAATAATTGAACCTTTACTATGACTTTTATTTAGGTATTGTAGATGAAATTACACCAATTGACCCGGTCAATAAGAAATCAGCAAAATTTTAAAAAAATATAAAATAAAAGCTGCCTGCCCGCCCGGAATTTAAAAAAATTTGGATGAGAATCTAGCAATTTATTTTTTATGGCCTAGTCTATAAATAGGTGTTTTATTATACTGATGCTGACTTTACTTTTGTTACGTCATGATATATACGTCACAATCCGTATAAAATCAGAAGTTTTCCAAGATGAAAAGCAAGGGAAACAGAATGTTGCCGATGAATAGTTTGACGACTATTTCACCATGGGCAGATAGCACAAAAACTATTTCACGGTAGGGGCTGTTTGGAAAAGATAGCATGTTTATTTGTCATATTTTTATATAGAACAAATTCACAGAGGTATAATAAACTGTTTTATCCCATGATTAACTCCTTATCCCATTGATATATCTCATGTGATATCATCTTCATGTCCCACAGTAGTAACTTCACAATGGGTTTGTGTTAGCTAAATATGAAGTAAAATAAAGTGGAATTCAATACAAAAACTGTGTAAAACATTGATTGTGGCGTTTAAAACAAAATGTAAAACACATGATTTGTAGTTGGATATGATTTTTATCCAACTCGTGTGTTTTTATCCTCTCTCCACGTCTCAGGGATATAAAACACACAACTTGTTGGATAAAAGTCATAGCCAAATACAAAACATGTGAGATCCTATATTTAAATGATATATAAATATGTAGGTCTTGATGGTAGTTTATATGGTATATCATTATATAGGCATTGATGGTAGAAAGTAGAACATGTTTAATCTGATATACTGTTTAATAGAATATACAGTTAAATCTGATATACTGTTTTATATGATATATTATTATGTAGGCCTTGATGGAAGAAGTCTGGACGTGTTTAATCTGGTGGACATCAGAAATGAAGTGAACTATGAGTTGTCTATGAAGATTGTCACGGACGTCCAGAACTCGGAACAAGAATTATACACAGACCTGAATGGCTTCCAGGTAAACTTGGCACTAAACCAGACATGAATGTAGAGGTAATTAACCCTAACCCTAACCCTAACCCTGGCAGTCCACCAAGGTTAAATTTATTTATGCCATGTTTAAATGAGCTTCACATTAGTCAAAATCAGTAGCTTTCATGATTAAATTTTTCCTGCATACCAAGCATGAATGTAATGTTGAGGGTTTTTTTTATGCTTAGAATTAAGATTCAGTCGTGTTTTGATCAGTTAAATGATTTTTGTACAAGTTAATGCAGATCGAAATATTTTCTTTTTGGGGGCTCTATGATTTTGTCTATTTTTAATTTTTTTTTTAAAAATTCACCAAATAATCATGTAAAGTAATGGTGGTGATAAAAAAATTATCATATTAAACAGTATATCAGATTATACAGTATATCATATTAAACCATATATCAGATTAAACAGTATATCAGGTTAAACAGGTGGTGTTAAAAAATTTAAGAGAGGACTACCTCAGTTAATGGAGCTTGTGTTCTACCCACTGTTTTATCATTATTGTCCATGAAATATGTTCAAAATAAAGAAATGTTACTTTTTGTACCAACAGATGATAAAACGCAAGACATTTGATAAACTTCCCATACAAGCCAATGTTTACCCGATGCCAGCCATGGCCTACATAGAGGATGATAAAACTCGCTTCACTGTCCTTACTGCTCAGTCACTGGGAGTCGCCAGTCTACAGAAAGGTAGAGTACAGTGTTCTCATTACTTAGTCACTAGGTGACACTATTGGTTATCCAGGTCCAATCAAGGGTGTATGGAGATTTACCCCTAGTTGTATTCTATACAACCTGAGGCTGAAGGGTGTATGGAATACAACCCAGGGTAAATCCCTGTACACCCTTGATTGGACCTGGATAATGATTTTTTTTCCTATGTACCCAAATTAATTGTTTGTAAACAAGTCTCGATCAAGCTACAGGTACACAGGAAGTAGCAGTGTAAACAGAGGTTAACCATGTCATACACAACCACTACAGCGCCAGCTTTAGAATCTCCATAGCAGTCTCTGTACAGAATTTACACACGATATATGTACACTAAAATTTTAGCAAAATTTCTGTTTGTTCTTTTTCAAGGCTGTAATATACAGAATTTAAATTTACTTGGTACAAATCATTTCTTTGTTTCCGCGTAATATTAATACCACATAACTATTAACTAAAAACCATGGTATGTCATAAAACTAGTGGACATTCAGTATCCAGAAAAAAATCAAACAAATGTACAGTTCCTAATCTCTGACACAGAAATTTCGAATACAATTGATATGTTGATTTAGCATAATGAAACTCTGTCTTCATTACCTCTGTACCTCAAATCTTAGGATATGTTGAAGTTTTTTTTTGTCCCATCAAGATTGAGATAAGATTTGCCTGTATTAAAGGCTTTAATAACAAATATTTACACTGAATATGGTACTCTCATTGTTCACAGACAGGCTACAAATGTTTGTCCTGAATCTCTTCAGTGCATTGTAGACATGATTTCTTGATTTATTAAATATTTTCTAACTTTGCGGCCACCAGTCACAAAGTGTTTCACAAACACATCATGTTACACTGAATATTGTGTATTCATTATGTACAGAAAGGCTACAAATGTTTGTCCAAGATTTCTTCAGTGCGTTGTTTACACAGGTTTTAATATTCTGAAATGATTTCTTGATTAATTACAGGTGATGTAAACATTGATTTTATTTTCTGACAGGTGATGTAAACATTGATTTTTTTTTCACAGGGATATTTGATGACTTTCATTGACAAAGTTTTTCTGACACCGCATTCTTCTTTTTTTTTTCTGTTGTAAACATTGATTTTTTTTCTGACAGGTGATGTAAACATTGATTTTTTTTCTGACAGGTGATGTAAACATTGATTTTTTTTCTGACAGGTGATGTAAACATGAGTTCTTATATTCTGACAGGTGAGATCCAGGTGATGTTGGACCGGACGCTGAATCAGGACGACATGCGTGGCATGGGACAAGGTGTCAGGGACAATAGACCCACCCCTAACAGATTTAGAATTCTGATAGAGAAACGAAGCTCCCCTCCTGTAAGTATATATAGGTATAGATAAGTATTTATAGGTATAGATAAGTATATATAGGTATACTGAATTATTTACAATGCAGTCTATTCGACATGAATGTTGTCCTAACTGGCAAATCTTTTATTACTTGTGATGACAACAATTTGAAAATGTTTACTGTTCAAAATGTTTATTAGAACTATTAACAGTTTATGTGATGGTACAATCCACTGTACAAGATGTCTACATTGAACTGCTCTTTCGTTTTTACATATGAAGGATATATTAATGGGAATCCCCTCACTAGAAGCTCACCTCCATTCAATACTTTCAGTACTTTGATTTTTACAGGTTAATGATAAACTTATGATATTCCCCTATCTAGAGACTCACCTCGATTCAATACTTTCAGTACTTTGATTTTTACAGGTGAAGGATAAATTAATGGGATTTCCATCACTAGAAGCTCACCTGAGTTATCTACAGCTAAACCATAAAATCAGCATACTCCCCCAGAAGTCTTCAGTGAGTGTTCCGGCATTGCTATCCCAGCATTCCTTCCTGTCCTCGCCTTTACCTTGTGACGTACACCTACTTAACCTACGCTCTCTACAGAAGACTTATGATGGAGCAATCACGCGAGGTGATGACTCAGCCCTGCTGTTACACAGAATAGGAGTGGATTGTGGGATACCTAACACAGACTTACAGTGTTCATATACACAAGGCAGGGTAAGTAACTCAGGTCTTTATTCATTTGACAGGGGCAGTATCTCTTGTATACAATGTTCTTATACCTGTTCTTATACCTGAGGCAAAAGGGACTAGGATTCACTGTTTAAAGCGAGGCCCCGTGTCACAGCAGGTGTGGCAGATTTCTGTATGTAATATAAAATTGCCCTTCACCAGCAATGGTGATATCTTATCATATAAACAGTATACAATCAATCATATAACTGAGGCAGGATAGGATTCACTGTTCAGATTTCTGTATGGGATAAAAATAGGACATTTTAGTCTTTATTTGATCTTTACTGAATTCAAGCAAACCTTCCAAATTTAACTCTACCATCAGTGGCATTAGTGTAGTTATTGCTAAGGGTCCTACATTTGGAAGATGAATGAACTAATATTTGTTTGAAAAAAATAACAATTCAATGCAACAATCAGTTTGTATATTATGATTAAAGTGAGAAAAGAAAAAAAAATTGATTGTTGAGGCTCTTCAGATTCATTTTCTATATCTAATGAGAGAAATCCTTTGTGTTTGTCAGTGATAATTAATTACCTGTGAGTACTCTCAGTACTTTGATTTATTTCTTTTCAGGTCCGTTTACGAGAACTGTTCAATGAGGCTTTGGGAGTAAGAGAGATCCGGAGAACGTCCTTGACCTTGCTCCATGATAAAGGTCCCACATCACTGGACAGTGACCTGACCTTGAACCCAATGGAAATCTACAGTTTCAAGGTCAAGTGGTGATGGCAGCTATAATTTCTGATGGCTGCTATAATTTCTGGATGAAGTAAAACCCCATGGTGATAATCAATTGTGATAAAAAGTGATTTTTATTTTGCACAAAGCTGTCTGAGATATGAACCTACTTTAGAGTTCTCAAGGAAACACTGCTGGTCTGAAGTGTGTGTAGCAGGGCTGGTGTAGAAGTTTGAAGTGAAGATAGAAAGATGAAATCTTTAATTTATACCAAGTTTTATGAGATGCTAGACTTGGGTTTAGTGCAATGAAGATTTTGGTAATGAAGATATTGTTAATTAAGATCATAGATGTTGGTTATTGAATGTATGCATATCATCAGAAATACATTTGTTATGATCATAAATATTTGAAAATGAGAATGACTAAGTTTGATTTTGGCGAAAAATGAAATATATGTCTATTTTAATTGAATATCCTGGATATTGATAAAATGTTTCTTTTGTCAGTTTAAGCATCTGTCATCCAAATAACATGAATTCCTTTATATATGCATGCATGATTTAATTCTCTATGATTTCCATAAAAATGTACTGTTAACGATTTTGTTTTTGTCTGAACATCATGTGTGTGATTTGCATCCTTTTTCTACCTGTGAATATTCCTTGTGCAATATACGAAGCCTTAAACCAACATATCATGTGTAAATTAAAGCTGTTGCAAATTATAGTTTTTACGGAGTAATTTGTCATAAGCTGAATTTTAAAAAAGTTTTGAAAAACTGGTTTTATTTATGTCTGAAAATTATATGTGTTTAGTTTTGCATCCTTCTTCTGCCTTTGAATATTCCTTGTGCAATATATGAAGCCTTAAACCTACATATCATGTGTAAATTAAAGCTTTTGCAAATTATAGCTTTTTTGGTAATTTTTAATAAGTTGAACATTTTGAATAGTTTTTGAAATACGAAAAGAAACAATACAATGGGAAATTAAATTAAGGTCAGAAATCACAGTTGGATGATTTATATAAGTATCTGATCAGACAGGTTTTACTGTACATAGTTTGAATCATTGATATTCTTTTAATTATTAAGACAACTATTTATGTGTGTGATTGTCTCATTTCTCAATGATAATTAATGATTGATTGAATATTGTTTTATGCAAAGTTGGCAATTTTTCAGCTATGTTTTGGCGGAAAAATTTAAGGATGTTTTCGTGAAAATGTGGCAGTTATTGATGGTCGTGAATTATATAATTTAGTGAGAGTGTTTATTTATTGCTTACAGAAATTAGACGTAACAGTATGTATATATTCTATTTCTTGGAGAGCTAATGTTTTCAGGTATTGAGATGTATTTGATTAATTAGAATTATGTATGTTTCATCAGATTCTAACATTCCATATTGTTAAAATCATTATTTCATTATAATCACTTCATGAGTGGCATTCAGTGATTAATAATATATTTTGTATGCAAGTCTCATTCAATGGGAGATATGAAATGTTTAAAACAAAGCCTGTATATAAATAATGGAATGCTTAAAAAAGCAATTCTCTTTTAAATCCCTGTGTGATTTTATATATTTGCTGAGGGTTTGGAAGAAAAGAAACGAGAGTTGCTGATGTATAATATAATTAATAAAAATGTGTACAGTGTGTCAAATTATTTGTTCACAATTTGGCAACAGGCATTGTATGGCAAGTCCACTCCATCATGGAAATATATGTGTGTTTTTTGTATATTAATAATATTTATGGATACAGGTGTGTGTAAATGAGAGTGTTACTGACTATAACTGGCATTTTATTGCTCAATGATTTTCATTTCTATTCACGATTTCACAATAAACTGAATATTTTATGTATTTACACTTCAGTGGATCCCCTGCAATAAAAAAGTATCCTTTAGTTGCTTTATGTTCTATATTAATGTCAGTGAAGTAATTTTGTTCATCTTTGTGTGCAAGATAATCTAGAGAGGCAGGCTGGTATGTTATTCTGGGAAAAAAAAATTCTGGGAAAGAAGGGTTCGCAATTTGACTTTAATATCAAAGTAACGTGATGGAGTGCACAAAGAAATTTTGAAAACAATCATGTTTCTGGATCAAACGCAATGTTTCAAGGATTTATTGTGCAAATTCTAATCAAAGCATCCTTGGGTGAAGGGGATTTTAAATTGTTTAAATAAAGAACCAAGTCCCCTCACAAGGGGAAATAATCAAGAAGAGACAAAAAAGGTGGGTCATAAATATGTCAAGAACCACTGTGCCAGAAAAGTTAAAACTTATATGGAAGCATCCTTGGGTAGTGTAAAATTCTCAATTGTTCAAATCATGACCCCCGGGGGTTGGACAGGGACACAATAGGGAATCAAAGTTTTACATAGAAATATGTTAACTGAATGTAATATGTAACTGGGCCAGAATAGCTAAAACTCATGTGGAAACATCTTAGGGTAGTGAACATTCTAAAACCCAGGCCTGGGTGGGGTTGCAATTGGGAATCAAAGTTTAATATAGAAAAACACTAGAAAAAACATTAAAAATCTTCTCAAGAACCACTAGGCCAGAAAAAACTTATGTGGAAGCACTTTGGGGTATTTTTTAAATCATGTCCTCCGGGGGTAGGGCGGAGCCACTATAGGGAACTCAAGTTTTCCATTTAAATATTAATTTTTTTTTTAATCTTCTCTAAAGTTGAAGGACTAGTTTGCCAGAATAGCTGAAACTTTTGTGAAAACGTTCTTTGGAAGTGTAGATTCAAAATTATTCAAATCATGACTCCCCGGGGTAGGGCGGGGCCACAATTTGAAATCAAAGTTATACATTTGACTATAGGAAAACCTTTAAAAATCTTATCAGGAACTAGTGGGATAGAAAACCTGAAACTTAGGCGAAAGCATCCTGGGGTAGTGTAGATTTTCGATTGTCCAAATTATGATCTTTGGGGTAGAGTGGGGTCACTAAAGGTATTATAAGTAGGAAATTTGGAAAAAAAAAAAAAAAAACAGCATGGACACAACAACTCAGGTGAGCGATGGGGCCCATGGGCCTCTTGTTTAAGTTTTGCCGTAAAACTTTCCAGACATATTTTTAAAGTTTTTAGTCGGAGCTTTGGTTTGAATTTTACAAAAATATTCTAGGTTGGTACTATAGTCCATGAGCCAGGCCATGAATTTTTCGGTTTCGGTACCATCTCGGGTGAATAATTTTCATAGTTATTTTTTGAAAGACATACATCTTTACCTTCAGAAAATGTATGATAGCATTCAATTGATTGTGGCTTTAATGGTGTATCAACTGTTTATATACACCAACCCAACTTGTTCTTTCTCACAGATATGTCTTTGAAAGAAGGAGGTTGGTTTTTTAATACGCAATTTCTATCTTTTTTCGGATTATATTTTCTTGAAAATTCTTTTAAATGCAGACTATATTATAATTCTGTTCATTTATTATTCAATATTGGCTCTGTAATGAGCCGTCTAAATTATATAGGAATATAATTCTTCCCTTGATCATAAAAGTGGAGTACGCTATTTTGAAATTTTGATCAAAGGAAAGAAATTACTACTGTGATAATTATCACATCAAAAACATATTGCATGATGATTTTATTTAAAGAATTTTCCTGACGTTTTAGGATTTCAAAACACTATTTCCGTAACAAATATATATAACTTGATTTAATAGTAAATTTGTATCCCTATCCTAAAAATGAAAATTGAAGGAAAATTCCCTGGATTTATCCTGTGCGTATATTCCTTGCTTACTTAACAAAGATATTGTGTATATGTCAGATCTCGAGTAGAGCCTTTACGTAAAATGTTTTCTTAATTTAATCTCATGCTAAACCATGGTGATAATGGAACTTGTGTGTTCATCTAAGTTAAAGGTGTAATATATTATATATTTTTGACATTAAAATTAAGCAAAATTAAGCAACATATGTGCACAATCATATATGTGCTTTGTGGGCAGTTGGCTGTGTCTCATGACCTGCAATGGCCTGACGTCCTTTCCCTCCACTAGTCCGGGTAAAGGGAACCCGTACACTCTTAAGGGAGATCCCTCTAAGAGAGCACTCTCTACACAAAGCACTGACGGGTCTCAAACCCCTGTAGATTGAGGGATTGCCCACCTATAACGCATGTGAAGACTGTGCACCGGCAGACTCTGCGGAGGAAACCGTTTCAACTGGTTCAACGAAGATGGCGGACACAGCAAGCACCGTGGAATGCTTGGAGCAAGGCAAGGCACATATAACGTCTTGGTCATCCGCTGTATCTGTTTCAATCTCTAGATAGAAGCAGGCGAGAGAGGTCGGCGACACGCAACCCTTCTTTATTTTAATCAAACTCATCTCGCAAGTCATTGATCATCTTCCATCCCTTCTATCATCCACCCAAAACCCTTTGGCAACAGGTGAGCGACGAATGTGACAGTTGCGGGTCTCACTGGAAGTCGGTAGTCGCGGACCTGCACACAGGCGGCACAGGCAATACGGCCGTTCTTCACCTTTACCGACCGGAGCAGCGTTGGAGTTTGGAAGCCACCTGTGCAACTGAGCAGCCCTCTTTAGGAACACACTGCTCACCTCCATGGTAAGAGGAGCGGATTAGAAAAGGTATCCCAAATGTTGCCTGCTCCACCCTTCCCTAGCCAGTTTACCGTGGCTGATGGGGACCCTACACATGCGGTTGAAATAACAAAGAGAACCAGAAGAAAACAAAGATCAGGACTACGTCATTGTCAGGAAGAAGGAAACTGACAAACAGACAGTTCCTTTGTTCACCAAGACTATGTTCGGCACGGAATGCTGGACTGATCATCGTCGCACAGTCTCTAAACTTCACCTCTCAACTTCCGGATCAAACTCAGGATAAGTCCTCAGAGGACTATAGGCTTCAAAACACCTCCACGTTGGTAAGCTCAAGTTGCCTTCCACCTCTCAGTACTTTGCTGAAACCCTGGAAGAACGCATGTATTCCACCCTGCTGGATGACCACGACGTGGAAGCAGCATGGAACACACTTCGTAATACAGTGTACAATAGAGCCTTCGAGTGTCCTGGGCCCTCCACCAAAAACAAAACACAAAGATGGTGTGATGAGAACCAT
Organism: Saccostrea cuccullata; assembly: GCF_032062105.1. Lineage (NCBI taxonomy): Eukaryota > Metazoa > Mollusca > Bivalvia > Ostreida > Ostreidae > Saccostrea > Saccostrea cuccullata. Next base: position 632,212 of record NW_026935988.1, on the reverse strand, counting down.
GTCGAGATCACGTAGCTTCTAGAGTACAAACATCGCGCTTACAATGCTAATATAGAAGATCCCAGCACCACAGCCAACAAGACGCTATGAGGAACGCTTGCAGCATAGTACAGCAAAAGCATCAAGATATGCAGGACTCCTGGCTGTATGCCAACGATGACGAGATCCAACGCTATGGCGAATCTGATGACAGGCCCCGGATGAACTTTTACTGTGGACTTAGGGAAGTCTAAGGGCCAACTCCATCAGGCTCATCACCTCTCCTCAGTGATGACGGGTTACAACTCATCACAGAGAAGGAAAAGATACTCGACAGGTAGGCGGAACATTTCAATGGCGTTCTTAACCGCCCTTGCACCATCAACTACGAAGACATCAACCGACTGCCCAGGTTCCCATCAACCAATCACTGGACGTCGTTTCCACGTTGGATGAGATTCAGAAAGCAATTAGTCTGTTGTCAACTGGCAAAGCACCTGGCGGATACTCCATCCCAGCTGAGATTTACAAAGAAGGGGGCGTGGCTCTATTCAAAAAAATCCATCCTCTGCTTGTGCGAGGATCGGCCTGACCAGTCACCTCCGCGTCCAGGTCAACCTCCTCCCCCACGAAGATGAGACAGTGGTCATCGTCGTCACCGACGGACGAATAACTAAACTAGTAGATGTGCGTTGGTACTTATCTTTTCTTTACACAATTTTTTTTGTAAAAATATGCAATTTATGTTAGAATCAAGGCTAGTAACTCAGTTAATGCTCTTTTAATATGTTCATTATATCTCAGAGTAATTCTGGTAGAACTTTCTTTCACGGTTGGCAACTGTGTGATTATTACTTTGCAGGTTGCAAATATATTTAGCTCAAAATACCTAATTTGAGAAAATAAAGGGCAATAACTGTGTCTCCAGCATTGAAGCCACAACAGATTTGATGCTATCATACATTTTCTCACTAGTTAGGGGTATACCTTACCAAATATCACTATAAAGTTATTCACTCAAAATGGTACCGACCACCCCCAGTGGCTCATGGACTATATGCTGGTACATGTACGTCGTTGCTGTGTCGATTTTTCCTTATTGCCTTAAAAATTCATAAATTTTTATATATTGTGGAGAACCAATATTAACTTTCAAGAACATTTCCCTTATTTCTTTTCTACATTTGCCTCAAATTGTTGGATAATCCGAAGTGTAGTTTGCGTTTGATACAGTGTAGAAATCAATCTTCGTTGCTGCTACGCTACTGCATGTCTGATTATTTTCAACTTCTGTTAAAATTCTTAATGCTTAAGAGACGTTAAAAGTTAAAGAAACTTTCTTTGAGGTATTGTCAAATAGTTGAGTATACACGAAAATGGCGTTCAAATCATTGTTTATGAAGAAAACCGCAACAAATATAAATGTGTGGTAATATCCGGCTGTCAGTTGCATTTGGTGTTTACATATCTCAACTCATTTGTTACTTTAGAACAAGATCAGATAATGATCAATTTTAATATCATTGCTGGCTACTGACAGATAGGTTAATGTGACAGGGATTTCAACTACCTCTTTCGAAGTCAGCATTTCGTGAGTTCTATGGTCTTTATAATGATCTACTTAGCTGATATAACATTATATTGAATCGTATATTGGCTGACATGATTCATGTCAATTGTTAGGCCTTTGTTTTTCTACTGAATTTGACTACGGAATGTCAAATCTACCTGAGCTATACATAGGACTAACGGCGAGAGTGACCGATCAGCGGGTGCTTTCTTATCCAAGGCAGCTGATCCCATCTCTATCATTTCCTACATATTTGTATGTTTAGAGATTTCTCGAGATCAAACACTTTTCATACTAAAACATTTAATCCATTCTTACTCAGGTCTTACCCTTCACAATTTGTCAAAATGTTGGCAAAATAAGGCAGAATTTATAATAGAAAGTAGATTTTGCCACAACATGAAAGATTATGAATAGACTCTTTGTTTTATAACCTTTTAAAATAGTTGCTATAAAGGTACCTGATCCCACCTCTGATGTTTCAGAGGTCCGTGTTTGCTCTGCTCTTATTTTGTATATTGTTTAATGGACTTTGAGATTGAATACTGTTCGTTATCTCCATATCCTTGCTTTGAATTGCCATTTTTTTCCTTTGTTTGGTCACAAAGATGACGTGTTCAGCTGGACTATAATTCAAAGAAGAGGAAGAGAACAACACTAAAGACGATTTTGTTTTAGATGTGGAATTCAAAGTTTAAAGAGATTTTAATAATTTGGCTCTGCTACAATATAAGATATTTTTGTTGTTGCAGAGAGAAAAAAGAATATAAAGCAATTATGTCAATTCAGTTATTAAAATTTCTCGTAATAACTTGTTTATATTTCATTTTTGGTTAACAGTAAACATGCAAGATTAATATATTGTTATCATAAAACCTAAGCTTAATGTAACATACATGTCTTATTTGTTAATAAATCTAGGAATACGAAAAACAAAAAAAAACAATTCATCAGAACTTATACATATTTATGTACTTACACTACATGTTAAAATCATACATACATATAATATGAAAATCTCGTGCAAATTGTCATAAAAATGATTTGTAACCTGTAACAAAGGAATTACAACATTGAAAAATTATTCACACAAAGTTCAGTCTGTCATATACTGAAAATTAAAATCTAACTAAAATAATTAATGTTTTTCAGCCATTAATGTTATAGAAACATAGATTATACAGTCTATCATTATTTAAAGCAAAATAAATTTGAATCCCTTTTAAAGAATAATCTGGAATAAATATAGGGGCTATAATTTCGGACGTTTCATTTTATCAAAGCCCTGATTTTGCTGTATTCTTTTCCGACAGAATAACTCAGGATAATGTTTCTCTAAATATTCATTTAAATAGACATTGCTACTTTCAATGAAATCAACAACTGATCTGCCATCATTTGTCAAACAATGTACATCCAAACCTACACTAACAAGATACTTAAAAAGATCTAGGTTTCCACTTAGTGCTGCAGCATGTAATACAGTAATACCAGAATAATCTTTTGCCTGGAGTAACTGTGGGTTTTCATGTACAATGAATTTACATAAATCAATATATCCATTAAAACATGCAATATGCAAGACATTTTCCCCATCATTTGTCAGTGCATTAATATCTAAACCGTTTTCTATGAGAAAGGAAGAAGGATATGGAAATAACGAACAGTATTCAATCTCAACGTCCATAAAAAAATATACAAAATAAGAGCAGGGCAAACACGGACCTCCGAAACATCAGAGGTGGGATCAGGTGCCATGGAGGAGTGAGCATCCCCTGCCGACCGGTCACACCCGCCGTGTGCTCGTTGTCATAATCAGGAAATAACGGAAAAAATCCGTGGTCAATTCAGTGTATAAATAATGGACTAACAATTGGTATGAAAAACGTCAGTCAGCATTTTATTCAATGATAAATTGTATTTGCTGACAAGGTCATTGTATCGACCATAGAATTTACGAAATGATGACTTTAAACGAGACTGTTGATATTCTTGTTTCATCAACTTGCTTGTCAATAATTTACCTCGTTTAGGAAATCAATTGTTCCTTTCCATTTTCGCATGCAGAGTGTAATGCTGTGTACCCTTTCTTGTTTTTTAGGCCAATTAATTGTGGATAATAAGTGACAAGGAATTCCCATGCATCATAATTATCATAACAACTTCCAATATGAAGGGCACTACCTCCATCATTTGTCAGTGCAGTAATGTCCAAACCTTTCTCTACCAGAAAAGAAATCAATTGACTTTTGTCATTTTCGCATGCAGAGTGTAAAACTGTGTACCCTTTCTTGTTTTTTAGGCCAATTAATTGTGGATAATTAGTGACAAGGAATTCACATGCATCATAATTCTCATGACAACTTCCAATATGAAGGGCACTATATCCATCATTTGTCAGTGCAGTAATGTCCAAACCTTTCCCTAGCATAAGAGAAATCAGATGTCTTTCTCCATTTACACATGCAGCGTGTAGTACTGTGTCCCCTTTATTATTTTTGACGTCAATTAATTGTGGATAATTAGTGACAAGGAATTCACATGCATCATAATTCTCATGAAAACATGCGATATGAAGGGCACTATCTCCATTATTAGTCAGTGCATTAACGTCCAAACCTTTTTCTAACAGAAAAGAAATTAATTTCCTGTCTCCTTTTACACATGCAGAGTGTAATACTGTGTGCCTGTTCTTGCTTTTGACGTCAAGTAATTGTGGATAACTAGTGACAAGGAATTCACATGCATCATAGTTACCACATAGACATGCAATATGAAGGACACTATCCCCATCATTTGTCTTTGCATCAATATTCAAACTTTTTTCTATCAGAAATGCAATCAGTTTTCGATCTCCACAAACACATGCAGAATGTAATGCTGTGTCTCCTCGATTGTTTTTGAGGTCAACTAATTGTGGATAATTAGTTACCAGATAGCTGCTGATATTGAAGTCACCAATGTCTGAAGCATAATGCAACGCATCGTCATCATCTGTAGATTTGATATCAATTAATGTTGGGTATCTTTCAAGTAAAGGCTGTACTAAATGAAACTGTCGTGCTAGACAAATCTCCTGGATTAAACTATGATGAGTGTCAGTCCTTAAAAGTGATAAACAAGTTTTATTCAAATCATCAGACCTTTGACATATTTTCAATAATAAATCTAAATTCCCACTTTGTACCGCGTTAAAACAAGTATATATATCACATCTAACATCAAATGACAAAACGAGATCAACGATATTTACATGGTTTTCTCTGCATGCAGCATTAAGTGATTTATACTTCTGTTTTTCATCACAACTACTTTGTAACAAATATCCTACACAACCGATGTGTCCCGATTTTCCAAAATGTACCAGTAATGCGTTTCCATCTGAATCAACACATTCTTTAAAGAGATTACCACAAACTTGATCTGCTAATACAAATTCATAAAATGATTTGTCATTCCATAAATCTAACAAAGATATTGATTGATATTCCTCGGGCGAGCCATCTCTTAAAATTTGAAAAATCCTTTTACAAATAGTTGCAAACAATTCTGCATCAACTAATACTTTTGTGCATTTTATATGCTTACTTGTTGTTAACCTTTGAAGCAAAACATGATGACAGTTTATAATTGTTTCCTCGGGGAAAGTGACAATCAGAATATGGAATAAGATATCTTGTACTGAGCTATGGGAAAAGGAATACGAATCGTTAATCTTATCGTACATTGTTAAAAAACCTTCAAAAACCTTGACACTTTCGTGGAATTCACAAAGTGATGTGAGATTTAATTTAAGCATTTCTAATGCAACGGATTTCATTTTCCGATCTTTCTGATCAGAGAACAGCAAGGAATCCACATTTTCACCTTTCAATAAAATGTATATTAGCACTGCCGTTTTAACAGCTCTTTCTTTTATCAGGGTTTCCAAATAATCTTTTAGGAAAATTGACGGACTACGGAGAAAATTCGAAAGGTTATTTCCGAAATCAGGATTTTCCCGAGCTAGTCTACAACACTGAGGAAATCCCAAGGGTAAATATAAATCGGCCTGTCTTAATTTTAAATCTTCTTTTATATTTCCTGGAAGGTTATACTTGTTGAGAAAAGTTATGAACTCCTCAGATTCTAAAGCATATTTACCACTTGATAAGTCAATTACGGATGAAAATACTAAAGTTACACTTTTCTGTTTTGCGGCAATTTCCATATAAATATCGTTTCTGACTGTCAAAATAAGTATATTTCCTTTTCCACTGTTATTAGGTTTCACTAGAGATTCTATAATGTTTTTCATATTTAAAAATTTATTGAAGTCATTGATAGAAAACGATGATTCCCTGAATGCATTATCAATGAATATCGCCAAGTTGTCAAACGGAGAAACCCATCCGTAGAGTTTGGACATTTTAAAAACCTGAAGAGGACGTTTCCCTCCCTCCATGGAAGTCTTCAACAAACACTTAGCTAATGTCGTTTTTCCAGATCCAGGAAAACCTTTAATTATCACGTATCTATTTTTTTCTAACAATTCCTTTGCTCTGTCAAATGCCCGGGTTTTAACAAGGACTTTCTTTATTTCTTTATGATGATTATTCACCATTTCCAATGTTGTTTCTATCATGAGTTTAAATAAAACTGATTATAATATTTTTGAAAATTCAACATAAAAAGTATAAGTATATGGCTACCTACCGAACCTTTGTAACTATTGTATTTAAAGAAAAGGTTATTTTGTTTTAATTGTCCAGCCAAAATACATTGTTGTGTCGCCTGCAGAGCAGAGCAACACTTTAAGAAAGTTTTCATTAGCGTCTGTATGTTTGTCTGTCTGTCCATCTGTTTGTCTGTCCGCCTGTCACAACTTATATCTTGAGAACTGTAAGAGGTTTCGGTTTCCTATATATATAACTTGGTATTATGGATTTTGTATTTGCATGAATGACCTTGATTCAGAGTCATAACACAACCCCAGGTCATAAGCAATGTTTGTGTGAAGTAGTACATTCATGTTTTTTTCACAATAAAGATATATACCGAATATGAATTATACAAATTTTCTTTCAGTCACCTTGAACTTGCACAGATGACCTTGGGTCAAGTTCAGGACACACCCTTAGATCATGAGGATTCTTTGTTTGAAATAGGAACCTACGAAGTTTATCCATAAGAAAGATATGAACCAGACACGAATTATGAAATTTTCTTCCAGTGACCTTGAACTTTCCAAAATGACCTTGATTCAAAGTCATGACACACTCTAAGGTAATGACCAATCTTTGTGTGAAATGAGAACCTACCAAGTTTATCCATAAGAAAGATATGGACCGAATAGGAATAATAAAATTTTTCTTCCTGTGACCTTGGACTTCCTTAAATGACCTTGGGTCTAGGTCATGAAACATCCTAAGGTCATGAGCAATCTTTGTGTGAAGTAGTAGATTTTAATGCTTCTCCGTAGGAAAGATATGGACCAGACACGCTTGCACAGACAGACGGACAAGCTGATTCCTATAAACCCCCCTTCAAACTTCTTTGCGGGGGGTATAAAAATATCAGTGGTACCGTTAAATTTACCCTGACCTTTGACCTACTTCGCAAAATATACTGCAATCGATTTAATTTTACTTATGTCTTTTGAATTTACACATATATGGATTTAATCGTTAGCACTTACGTGTATATGAGCTCAATGCAATGTTCTTTGACACTGTATGATAAACAGTAACCAAAAAATAATTTAAGTACTATGAAAGTAAATCGGGATTGGTATTTAAAAGGGATAATGTATACTGACAATTGCAGTAAAGGCATACTAAAGTTTCTTCTAAAGGATTGTAAAAAACACGTTTTAATTATCTAATTGATAAGTAATTCTAAAACTTTTAAATTTATATTGATATTAATTTTAGATTTGAGGGATTGAACATTTATATTTCTGCTAGATTACTATCCATGATTTTTTTTTGTTTGCTGTCAAATGCATGAACTATAGTGCTTACGATAGTAGCAAACAAAAAACATTGATGTGGCCATCAGTTGTTGCCCAAGAGAGCATTAAATGTTGAAAATGACGGAAAAAATTTATGGAAGATGTACTTATTATTTTGTGGACAATAACCTGTCATGAACAAGATCTGTCTTAATCATCCAACCGCTTCGATTTGTGTGATAAAGGCAAGAGTCTGAATGATGAAGACTATAGACGAGAAGATTTACGGAACGCCTTAAATCGGATGAAAATCTAGCAAGAGGCCCAGGGGCCGCAGCGCTCACCTGAGCACATTTTGGCCCCACCCTTGCCCTTGGGGTCATGATTTGAACAAACTTGAATCTACACTACCTGAGAATGATTCCACATGAGTTTCATCTTTCCTGTCCTAGTGGTTCTTGAGATGAGGATTTTTAAAGATTTTTCTTATATATTCCTATGTAAAACTAGGGTCGGCTATTTTGGCCCCATCCTTGCCCCGGGGGTCATGATTTGAACAAACTTGAATCTACACTACCTGAGGATGATTCCACATGAGTTTCATTGTTTACTAACCCAGTGGTTCTGGAGAAGAAGATTTCAAAAGATGTTTCCTATATATTCCTATGTAAAACTTGAGTCGGCCATTTTGGCGTCACCCTTGCCCCGGGGATCATGATTTGAACAAACTTGAATCTTCACTACCTGAGGATGCTTCCACATGAGTTTCATCTTTCCTAGCCCAGCGGTTCTGGAGAAGAAGATTTTTTTAAAAATGCCATTAATTTTTAACAAATTCATAATTATCTCCCCTTGGAAAAGGGCGTGGCCCATCATTTGAACAAACTTGAATCCCCTTCACCAAAGGATACTTTGTGCCACGTTTGGTTGAAATAGGCCCAGTGGTTCTTGAGAAGAAGATGAAAATGTGAAAAGTTGACGACAACGACAACAGACAACGGACAAATTTTGATCAGAAAAGCTCACTTGAGCCTTTGGTTCAGGTGAGCTAACAAAAGCGACACCGATACCGTTTTTAACTTAATCATTTCCTCAAATAACTGTTGGCTTCATAAAATTTGAATTGAAACCATACACGTATCTCCTATCATCAAAATTAAATAATGTATGATTAAATAGGTACAAAAAACACAATCTGTGTACCATAAGCTTTTATGCGATAAGTAAAATTTAATGTTCTAGAATAAAGGACATGTTTTATTGATAGAAAATGATAAGCAACTTTCTATATTAAGAATGAAATACATATATTTTAAGAAATGTATTTCATGAAAACAAATATATCATTATCTAGTAATTTATAATGGGAAAGAACATTCTGATTTACATTTTAATATATATTCAACCTTTCATTCTGAATAACTTTTCCCACCTCGATCCAAAATTTAAACTTAAATGTAATGTGCTGCCCGGTCCTCCGGGCTGCAATAAATAGCTGACAATTCTTAGAATTAAAAGTTATTCAGTGAAGCTAATAGCAAGCGATATATAGGTTCCTTGGAGCATCCTTATTGTGTATTTTTTGCAAATTAAACTGTGTTTATAATTTCGGGAATTTTTGAAGCATTATATAGGTAATCTGTCGTTTTCCTTTTATCATAACTTCTTTGTTTATTTTTGATAAAGAGCTGACAATATCTTACAAACTTTTTTTTAAAATGCTGGCAATTTCTATAAGGTTTTCTAATATTTACAATTTTTAAAAGACTTTACAGGTACTATACAGGGAAATTTTCGCCCCCTTTTTATTTTCGCCCCTTTTGCCCTATTATTCGGGCGATTTAAAACGGGGCGAATTCAAAGAATACAGTATAATTTCTTAAACAAAACTATGACTGGATGAATTTAAAACGGGGCAAACTTGTTTGCAAGTGTGAAAGGACGAAAATAAGACGGGGCAAAAATAACCCTGTATACGGTATCTATATACTTTCTACATTTTCTCCCAGCAAGTTATAGTACATGTAATTTGTATTCGATAACCTAAAACACTGAAAATGTCATGGACTTGAAGTTTTAAGGTTCTCTCATATTCTGGATTTGAGGACTTTCTAATCATCCTACATTTACAATTGTTAAAGCTGGTAATTTCGTTTTTTAAAGATGCTTTTTAAACCATTAATAAAAAGATGCAAATACATAATTTATTCTATAACATTTGTTTTAAAAATGTCTTTAAAAATAAGTTGGAAAGCAAACAGGCAAAATAATCGATGCAATATAAAAAAAATTCATAACAAAGAAATAATTACAATGATCGAGATATTTAGATATAACACAGTCAACAAGGTTAATCACTTACCGATGCGCAATCTAAGTTTCTTTCTCATATCTCTCAGTTTCTCTGAAATATATTTTATTTCAATACATTCAAAAAAGAAAAATATGTAATAACATCAATTCTTGAACATTTGTGAGCTTTTTAGGATAGACAGGATAGATACATCATAATCAGATTTTGATTTAGGGAAATGGCGTTGTAAAAACAAATAATAAATGTACAAAATCAGCACTTATCCCACTTAATTTTTTCTCAAATCATATTTCCTTTAGAAAGATTACCATTTGTTCCTATTTGAAACACAAACAGTAAATTTACCGTTTTAGTCTTACAAAGCAAAATAAAAGTTAAGGTATGTCACTCGTGAAATTTGTTAAATTACGTTTTTTGGAAGTATATTTTTGATAAGTACCAATGTAGTGAAACTCAAAATTGCAGAAAAATTAGGGGGTCGGTCTGCTAACTATCCTTTCACCACAAACATAGTCCCTCATAAATCTGGTTTCTTTGCTGATTTTTGAGCAGTTTTATTCGTTGAATATTAAAAAAAATTACATTGTTGAATTTGTTTGTCATAAAAACCGAATTTTAATAAATAGTTTTGAAGTAAGATGATCTGCGTGAACTTTTCTAAAACGTTGACGAGTGACACACGTTAAATACGAAAGGAAAAATGTAGAATCTCCATCTTGTATATAAGTTTGATTTGGCTCCTAAGAGAAAAGCTAAGTTAATCTCTTACCCACTTATTTTGCAGAATGACAGCCAAGGTCAATATTGACAGACTTTGATCTGCGATATTTGCACCAACATTAATAATAATAATAATAATAATAATAATAATACTAATACTTTATTTAAAGAGGGTAACCCGATTAGTGCAATGCACTAGTCTTCCTCGGGGCCCTCTAAACACATTCACAATAATACAATATTAAAACATCGTACAATATTATAATAAATAATACAACGTGACGTGAAAAAACATGTACATATACAGATTGATTCAAGAACATGAATTTATATAACTTTTAGTTTCTACATGTTATAATGAATTTTTCTACATTTTTACGAAAAGTTTGAACAGTTGGTGAGAAACGGATATGCAAAGGTAATTTGTTCCATAAATGAACTCCAGAATAATGAAAAGAATTTTTAAATTGATTTGTTCGATATTTTGGTAGATGAAGGTCATAGTTCGTTTCAGATCGTAGAACATAACTATTAGAGGAAATAAATTCAAAGGAGTCTCTTAAATATGTTGGTGCCATACCATGAAGTGTTTTGTACAGTAATACATATTTATGAAAATCAATTAACTCATAAATGGTCAGCCATCCAAGTTTTTCAAATAATGGTAGTGAAGGGGCATCATAAGCTACATCTAAAATAATCCGGGCTGCCCTTTTTTGCAATTTAAAAACTCTATCTATGCCAGCACCTGGCGCATTACCCCAAATAGTAAGACAATAATTCAAAGAAGGCAGAATGTATGCATTATAAAATATTTTTCTCGTGTGTAAGGGAAGAAACTTCTTAATTCTGCGTAAAGTATACAATTTATAAGTCAAAGATTTACAAACTGAGTCAATATGATAATTAAAGCGCAATGAATGGTCAATATGTACTCCCAAAAGCTTTTCAGATTCAACATTTTCAATTAATTTGTTTGACGCATATAAATTTAGTTCAGGGGAATTTATTCTTGATTTTCTCTGTTGAGTTCCCATGAGCATACATTTTGTCTTGTTGGTATTTAACACCATTTGATTTTTGGAACACCAATTTTCTATCTGACACAAATCAGAGTTTAGGGCATTTTCAATATCTTCTACATTTTTATGATATGTATGTAAGGTTGCATCATCAGCAAACATATCAATATCTGTTCTATTTACATGTAAAGGGAGATCATTTATATACAATAAAAATAATAGGGGACCTAAGATAGATCCCTGGGGCACTCCTGCTGTGACGGGCAAAAAATCAGAGGAATATGTACCTATTTTTACACACTGAGACCTTGAGGTTAAATAAGATTGAAACCATTTAATAGCCATTTGGTCAAAGTGATATGATTGAAGTTTACTTATAAGAATATCATGATTAACCAAATCAAATGCCTTGCTAAAATCGATGAAAGTTATGCCTACTAAATTTCCTTGGTCCATAGCTTGTAGCCAATTATCTGTAAGTTTCGTTAGAGCCGTTTGACATGAGTGAAATTCTCGAAATCCAGATTGTGATTTAAATAAGAGATCAAAGCTAGAGGTAAAGTTACATATCTGATTGGCTATGTGTTTTTCAACTAATTTTGATAATGTTGGAAGAATGGATATCGGTCTGTAGTTCCCTGGATCTGCGTGGTCGCCATTTTTGAAAATAGGAGTAACTTTTGCTTGTTTTAAACGGGATGGAAACACTCCATTAGTGATGCTAGTATTTATAAGATGTGTAATAGATTTGCATATAACATTTGCCGAAAGCTTTAGAAGACGAGGTCCAATCAAATCTATACCGGCTGACTTGTTTACATCAAGTGTATTCAACATATTTAATACTTCAAACTCACTTATATGATTTATACTGAAAACATTTTCTTTCCCTAGTTTAGTTTCTGTAAAACTATTTAATAATTCTGAATCAAAACTTTCTACTGACATATCTGCTAATAATTTACAGGATATTTCAGTAAAGTGTTTGTTAAAAATATCAACAATATCCTGTAAATCTTCGAAATCCGAACCATTTTGTGTTATACGGGTAGGTGTGAAATTTTTTGAATCTGATGCCAGTTGGTTTAAATAACTCCACATTTCTTTAGGACTTGAACTATCTTCAATTGCTGATTTGTAATACTTTGATTTGGCTTGATCTATTAATTGTGTGACTTTATTTCTCCAAAATTTGTAATTTTCTGAATTTCTTTGTAGATGGTATGTATCACGTAAATGTCTAGCATCATTTATTTCCTGAGTAAGCCATTTAGGTCGAATTTCAGTCTTGACTCTTTTAGTTTTTACTTTGGCATGCTTGTTAAGAATATCATTAAATAATTCATAAAATTTATTCATGATCTCGTTTGTGTCTTTTAGCTCAAGAAGTGAGTTAAAATTTGCATTTTCTAAATCTCTTAAAAACTCATTTTCATTGAATTGTTTAAAATCTCGATATTGGATTTCAGTATGTTTTCCTCTACGCTGTATACAATTAGTTTTCCGTGTCAAACATACAGGGTAGTGGTCAGATATAGCAATAGGGGGTACATTTGTTTCACATATGTTTTCTGGTTTCGTTGTATAAAAATGATCAATTAAGGTACTTGAGGTACTTGTTATTCTAGTAGGAACAGTAACTATCCGTGAAAGTCCAAACTCCTCTAAAGCAGATGCCCAGTATTGTGGCGGGTCTTTCATTAGATCAATATTGAAATCACCTGATAAAATTATTTCAGTATCGTCACAGCAGGAGGCACGATTCACCTCCCTTGCTAGGTCCTCTGCCCAGCAGGAGGGGGCAGATGGTGGACGATAAGCAGAGCAATAAAATATAGGTTTTGAATTTTTCAGATTTATCTCTAGCCAGATTGTCTCAATGTTACTGATTTCTAAATCAGCTCTACGTTTATATGAAATTTCATTTGAAATGTATATTAAGATTCCACCACCTGCCCTTAGTAAACGATCTTTTCTTTCAAAGACAAAGCCCTCAATATTCAATTCAGAGTTGCCTATCTGCTCAGTCAAAAATGTTTCACATAAACCTAAAATATCTAAAGTTTGTCTGTTTTGAAGTAATAGTTTAATTTCATCTTTTTGGGGGATAATATGACGAATATTTAAATTTCCGAATCGTAAACCTTTTTTTACCAATCCAAATCCTTGATTTTTTTGTGTTGTTTGAATATCATTGTTACGGGTCAGAGGAACCGTTTTCTTTACTTGTGAAACAGAATTGAATGAGCCTGGCATAGGAGAAATGACAGTAGTTTGTTTAGCTGAACTAGTGCTACTGTTAGAATTTGTGATCGATTGATTCTTACATTTAACTTGTGGTTCTCTTGTCAATTTAGAATTTGTAGAGTTATAACAGTTTAAAATTTATACACAGCTGTATGTAATTCATTAACAGCATCAATTTTTTAACGAATTTTAACTCACGTTTAGGGTCCATAGAACATGTTTTGATTTCCTTCACATATTCCTGATAGATAGTACCCGTTGCTCGATGTTGCTCTACTTCTACAAAAATATCCCATATGTTCCGCCATTCCTGCCTAAATTCAGCGTGAGAGAGAAATAAAGCAACAGAGTGTTGGTATTTGTTCCGAAGAAGACGAATCCGTTCGATATTGGCGCTAATACTTCTATCGGTGTGGTCTGGAGTCTCACCCCAACCTTTGGAAGGTGGAGAAAGTTTGCTGACATTTCTAAGAATGATGTACAAGATAGATATATCCAAGTCTGAGCAGTCTCCTCCATACTGATTTGTTGGTGAGGGGAAAATGATGTCATTTTGTGATGGAATAAGAGGGTTTTTATTTTTATATTTCTTAAGGAAAGGATTGCACGGGAAATGAAGCAACAGAGTGGACAAGGTATTGGTTCCGAAGAACACGAATCCGTTCAATGTTGGCTGCAACACTTCTATCGACGGGGTCCGGATTCTCCCCCAACCCTTAGAATGTGAAGGTATTTTACTGACATTTCGAAGAATGATGTACAAGATAGATATGTCCAGATCTGAGTAGTCTCCTCCATACTGCTTTGTAGGTGAGGGGAAAATGATGTCATTTTGTGATGGAATAAGATGGTTTTTATTTTTATGTTTCTTAACATCTGTCCATTGTTTGACTTTCAGAGATAAATCAGAGGGTGGAATTTTCTTTTTAAGAATATCACGTAACAAGTCTGTACAGGTCCCCGTATGATCCTCTGCACCCGATCCATGTTTGCGGTCTCTATTGTTGATTTGTACTTTGATAACGACATCATAGATTTAAATAAGAATTGCCTTTGCAATACTTTATTGTCAGCTACTTCATATCACGGTTTAGCATTTCTTCCATATAAGCTAAGATAAAGATATCTGAAATAAGTATTGAAAGATTTAAAATGAAATAGAATAATACAGGATGGTACGATTTTTAATAATTTACTTCTCTTATGATGTGTTTTAGAAAGTCTGAGAAGGTAGATGTAAATTCGGAATTAAGTTTCTAAAAATAAACATTCCCCTTTTTCCAGCATTTTAAGGTAAAAGTACACATAAAATAAATTTGAATCTTTAGAATGTTTGGTATAAAGGTTATTTATCTTCCTTTCATCTATTAAATACTTTTTACAACAAGTTCACAATGTAATCCTTATACCCAAGAACATACTTCTAATTATATTGAAAATTTAATATTCCGCTAATTCTATGGTCGATAAATTTTAGCAAATACAATATATCATCGACTCGTATGTTGACAACAAATTGTTAGGGTTTTATTATACCAAATTGTCTGTCGATTTCCAGTTAAATCCATCATGTCAACAACAAAAAAATGTCGGGTGGGATCATCTTAACCCACCTCTTTTGATTTGAACATATATTATGTTATTTTTAAGATTGATTGATTGATTTTATATTG
The DNA here is from genome assembly GCF_032062105.1 of Saccostrea cuccullata. NCBI lineage: Eukaryota > Metazoa > Mollusca > Bivalvia > Ostreida > Ostreidae > Saccostrea > Saccostrea cuccullata. The sequence goes on along the minus strand of NW_026935988.1, from coordinate 616,755 downwards.
TTTAACGTCCCTCTCGAGAATTTTTCACTCATATGTAGACGTCACCGTATGCCGGTGAAGGTCTTCAAATTTTGACCTTTACTTGGTTCTCAGGGCCATTGAGCAGTGAGGGATCTTTATCGTGCCAACGTCTGTCACTGACACGGGGCCTCGGTTTTTAAGGTCTCATCAGAAGGACCCTCAACTTTCACTTCAAAGTGCCGAGCGCATGGCGAAGGAACAGTTGCTACCCATTTTAACGACTAGGTTAGTCGAGGCCGAGATACGAACTCGCGACGTTTCGATCACGGAGCGAGCGCTCTACCGACTGAGCTACCGTGAACGGTATATTGTTAAGATGTTATAACAAATTGGACAAAAGTCGATAAGATTATTTCTAACATAGGTAATGTATGTACAAAATTGAATTGATGAAGTAGAATCTAAATACATTTCTCAAAAACGACCAGATCTCTTGATAAACAATTGCACATTTAAAAATAAACTTTCTATAAAAAGCATTGAACAGGTCGTTTCTTGGGCCAGTGTATTTTGAACCAGAAAAAAAGGAAATGATGTTCAACTTCTATTTTTATTTCAAGAAGTGTGTAATGGACTTTCAATAATATTTCACATAAAAAAGTCTTTGTTTAGAACACAATTGTTCATCTTGTTTGCGTTTCATTCCAGTAAAATAAGGATGGAGTAAGTGTTCTTTGAGATTTTATACAATTTTGAAGGAACCTATAGTAGTGGATTGTCTTGTTTCGAGAGCTAAAAAGTTTCATTTCGTTATTGTCATAAGAACCAATGGCGATTTATAAATATTTAATCAACACTTGCAATAACTTTGTGACTGTCTTGTCACGTAATTTTATTCGTGTGATCGAATGTTTGGAAATATTTCTTTCACAAACCCGGGTACCATGTTCTGCAATCTTTAATACATAGTTGTTCTTACTTAAGCCATTCCTCTAATTTCTTTTCTTCTCATTCTTTTCATTACTTTAATTACTGTCATTTTTAATACTGGACTGTTAATTTTAATTACTGGTATACGGAATATTGTTTTAAATCATGATCATACAAAGTTTAACTGTTAAAAATCAATGACCGATAGGGAAAAAAAATTAACTATGCACTAATTTCGTATCAAACAATATACTTGAGCAATTAAAGCCCGACTTTCAGTTCTTTCAATACTTTGATTAAATTATGTTCATAAACTACCCATATTTTATAAAAATGCGTTATTGGCATACAGTGAATTTAGATCACACTTTCCACCAGAAAGCAAAGATGAAGTTTTGAAATGTCAGATTTTTGGAAATAAAGATATACAATTTCGAGGCAAAAGCCTATATATAGAGTCTTTTATTAAATGTGGTCTACAGACTATTGGAGATATTTGGGATAATGATACCAAGACTTTTAAGACTAATGCCTACATATTTTCAAAACTACTTGATAAAAGAAGTTGGATTTTTGAATACAGTAAAATAAAAACCGCTATACCTAAAACCTATCTTGACATTCTAGAAGGGAGAAATACTGTAAATAGAATAGATAATGAAATAAATAATTTTTTTGTGATGTATGATAATTTTTTATTTGTAAGAAAAACAAACAAGTTCATATATTTTGAAGATATAAAACTCAAAGATATACAAAGAGTATTAAACAAAAATATCACTCCAAAATCCCAACAAAAATGGGAGAAATTGATGCAAACTGAAATTACATGGAAAAAGATCTGGGGCTCAATTTATGAAGTTAGGTTAAAACAAAAGATTCAAGAATTTCAATGGAAATGTTTGCATAACATCTTATACACTGAAGAAAAATTAAGCAAAATGGGTTTTTCAAATGGTAATTGTTTCTTCTGTAAATCAAATATTGAGAGTCAGAAACTATTTTATGAATGTAAACATGTCAAACCACTTTTAGAATTGGTACAAAATATAATGTTAAAAATCTCTGTAGTAAATCCAGTCAAAGTTGATGTATATATTGTTTTATTGGGATTCGCAGGAGAACCCAAAAATGTTCGAATATGTATTAACACCTTGATTTATATATACAAGTGGTCAATATGGAAAACAAGAAACAGCATTAAGTATGAAAATAAAAATATTACAAATTCAGCACTCTTGAGTGATTTCAAGAAAGAAATGAAATCAATCTTTCAACTCTTAAGAAATAATAATAGTAACTTCAACAGAAATTTAAAATTAACATTAGATATGCTTAAAGACTTTGATTAAATGTTACCTGTTTCCTAAGTACAGATTTATATATTATACAATGATGTTTTCATAGTTATATATTTACATTTTATTCTCACATTTTCACCAAAACTGATTCCATATTTATACATACGTATGTTATCTGATTTATAATATGTATCAGATGTAAAATTATGTGTGACTATGTATTTAAATAATAAAGCACCCTGCGTGGTGCTGTAGGGATTATTATTATGTATTGTTATAGAGGGAGCTTAGTCAGGGCCCCATCCCTGGCAGCTGCCCATCTTATCAGCTGTCGATTGTTATAGGTCTGGGAAATAAATGATGAGAAAAAAAAATTATGTCCCCTAAATGACGTCCAATCTTGGCGACGATCATATCTAGACATTGCACAAAATGTCATAACTAATGACAACCGTGTGTTTTTCATATGCTGTAATTTAGATTTTCATTGGAAATATACCTTTTTAAATAAATTAGTGATTTAGATTTATGTCTAGTAACAATTTCTTAAGACTGGAATTGATAATTACAGTCGTGACATGAGGATACCCAGCTTCTTTATTAATTCCGTTTTGATTGAAATGCAATTTTTAGCAATTTTATGTAATTAAATGGTTTCATTATACCAGCTATGTGAAAAGTCTAAATTGAAATTATTTGTTGCTAAAAACGATATTAACTCAAATATATAATGAAACAAGCTTCTAAGAAATTGTCCAAGACATATGTTTCTGATAGTAATTTTAAAATGGTATATTTTATGGAACACCCTGTATTAAGGGTAGAGAATCCTGCAATTTATGCAGGTCAATGACACAATAGATCCTTTTTAAGACCGTATTTGTACTGTGTGTGAGACACTTACTAGTTAACTGAGACCAATTTCAAAGTTTTATTTTGATTTGATTGAGAAAATTACAAAATATCAAGGACTATCAGTTTTGTTGGGTTTGCATGGAAGACACTTCTATATTACTGACCAGAACTCTTTATATATGAACTGAAGTTAAGCCTTCTGATTTTACATCTGCTGCTCTTAAGATGTTTAACTGTATAACAAACTAGTTTTAAATATCACGCTGAATGATTGTTTTACATATAAACATAACTACAAAACAGTCATAATTGATGAAAAACATATGCGAAATATATGTATATATTTTTTTTGTGGCATCACATTTTTTGAAAGAATATTATTCATACAATTATATGATAACAGAAACGTTATTTACCTTGCATCTTATAAGCATCATCCTTTATTAGCACACCAGTTTCCTCTCATTCCTATTAAGCAAAATTTAATCAAAATACGGAACATCTGCAGTGGCTTTTAAATTGACATTTGAATACATCGAGGCAATTTCATCAGTTTATAATACTTACTTCAAATGATATATCGACTAGATATATCGATCTGTCATTCATTCTCTAGTCAGAAAACATTCAAATATGAGAAAGATGTAACATAGTCTATGATGTATTTTATATCAAGTTCCGTATAAACAAAGGCCTTACAGTTGGTCTTGCACATCTGTTTTATATTAATCAATTGAAAATAGATGTTTCCATATTCTTATGTTGTCAACATTAACATGGCTAAAATTACAATGGTATGCAGCAAAATACACACTAAAAAATATCATCTAAAGATTATATAATTGTATCAAAAAATGAGATTGTTTTGTTTTTGCTGAATTAAAAAGTGAACTTTATAATATTAGTAATTTATGGTAAATTTATTCTTTGAAATGACCAAACATACCAAACAGAAATACAACAATATTAAGAATTTGATTGCTGAAAAAAGTTTGAAACATGCAGGAGTCACATTTACAGGAATCTCCATTCCAGTTACTGATAAGACTTTTAAACTGATTTACGATAGATGAATTCTTAATGTCCTCTGGGAGTTAGTGTCTGCAATGCATATTTAGCACACATAAGATGTGTATATAAATGATGATATTGTAAAAATTCGAGGGGTAATAAAAAATTTCGCAAACTATCTCTATATCTACAAAACCACAATTCATATTAGAATGAAATTCGGTACACAAGTAGCCATACACAAGGTCTACAAATAGCATATGTTGAATAAAGTTGTTCTCCTTGTTTGTGACGTCACAATGGGAAAATGACGTCACTATGTAGGTCACTTGTGACGAAAAATGGTTCTCTCAGTCGAACTCGTTCAAAAGACGACTGTATAATTTATTGTATATTTTAGAAATCCCTCTGCAGTATCATATAATAATTTGTACACAGTTTATTAAGATAAATGAGCTCCTATAAATTCAATTAATGATTGCAATCAACGATTGGATTTATCGCTTTTTCGAAGGAAGGCAGATGGTTAAAAATGATACTTGTCATCTTGCCCAGTGAGAGCAAGTTTGAAAAGAGATGTGTTTTTTATTAAGCAATTTGGTATCAAAGACCTCCAATTTACACTTTGAAAAATAGTTGAATATTTGAAATAATATAATTATTGAATATCTAAGATATCGTTTACTTTAGATTTTGAACATATTAGTTATGATAAAAAGGAGGCACCCTTTCTCTGTCTACCTTGAAGAAAGGTCTCTCCCGAGACGAAAGATTTGTGTTTTAATGGTTGCCATGCTTATTTTTGGAAAGGATATTTTTATCCAACCATTCTGTTGCCGAGATTTGACCATTTCTGACAAATGAACTGTTCATGTCATAAAAATTAACTCACATGAAAAGAAATATAAAACTCAGAAAAATCTTTTAACTTTTGTGATAGAACGATATGGAGGGGGTCACGTGACCGCCATTATCACGTGATTTGCGCATGCACAGAACGGTACTTGATGTGCATTAATATCGGAGAGGATTACTTTAAAATATAATCAACAATGAAACCAAATATTGTTTCTTTATGGAAAGCATTAAATTAGTTCGCGAACTTTTTAATCACCCCTCGTATATTATCTATTTTAAAGTTTTAGCAATGCAGTATTTGGCAATCATAAAACGTTAGTGCATGCCCTTGACTAACAAGGATTGTGAATTTCACAGCCCCTGCTCGGGACATCTGGAGTTTTTACTCATAAAGTACCGACCGGACACAACTTCCCAGTTCGCTTCCCGGGTTTACTCGGGGTCCGCTTCGGGTCCATTTTCAGAAATTTCGGGACCGCTCTGTGTGGGCTTTGGGTTCGCTCGGGGTCAGTTCTGGATCTGCTGGAGTGAACCCGGCGTTTGCTTTCTGGGACCGCTTTACGCACTGATGCGTGAAGTGGACCCCCGCTTTAATATCGCCGCCAGTAAGCCCCGCCCCTTGTATATTCTAATACACTAATTGGATTGTGGATCAATCATTGTTATTTATGCAGCGATCGATACATGTACACTGTACATTTATACAGTGACATTATGGAGAACAATGATAAATATTTTTTTCCAAAATCCAACTGTACATTCGACGTTGATTTACATGTACAATTGATTTCCTTGATTTCTCCGATCTCGAAATTTCGATCCCGAGAAATTCAAAGTTATATAACAGCGGGTTTTTAGGCATTTCTTTTTTTTCTTTAGTTATAACGTGAAAACAGAAACAGAAGAGGAAGAAAAAGGTGTTGAATTGATTTTCAATGCTTCGAATGGTGAAATTGATGAAAGCATTTAAACAAAATACCTTTCAAATTAATGCGTTATATATTTTACATTTATATTTGTTATTCATAAAGCTTTGCAAAAATCGTTGTTTAAATGTTTGCCAAACACGTGAATTATGATATCGCATCTACAAATTAACCTTTTCTACACGTGATATATTTAGATTTCATTTCTAGTAGTTACACATTAAAGTTCGTTATAAATATTTACCGGACATTAAAAAAAAATACATCAGATCTTTATCACGCTCAGAATTATTGAGCGAAGATGATTTCATTCAGAATGAAAATAATTAAATGACAAATAATAATTGTTCACCCGACCCGATAAGAATATATTAATATAACCCCTCCCCCTGGAATCCTTAACACACAAGCATTAATGAAATTTAAAATTATCTTTAAAAAAATATTTCTAAATATTTAAATACAAACAAATACAGGAAACATGTAGACCAGAGAGAGAGAGAGAGAGAGAGAGAGAGAGAGAGAGAGAGAGAGAGAGAGAGAGAGAGAGATCATAACAGTACACGTACTCTCATTTTTAGACTAGGTTTTAATAATAAAGCAAACTATTGAATTATTAATTGCTTAAATAAAAAATGAAATTAGATATAAAATACAACCCAAAGAATATAAATCAATAAATAGAAAATAATTTTTAATTTTCATAATAGATTTACACTGTACATTCACACGTTTTACTTGTATGCACAATGTTTTGATTTATATCGAATTAATCAACACGTTCGATCTCTTATCCTAATCGACAGATCAATATGCTATTTTGATTGGTTGACGCGCTGATTGGTTAATCGCTAATCCTGACTGACAGCTCTGTAAAGAAATACCGATTGTACGTTCGCTCTCTGGGACCGCTACTGAATTTTGGGTTCGCTCTCTGGGTCCGCTTCGGGTTCGCCCGGGGTCCGCTACGGATTCGCTTTGGGTGCTCTAATGGTTCACTCGAGGTCAGCCCAAGCGAACCCGAAGCGGATCCAAAGAGCAAACCCGGCGCGCGCTCCGGGTTCGCTTTCTGTTAACAAATGAATTTTAAATATCACGATGATTGATTGCTTTACATATAAACAAACTTTCAAATCAGTTATAATTTGAGAAATAACATATGTGAAATTTATGTATATTTTTTTTTCTTTGGCAGCATATTTTTAGAAAGAATATTATTCATACAATTATATGATAACAGAAACGTTATTTACCTTGCACCTTATAAGCATCATCCTTTATTAGCACACCAGTTTTTTTCTCATTCCTTTGAAGCAAAATTTAATCAAAATATGGAACATCTGCAGTGGCTTTTGAATTGATATTTGGATACATCGAGGCAATTACATCAGTTTATAATACTTACTTCAATTGATATATTGACTAGATATACCGATTTGTCATTCATTACTTAGTCAGAAAACATCCAAATATGAAACAGATGTAACATAGTCTTTGATGTATTTTATATCAAGTTCCGTATAAACAAAGGCCTTACAGTTGGTCTTGCACATCTGTTTTATATTAATCAATTGAAAATAGATATTTCCATATTCTAATGTTGTAAACATTAAACATGGCTAAAATTGCAATGACATGCAGCACAATACACTATAAAAATAATCTAAGGTTTGGATTAAAAGATTAAAAGATGTGTTAAAAATGATAATCTAAGGTTTATATAATTGTATTAAATGATGAAATTGGTTTTTTGTTTGTTGAAAAAAGTTTAGTTATGATATTATAAATTAATGGTTAATTTATTCTTGAAATTGACCAAACATACCAAAAATAAAACAAAACTATTAAGAACTCGGTAAGTGAAAAAAGTTTAAAACTAAGTTTTAACATATGCAGGAGTCACATTTACAGGAATCTCCATTCCAGTTACTGATAAGACTTTTAAACTGATTTACGATAGATGAATTCTTAATGTCCTCTGGGAGTTCGTGTCTGCAATGCATATTTAGCACACATAAAAAGTGCATATAAATGATATCACTTTAATTAAATTTTTAAACAAATATATTATCCCTTTCAAAGTTTTAGCAAATGAATGTAGTATTGTGCAATCATATTACAAGTTAGTGCATGTCTATGACTTACAAGGATTGTGAATTTCACAGCCCCTGGTGAGAACCTCGAGAGTTAATTTGGGTTTTAATGTATCATAAACGGAAAAATCATGGAGTATTTCTTGTTAATTCTTCTTCTGGACAAAGGTTTATAAGAAAGAAAAGTACATAAATATGATTAGCAAGGATACCTTAGTCAAAATTGTTAATTAAATCCGCCTTAGGTTAAGACTTCTTGTGTTTGGCCCATTGATTATTTTGTAGTAATACATTTATTATTCTAAAATCTTCCTTTATAACCCTTTTCATCTAGAATGCAAATGAATACAACCTTCTATTTTTTCTTTCAAATCCGTATTAGAAGAAAGTAGTGCAGAAAAATCGCAATTTCCTTCATTTGCAGACCTGCAAAAAATTTGAAGATTTACTAAACTGAGCCTCAAACTTCTGGATAAGGAGAATCTTTCCTACCAAAAAAAGTTTGTAATAAAGGAGATTATCAGCCGAACTATTTTGTGTATTATATCGCTAGTGAGACATCTATGGTTAATACAATGACCTTGTTAGCAAATACAATTTATCAATGAGACAAATGCTGACTGATTTTTTCCTACTTATTGTTAATCCATTTTTTATACACTGAATTGACGTCGGATTTTTTCCGTTATTTCCTGATCATGACAAGGAGCACAAAGCGGGTGTGACCGGTCAGCAGGGGATACTCTCTCCTCCATAGCACCTGAACCCATCTTTGGTGTTTCGGAGGTCTTTGTTTGCTTTGCTCCTATTTTGTATTGTTTTATGGACTTTGATATTGAGTACTGTTCGTTAACTCGATATCCTTCTTCTGACATGCCACCTCGAGATTTTAACCAAATAAAAACAGCTTAATGTGCTTTGATGAAGGATATGGAAATAACGAACAGTATTCATTCTCAACGTCCATTAAACAAATATACAAAATACAAGTTTTCAAAATATTTGCGACTATCGTCTCCATCAAATAGATGCATGCCTTTTTACACATATCGAAGCAGTTTGTAGACTCATTCTCATTGTTTACTTTATATATTTCCCAGGCGACATTTGATGGTTACATCAATGTTTTCTTGTTTATTGTCCCCCGCTTGAAAAGTGGGGGATATTAATTTGGGTCTGTCCGTCCGTCCGTCCGTCTTTCTGTCTGTCTGTAACGCTTTCGTTTCCACACGATATCTCGAGAACCCTTTAAGCTTTCGCAATGAAATTTTGCATAGAAACTCCTTATGGGCTAAAGAAGACCCCTATTGATTTTGAGGTCAAAATGTCAAAGGTCAAGGTCATAAATTCGCAAATTCTGTCTGTTATAACACTTTCGTTTCCACGCGATATCTCGAGAACCCTTTGAGCTTTTGCAATGAAATTCTACATAACAACTCCCTGTGGCCTAAGGAAGACCTCTATTGATTTTGAGGTCAAAAGGTCAAAGTTCAAGGTCGTAAATTTATACATTCTGTCTGTATGAGACACTAACTTTTTCAGGCGATATTTTAAAAAGATTTTTTGCAATGTAATTTTATACCAAAACTCCCTAGGACCTCTCTCACCCCTCTCAAAGTGTCCCGCCCCGCTAGTATTTATTGTATTACATGTCGCTATTTTTAGCAAAGGGGCATGAGGCGAGTTATTACGTATACAACAGGTTCTCGGTGGATTTTTTTTTAATTATTATTACATCTAATAGAACTGTTTAATGAAGGTTAAATTAGACACCATGCATTGTGTAAAATTTTGACAATATCAAACGTGAATATATACATGTATGTAACGTTATCTTTGCATATAATTTCATCTAGTTTAAAGCGGCGCCGTGGTCTAGGGGTTATGTCACTCGTTTCACATGTGTGAGGGCCCGCATTCGCATCCCCGTTGAGCCATTATCTTTTTTTTTTACTAAATGATAGTATTCAGCACGTGAAATGAAAAAGATATGACGTCGGGCTTCTACAAACTCATAAAATCATCATTACAGTGTGATAAATATTCCATATAAAAAGACTCTTCAATACACATAATAAAGAATTAGCAATTGAACCTTTATATCGATATAGGCATATTTTATTTCCTTCAATATACATGTATACTATGTAAGAATTCTACAAATCCAGTCAAGATGATCCGACCCCCACCTCACCCCCTCCCCCCGCACTGGTTTACCTTTTTCCCTAAGCGGGGGACACAAATTCTTTGAATTAGCTTGTTTTTATATGAATTTGATGTCAACTTTCTATTTGTCCATGCACCTGCTTGTCACTGAACTTGTCTACAAGCATGATGTGTATATTCACATCCGAGCGGGGGTATAACACATTGTAAAAAAGTTTGATATTTGTATATATGTTTATTGATTTCTTCAGTGAAATCCTCTCACCTGTTTCCATGTATATTTCACTTGGCGATGGCAGAGAGTGATTTTGACTCGGTTGAGAGAACATCAAAGCCGTTATACTTGAAGAACAATGATCATCGGGTTTTCTTAAAGAAACAGATCTTTGACTTTAGTCTTATTGACTAAATTAAAAAAGTTATCGGTGATGATCTTCTTTGCGTGCAACTCGACCGCAATCTGTAAAGAATCTATCTTAAAAGCACAGAATGCCGACATTTTCTCCTAACCCAGGGTATTGATATCAACTATGTGTGTCAGAATTTGGTCTAACCCACGAACCTAGGTACCACTCATGGCACCAATGTAACCAGAATTCGCTACATAGAAAGTGACTTACTAACCAAAGAATTTTCATAACAAGAGTTTGCAAATTAACAAGTATTTATTATGGCAACAATTGTATTTTATTAACTGCACAAAAAGAATTACATTTATATATTTACAACGAAAACTGATGCACTAACGACCTTATACTTATGAGCCTCAATAAAAATAAGTGCCTACCTAACAAATGTACAAAGTCCAGAGCCCGTCCTACCCAATGCTTAGTCCAAAGGAAAGTGACCCACCCCTGCACGAAAAGTCTACTATATGCCTAGCCTTACTAATTTACCAAAAATAGTAATAAGGAACTGGAAATTAGCAATAGAAGTGGACGTAAAAGTACGGAAAACAAAAAGGACAACTTAAACGAATGAACGAGACAGAGACAGGACTGGGATCCACCCCTCTTTTCAAAAAGTGAACTGGTACGAACCTTTGAGAAAGTTCCAAACCAACTGATCTACACGTGAAATGCTGGATTTTAAATACACTACGATCTGAAGGCGTGTCTCTCTTATCCGATCAAAATATGCATTCTATGTATAACCCATACAAGGGCGCTACCCAAATCATTGTATAAAGCTAGAAAGTTTTCGAATGTAAAACAAACGATCGTAACCAATAAGAATTATCGTTATTTAATAGCTCTGTAAAATCCAATTCTACCACATGTGTATCATACCAGTTCTATGATACCAACCCATACACCTCTGGAGCTACATTCGTAAACTTAGGATATGTGGTCTCCCCCTCTCTGTGGCAGATTGTGCGGTACAAGAATTACTTAACAAACTCAATGTCAAATTAACAAGTTAAATTCTGTACGAAAAGATCCGCCATCCAGAGACAAACCGGATGACTAGTATCCTAAATGGGACAAGGTTCATGTATAGTGAGCCTCTTCCCGACGGAAAATATCTTCCAAGAATTAATTACTGCGATGGTATCCAGTGTGAGCTTTTTCACTATGGTCAACCCAAAAAGGACAATAAGCTTCTGGAAAACCGACCACACCCGCTCTAACTGATCCTTCAATACCTGTTGTAAGGTATGCAAACAACCTGGTCAAAGGTGCCGATGATGCCCTTTCTGTTCTGCGTATAGGCAAAAAAATAAAAATCTAACGAGCAATGGAATTCTGCCAAGCAAGCTGTTATGGAGGAGGTCTTGAAAAACAAATATGTCCAGGTTCCTGTTTTTTTCTGGGGTAAATTGTGTACTTTCAAGCAATTGACAGTGTTCGTGGAAGCAACGTACAATAACGAATAGGCTGGCTAAGGGCTTGACCGTGATGGTACGTGCAACGCCAAACCCGAACAATGGCCGGGAAAAAAACACTCTAGGTGTCCTCATGAGAAAAAAAATTGCAAGAAAAGTTCAAAAGAGAAAGCTAAATGATTCTGCAAAAAACGAAAGAAAACAGCCCTAACACAAAAATACTATAGTAAACTATAGCTAACTATAGTTTACTATAGTTAATCAACGTTCCAAGGTTTTCACTAAAGTAAATCGAAGTACCAAAGTTTTTACTATAGTAAATCAAAGTTCAAAAGTTATTACTATAGTAAATCAAAGTTCCAAAGTTTTCATTATAGTAAATCAAAGTTCCAAAGTTTTTACTATAGTAAATCAAAGTTCAAAAGTTATTACTATAGTAAATCAAAGTTCCAAAGTTTTCATTATAGTAAATCAAAGTTCCAAAGTTTTCATTATAGTAAATCAAAGTTCCAAAGTTTTTACTATAGTAAATCAAAGTTCCAAAGTTTTCACTATAGTCAATCAAAGTTCCAAAGATTTTTAACTTCGGTACTTTAGTTAACTATAGATTACTATAGTATTTTTTGTTAGAGAAAAAGAAAATGATCACTCGAACCTAAGAACAATACTGCAAATGCTTTATCTGCTGAGAGAAATGTCCGACAGTGATGAACCTGACACGGAGAGTTCCGACGAAGAGACATGAAAGTAATTGTATTATATCCGCTCAGACTGATGCAGCATTTCATTGAACTGTGGTATGTGTTTAGTGTTATATTTGTTTAAAGACAAATGTTGGCATACTTCAAAAATGCTATAATGAATAGGTATGTTTCATTTTTACGTTAGTTAATTAGCTCCCCCTTTATTTTTTATGACATTATTATGCATTTATATCAACCTGACAAATGAAAAATTTAAGTTTACTATCCGTAAATATAAGAGGTCTTAATTCACCAGAAAAAAAAGAGCAAAAATCCTTACATGGTTAGAAGAGTGTAAAAAGATATAATACTTTAACAAGAAACTCATTTTGTTGAGAAACGTGTAGAAAATTATAATAGAAAATGGAACGGGAAAATAGTTCATGCTTTTTCCGACTCTCCCCATAGTAGAGGTGATTCTATTCTTTTTAGAAGAGAATGTAATATAGATATTTTAAATGTTCATAAGTCTAATGATGGTAGGAAAATACATGTTCATGCAAAAATAGAGGATAAATAATTTACAATTATTAACGTTTACGAACCTAATAAAGACTCGGATAGATTAGCCTTCTTAACCATTCTCAACACATATATTTCTTCGTTTTCTGCACAAGATAGTACAATCATAATTGGAAGTGATTTCAATTGCAATTTTGATAAAGAAAATGACAAATCCGATGAAAAATGAAGTAAATTAGTAAATAAACTTGACTTAGTCGACGTATGGCTAACTAAGAATCCTAATAACAACGGCTATACTTGGTGAGATGCAGAAAATTGTCCATAGAGTAGAATTTATTATATTTTTGTAAATAGAGACATTATAGAGAGTATAAAATAATATCATTGTCAGACGAATTCCTGGTACTCAAAATAATAGCACTCAGTTAAGTGACCATAGATATCTTAAATATACTTTAAATCTTAATGAACTAGATAGAGGTGAAGGTTATTGGAAATTGAATGTATCTCACCTTGAGGATGATGATTACAAAAACTTTATAGAGGAAATTTTTAAACAATATTGATGAAACGATAGATCCAATTTTAGAATTGGAAACTTTATTCTATTAAATACGCAAAACAATCCAAACATAATATAGAATACAACGAAAAATTACTTGAGGAAGAAGTCGATAAAATTGAATCTTTGCCTAGTTCGGAAATTAATATGAAGGAAAAGCGAAAACTGGAAAAAGGACTAGATGCAATGTATGACGAAATTTCTAAAGGAGCTCAAAAAAGATCAAAAGCGCAATGGATTAGCGAGGGAGAGCAAAATACAAGTTTCTTTCTATGTTTGGAAAAGAAACATCAAGCGAATAGTACAATAACTGTATTTAAAAAAAATAATAAAACCATTGCATGTAATAGTGAAATATTATTAAAAATGTGTCTTTTTACGAAAACGTATATACAAGCAAATCTGTTGATGGAAACAATGTTTCTTCATATCTACAAGATATTGAATATCCGACACTGAGTGATCTGCGACACATTTCTAACATTTGATGAATGCTCGAATGCGGTATACAATTCAAAAAGTAACAAACCTCCTGGATAAGATGGATTACAAGGGGAATTTTATAAATGTTTTTGGTATAAAATTGGACCTCTCTTTTACGATGTATTATTAACTGTATTTGAAAAAGATGAATTACCATATTCTCAACGATTGTCAATTATCACTCTTTTATTTGAAAAGGGCGACAAGAATAATCTTTTAAAAAATGCAGATCACAAATACCCATTACAAGATTATAGCCTTTGTTCTCGCAAAAAAAAAAAAAAAATTACAAAGCATCATAGATAAATTAATTAGTAAAGAACAATCAGCATATATCGTTATATAAGTATAAATGCAAGATTGATTTTAGACACATATGAATATTGCATGGAAAATGAAAAGGACGAATTATTACTTTTTATAAATTTTGAAAAACTTTTGATTTAGTCAAGTGAAACTTTTTTTCAAGTTCTAAAAAAATTAACTTTGGTGTTAATTTTCTTCGATGGATCCGAATTCTATATAATAAACTAATATTTAGAATTAAAAACAATGGTTGGATTTTTTAAACACGTGGCATGAATAGGGGTTTTAAAACAAGGATGCCCTATTTCAGCTCTATTGTATCTATTTGTGGCAGAAATACTGACCTTAAAAATAATAATAAAAAAAAATAACAATGAAATACAAGACATCAATGTTTCAAGCAGGGAAAGTGATATTAAAAATATTTAGCATGCAGACGATATCACACTAGCTTTAAAAGATATATCTTCTTTGAATATTGCAGTTAAGACTGTTAATGATTTTTGTAAACACGCTGGTCAAAGGTTAGTTTAAGCAAAACGCAATGTATATTATTAGGCAGTCTTAAAGATAAATACACTTACATAGAAGGTTTACAGGTAACAAATGATGTTTAGGTATACATATTGGCCATAATGAAATTCAATGTTATGAATTGAATAGGTTAAAGACTTTTCAAAACATGGAAAAACTCCGTTTTTTGGAAATCATGTGTCGTTAACTCTTTAGCTACGTCACATCTTATCAACATGGGTTCAGTATAACCAATGCCCGATCCCGAGCATATTCGAAATAATTAACTACAAATGGAATTAAAAGAATAGAATAGAAAAAAAGAATTAAAAGAGATACTGTGATCGGAAAAAGGAAGATGATGGTGTAGGTGTAACAGATATTGAATTGAAATTTAAGGCCTTAATGGCGGCATGGACTAGATACTTTATAGAAAAAAAACTGTATTATCGGCGAAATAGTTAGAGACTATTTAAATCGTCTTAATATTGATATCAATTATCTATTTACATTATCGGAGACAAAACTCCCAGACTTTGAAATTATTTCAAACCTTCCGATTTTTTTTATTACGAAGTATTCTGCAGTTTAATGATTGTAAAAGACTTATCGATGAAACTAAGTTGTCAAATGTTAGTTTTGCTTAACAACCAATACGGAATAATAATATGTTTAAATAAAATGAAAATAAAACAATATGTTTTAAAAATTGGATTTAAGTGGGATATCACATGTTAAAGACCTTTTCAACAAAAATGGAAAATTTAAAACTCTACAAGAATTGTTCTTTGATTTAAAACAAAATATATGAAGACAAAATATTAAAAACAGCAATCTATAAAAAAAAAAATTACGATACAATATGACTTGTTGTGCTTACAAACAGAATATAGGGAAGTGTTATTAGTCCCCTACTGCGTCTGTCCGTCCGTCCGTCCCACATATGGTTTTCCGCACTTTTTTTTCTAAATATTGAGCTGATTTTTGGAACGTTGGTGTATCTTGATGAGTTATAGATCAACTATAGATCAACTTAGATCTATAGATGAGCTATAGATCAACTTTGAATATCTTTGCGATTCAATGAATTTTTACGGAATTACGGCCTTTTCAATTTTTCAGGGTTTTCCACATTTTTCTCCTAAACGCTAGCAGATATTGAGCTGGTTTTTAGCTTTAGACTTTACCTTTATTAGTTATACATCACGTTTGCATTTCGTTTTGCTTAATCGATTTTTGAAAGAATTATTGTATTTTTATTTTTTTTAATTTCATAATTGGGTTAAATATAGGGTTCGTGATGCACAACATTTATGTCGTGATGCAATCAATTTATGTTCTAAACGAGATTGTCATGAATTGAGACTTGATGAATAGTTTTTTTAAATTGATAAGTTATAGATCAAGTTTGCATTTCGTTTTACTTCAATGATTTCTGAAGGAATTGTGTTATTTTTTTTTTATTACATGCAATAGGGTTTACAATAGGTTCGTGATGCACTAAATTAATGTCGTGGATTAATGTTCTGAACGAGATTTTCATGATTTGAAACTTGTTGGATACCTGTATAGTGACAAATATAGATCAAGTTTGATTTTTTTGGTATAGAATTGTTCAACCATGTAAAATAAGCTGCTCAGATCAAGGCATTTGTGTGTGTCAAATGGCATTCAAAGACGTCAGGAGTCTTTCTTTGTAAGGCAGATCCAATATATTTCATTCACTGAAATGTCCATATTTAAGTAACAATTTATCTCTTACATTACCTTTGTTTTAATTGAATTGCAGTTATTGTTACACAGTTAATGTATCTGTGTTTGTTTGTATTCTGCACTGCCCTGTATAGCATAAATAGTAAGTATGTTTGGCAAGTAACTTTCCTGCATTAGACGAAGTATTACGTTATTATTGTAACTACTGAGTACTGTATATCATATTCCGCCTTCAAAAATGGCAGACACATTCCTTTTATGAATCGTGTTGAGCTGTAAGCAGCAATATACCATCGTTAACTGCAAACTGAGATTAATTTTCTCAGTTTATTCGATAGGCAACATCATGCTCTACACAACAACAATTTCTGAGGTTATATATATTGACAAACAAGTTGATGAAACAATAATATCAGCAGTCTTGTTTGAAGGCATCGTTTCGTAGGTCGATACAATGACCTTGAAAAGCATCAGACGGCGGCTGTGACCGGTCGGCAGGGGATGCTTACTCCTCCATGACACCTGATCCCACTTCTGATGTTTTGGAGGTATATATTTGCGCTGCTTCAATTCTTTATTTTTAATGGACTTTTGAGTTTGAATAATGCCCGCCATCTCCATTTATTTCATTGATTTATAAAATGGCATGATGCAGTGTCCTCAGAGATGTCTGGTCATATATTTAACATAATTAACAACATGTTTTAATGGGGGCCCCCCCCCCCCATGAATATGGCCGGGACATATAGTTTGTCATGTCCGTCTTCCGTACTTCCGTCTTTCCATCCTTCTGTCTTTTGTGTTTAGCTCTGTTCAAAACTCAGTTTTAAAGAAACTATCAAAGATATTTTCATCAAACTTCATATGCTGATAGATATTGATGAGAGCTATACAACTGCTTCAACATTTTTCTACTTCGACCTTACCTTTGACCTTGACCTAACTGTTCTTAAAATCTCTTTAGCTCGATTTTAAACATTCTATTCAAGATGATGTTATCAAACTTCACATGTTGATACATACTAATGAGAGCTGTTAAACTGCATCACCATTTTTTACTTTGACCTTGACTTCACTTTTCTTTAATTAATTTTAGCTCAGTTTTAAAGATACCATTCAAGATATTTTTTATCAAACTTCATATGTTGATACATACTGATGACAGCTATTCAACTGCCTCAAAATTTTTCCTTGACCTTTCCTTTGACCTTTTGACCTCACTTTTCCTAAATCAGTGTCAAACTTCATATAATTTCAATTGCTGATATAAACTGATGTAAGAAATCCAACGGCAACAGCATTTTTGACCTTGACCTTTTATTTGACCTTGACCTCGAGAAATCATTTTAGATATGTCTATCAAACTTCATATGTTCATTCATATTGATGAGAGATATGCAACTTCATCGCCATTTTTGACCTTGACCTTTTGATTTGACATTGACCTTACTTTGCCTTTATTAGTTTAAAACTTCATATGCTGACACATATGGATGTAAGCAATTGTTGTATAATAATTTTGATCTTGACATATGATTCGACCTTGACTTTACTTTTATCAGATTGTGTTTAAGTTAGTTTAAAAGAAACCATTTATATATATATTTTTTCAAATTCATCTGCGATACATACTGAAGAGAGGTTATCAACTCATCAACAGTTTCTTACCTTTGCATTTCCTTTGACCTAGCCCTCACTTTTAAAGAAATGAGTGTCAAACCTCAAATGTTGATACATACTAATGTAAGCAATTCAACTGCATCACTATTCAATATTTTCTGATCAAATTTCAAACACTTATACAAATGTTAATGTTGCATGACTAATATACCCTCGGCGTGGCATTCATGTCCTATTGACATATTTCTATGTTTTCACTGAGATATGTTAGGACATGTTTATTTCGGAGACGTGGGTACTGTTATGATATCATATAGGATTATTTGTGCGCCTAGAAATTTAATATGAACGCCCACGCATTTTTTTTACTTGGTTCTTCATCATATCTGGAGTAATACTTTTTTACCAGATTCTTAGGGTGTAGAATTGCACCACCAATCAGCTCAAGGAGCCAGTTTCTACAAAGAATTCTTTCATAGTTTTTAATCATGCATTATTTAAATTGATACAACCATATTTTATCTTTACTCATCAAATAATACGCAATTTGAATCTTTTAACAGCAATAAAGCACTATTCTGCGTGTTGTTGTTTTCAATTTTTATGAAAATAGGACGCAGGCAAGCAACTAAAATGCCATTAAGATGTGTTACTCAATAGAATACTAATTTTGTTGATTCATTGTCATCTTATTTCTTTTGCTTTTTGGGAACACAGCCTTATCTATCAGTTTGTTTTATTTTAATTTTTTTATTTGTATTTTTGTCAATGGTCCGTGATGGCCTTTAGGTATCTTGTGTTTGTTTGTTTATTTGAACAAAGGCAGAAAAGGTTTTTAATTTATTCAGATTATCCTTAATACAAAAATAGAAAATATTTTTTCATATTTTTCAAAATAAAATCATTTTTAGTAAATTAAAAGATTAATACACATATCAAAAAACAATGTAATACTTGTTCGTAGTCTATATAAACTACTTTTTTGGGACTTAAACTAAGATAAAAAAATTATAAAAATATCATGAATAATACAAATATAGCATATAAGCTAAAATTGTATCTTCTTCAAGTTTAAAACATATACAAGCAATTCCAATTACGCAGCCATTATGTATATTTTGGAAACAAATAACAAGACAATTTTGAAAGATACATATTAAAGATGATATACATATTAAAGATAATATACATATTAGATATAATAAACATATTAAAGATAATATTGATGCAAATGTAAATTTACATTATATAGTCTTTTTTTATTTATAATAAAGTTTAAATTAAGGATTTTAAAAAATGACAAGTAATTCATATAAAACTTTTTTGTAAAATGTCTATACCTATGCAGACACATGAGATTCACATAACTATAATAAAATAATAGCAATTCTACATCAAAATAAATTAAAGGATCTTTAACATATGTAGAACACATTTTCTTCAACTGTAAAGACAACCTGAAAGTCGATTATCATATCCTATACAATGAACTGATAATATTGAGTACGCTGTCCATTTTGGAAGCATAAATATAGGCTTATTTTTCCTCAAATTATTCATTAAATAACAATTGCTTTATTTAAATAGTTAACGTTGCCACCTATCAACTTTACATTAAAATGCAAACTTACTAAATGACCATTCAAGATTTCTACAAAGAGTTGGTAAATGCAAAATAAATACTCTTGAATGATCTTTAACGTGAGGTTAATGAAAGTATGATATATATTTTATGCTCAAAAAATGTAAAATAACAGCGTTACAGTTATTCAAAGCAATATGACAAGGAAGATTTCAGAATAGTAGGGAATTCCTAAACACTTATAAAAAAAATTTGGAATGAAACATATTGAAATAACACAGAACCTAAGATCAAATGTCCATAAAACAGTACAAAACAGGTGCAGAGAAAACTAGGACCACCAAAACATCAGAGGTGGGATCGGGTGCTATACAGGAGTGAGCATCCTCTGCCGACCGGTCACACCCGCCGTGTGCTCCTTGTTATGATCGAAAAATAATGGAAAATTCAGTCGTCAATTCAATTCAGTGTATAAATGACGGACGAAAAGGTATGAAAAGCGTCAGCATTTGACTCAATAATAAATTGTATTTGCTGACGAGGTAGACCACAGGACCTATGAAATGATGAGTTTAAACGAGACTGCTGATATTCTTGTTTCATCAACTTGCTTGTCAATAATTTACCTCGTTTTCGAAACTGTTAATACGTAGAGCATGCTCTTGCATAGCGAACTGGAATGGTGAATTAAGTTAAGATTACTTTATTCATTGTTAACATTAGAGAATGCCATATTTAAAAAAAATCCAATACTTTTATATCTTTAATTAAATAAATATAACTGTTGATTACTTTATTTGAAAAAAAAATACATCCTTATTCAATTAAGTTTTTCTTGATGTAATTAAATATAAAGCATATTTTGACCTTATTACAATTACTTCATTTACCATAGATCTCCACTTATTCCTGTTTTCTTAACAAGGTAAATCCCTCCAAATGCAAAACACTACATATGAATTAGAACTTGTAAATGAGCAGTGTGTACATGTATAGCGTCCCGAAATCCAGACAATTATAATTAGGAAATACGATATGTTTCCTAATTATATTTATAATTATAAGTTCGACTTATATTCGTTCAAAAAATACTGTGTCTTATTTCAGTTTATTATGAACATGTGAGATATGGTATCAATAGAATACTTTTCTATTGTTTGTCAGTGCACTTTTCATGAATTATAAAAAATAAGCTTTCCGTCTGTGGTAATGCTTACATTATGCAAAGCTGTGTGCCCCTCATTGTCCTTGACTTTAATCAACTCTGGATAATTGGTCACAAGGAATTCAAATGCGTTATACTTTCTTTCGCGAACTGCAATATGCAGAACACTTTCCCCATCATTTGTCAATGCATAAACATCCAAACCTTTCTCTATCAAAAACGAAATCAGTTTCATGTCTCCACTTACACATGCAGCATGTAATACTGTGTACATTTCCTTGTCTTTGGCGTCGATTAATTGTGGAAAATTAGAGACGAAGTATTCGCATGCATCATAGGCCCCATTTAGACATGAAATATGAAGAACATTTTCTCCATCATTTGTCAGTGCATACACATCCAAACCTTTCTCTATCAAAAACGAAACCAGTTTTATATCTCCTTTTACACATGCCGAGTGTAGTACTGTGTACCCGTCATTGTCTTTGACGTCGATTAATTGTGGATAATTAGTGACAAAGTATTCACATAAATCATACTTTCCTTTACGACATGAAATATGAAGAACGCTTTCCCCATCATTTGTTAATGCATTGATATTCGCCCCTTGTTTTAACAGTAAGGAAATCAAATTCATTTTTCCACAAAGGCAGGCAAGATGTAATGCTTTGAATCCATCACTGTCTTTCAGTTCAATTAATTGAGGAAATTTATTGATTATATATTCACATACATCAAACTGTTCATTTCTACATGCAATATGCAAGACACACTCTTCAGTGTTTGTTACATCGGCGACACTCAAACCATGTGCTATCAGAAAAGAAATCAATTGCACGTTTTCACTCTTACATGCGGAATGTAATACTGTATAACCCATATTATCTTTAATGTCAATTAATTGTGGATAATTAGAGACAAAGTATTCACAGGCATCGTACTTTCCTTTACGACATAAAATATGCAGGACACTTTCACCTTTATTTGTAAGAGCATTTATATCCAAACCTTTTCCAATCAAAAATAAAATCAATTTTCTATCTCCACTAACACATGCAGAGTGTAATACTGTGTAACCTTCATGGTCTTTGATTTCAACTAATTCTGAAAAGTTGTTGACAAAGAATTTACAAGCATCAAACCGTCCATTTTGACATGCAAGATGAAGGGAGCTTTTCCCATTGTTTGTCAGTGCAATGATATTAACACCCATCGTTATTAATAAAGAAATACATTTTTGCTCCCCATTAACACTTGCATGATGTAATGCTGTGTATCCATTTTTGTCTCTGTTTTCCCTTAAATGCCTATAAATTCTTATTATATAATCATATGCATCGTTATTTTTATTGCGACAAGCAATATGTAGTATACATTCTCCATTTTTCGTCACTGCATTAAAATCCGAACCTTTTGCTATCAGAAAAGAAATTAGTTTTCTGTCGCTAGAACAACATGCAGAATGCAGTGCAGTGCAACCATAATTGTCTCTAAGGTCAATTAGATTTGGATAATTTGTAAGCAAATATTTACACGCAGCATACTTAGAGAACGAACAAGTGATATGAAGGACGCTTCTTCCTATATTTGTCAGCACATTAACCAGCACACTCAAACCCTTTTCTATGAGAAAAGAAATGAAGTTCTCATCTCCAGCCTCACATGCATTGTGTAATGCTGTGTATCCGTTACTGTCTTTGGCTTCAATCAGTTGTGGATAATTCATGATAATGTATTCACATGCCTCATAGTTTACATTGAGACATGCAATATGTAGGATACTTTGTTCATAGTTTGTCAATTCATTGACTTTCAAACCTTTTGCTAACATCAGAGAAAACAATTTTTTGTCCCCGCATGCACATGCATGATGTAAGGCTGTGCACCCATCATTGTTTCTAATATCAATTAATCGTGGATATTTAGTTAATAAGTATTCACAGGCATCATATTTATTATTGTTGCATGCCACATGAAGGACACTTTCCCCAGTGTTTGAAAGTGAATTGATATCCAGTCCATTTTCTATCAGAAAATAAAATAATTTCCTATCTCCAGCATAAGCTGCTGAATGTAATATTGTGAACCCATTGTAATCTTTGGCGTCTATTAACTTTGAATAATTGGAAACAATGTATACACATGCATTGTAATTCCCATGCAAACATGCAACATGAAGAACACATTCCCCCTTGTTTGTTAGTGCATTTATATCCAAACCTTTTTCTATCAGAAAAGAAATAAGTTTTATATCTCCACTAGCACACGCAGAGTGTAAAACTGTGCACCCGTCATTGTCTTTGACGTCAATTAATTGTGGATAATTAGTGAATAGGAACTCACATGCATCATATTTACCATTAAGACATGCAATATGAAGAGTATTTGCCCCATCATTTCTCAGTGCATTTATATCCAAACCTTTCTCTATCAGAAAAGAAATCAATTTTCTATCTCCATTTACACATGCAGAGTGTAATACTGTGTACCCCTTATTGTCTTTGACGTCAATTAAGTGTGGGTAGTTAATGACGAGGAATTCACATGCATCATTCCTTCCATTTTCACATGCAATATGGAGAACGCTTTTCCCAATATGTGTCGTTGCATTGATGTCTACACCATTCACTATCAGTAAAGGTGACCTGCGATACAGAACACTTTCTCCATCATTTGTAAGTGCATTTTTATTCAAACTCTTTTCTATCAAAAATGAAATCAGTTTCTTGTCTCCACTTACACATGCCGAGTGTAATACTGTGTACCCTTCATTGTCTTTTACTTCACATAACTTTGGATTATAACTGACAATGTATTCACATGCATCAAACCTTCCATTTTCACATGCAACATGAAGAACACATTTCCCAATGTTTGTCGCTGCGTTGATATCTGCACCATTCGCTATCAGTAAAGCAATGAATTTCCTCTCCCCTTTAACACTTGCAATATGTAATACCGTGTACCCATTATTGTCTCTGTATTCCATTAAATGTGGAAAAATACTGATAATATATTTACATGCATCGTAATTTTCATTGCAACATGCAATATGTAGAATACTATCGCCATTCTTTGTCACTGCATTGAAATCCAATCCATGTGCAATCAGAAACGATATAATTTTTTTGTCTCCATTAATACATGAAGAATGTAAACAAGAATACCCATTTTTATCTATAATGTCTACTAATTTTCGATTCTTAGCGATCAGGTATTCACATGCTTCATATTTTCCACTCAAGCATGCAATATGAAGCACACTTTGCCCATGGTTTGTAAGCGTATTGATATTCAGGCCTTTCTCGATCAGAAAAGATATCAATCTTTTATTTCCATCACAGCATGCAAAATGTAAAGCTGTGTACCCGTAATTATCTTTGACGTCAAGTAATTGTGGATACTTAGTTACAATGTATTCACATGCTTCATACTTTCTATTTTTGCAGGCAATATGTAGGATACTTTCCCCAGTTTTTGTCAGCGCATTATGTAAATCAGCATCTTGTGCTATCAGAAAGGAAATCAATTTTTTGTCTCCAAAAATACATGCAAAATGCAATGCCGTGTATCCATCTATATCCTTAACTTCAATTAATTTTGGGTATTCATTTAAAATGTATTCACAAAAATCATATTTTCCTGTCCAACAGGCAATATGAAGGATGCTTTTTCCAGTATTTGTAAGTTCATTGACGTCCCAATTTTTCGCTATCAGGAAACTAATTATTTTTTTGTCCCCACAAGCAGATGAAGCATGGAGTGCTGTGCAGCCGTCTTTGTCTTTAACGTGAATTAAATTTGGATAATAAGTAATTAAGTATTTGCATGCATCATAATTACCATTGAGACACGCAATGTTAAGAACACTTTCCCCATTTCCTGTGAGCGCATTGACATCTTTATCTTTTTTTATCAAAAGAGAAATCAATTTCGTGTCTCCTTTTACACATGCTTTATGTAGCGCTGTGCAACCAATATTGTCTTGCAGTTCAAGTAATTGTGGATATGTTTTGACTAGGTATTCACATGCATTATACTCTGCATGGATACAGGCAATATGAAGGACACTCTCTCCATCATTTGTAAGTGCATTGATATCTAAACCTTTCTCCACAAGAAAAGAAATGACTTTTTTGTCTCCGCCAATACAAGCATCGTGTAAAGCTGTGTACCCTCCATTGTCTTTGACTTCAATCAAACGTGGAAAATTAGTGACAAAGTACTCACATGCTTCAAACCTACCATTGAGACATGCAATATGAAGGACGCTTCTTCCAGCGTTTGATAGTACATTAATATCCATACCCTTTGCTAACAGAAAAGAAATAATTTTCAGGTCTCCGCTTATACATGCAAAATGTAATGGTGTATTCATGTCCTTGTCACTGATGTTAATTAATTGTGAATAATTAATGACAAAATATTCACACGCAGTATAATCCCCATTTCGGCATGCAATATGAAGGACACTTTCCCCACTACTTGACAATGCACTAACATCCATTTTTTTCCATATCAGGTAAGATATTAATTTCATGTTTTTACTAGCACATGCATAATGTAATGCTGTGTAACCTTTTGCATCCCTTAGATTCAATAATTGTGAAAACTCATTTACTAGGTATTTGCAAATGAAGGAATTGCCAAATTCTGATACATGATGCAAAACAGTTTTCATGCCTTCATATTCCTTATCTATCAATGTTGGGTACTGTTCTAGTAAAGGTTTTAATAAATGAAATTGTCGTGATACACAAACCTCCTGGATTAAACTGTGGCATTTATCAGTGTTATTAAACACAAGTGATAAACATGTTTGATTAACATCAACAGTTTTACACAAATTCAATAATAAATCTGTATTTCCACTTTGAACTGCGTGAAAACAAGTGTTCAAATCAGATTTTGCTCCTTTTGATAAAAGGAGATCGACTATGCTAACATGATTTTCCTTACAAGCAGCATTAAGAGACCTGAGCTTCTGTTCTTTATCACAGTTACTTTGTAACAAGTGTTCTATCCAGCCCATGTGCCCTGATTTTGCAAAATACACTATTATTTTATTTCCTTTCGATTCAATGCATTCCTGAAAGTGACTCCTATAAATTTGATTTGTCACAATATATTCATAAAATTCTTTGTCTTTCCACAGTTTTAACACCGAAATTGATTCGAATTCTTCTGGGTTTTTTTTTCGTCAAAATTATAATAATTCGACTTGCGATTGTTTTGAACATTTCAAAATCAACCACCGTTTGATTTCCGTCTATTTTTTTACTTGTTGTCAATCTTTGAAGCAAGACATGATGGCAATTTTTGATTATTTCATCAGGAAAAGCAACGATCAGCACATCAAACAAAATCTCTTGTACTGAACTGTGGGAAAATGTATATTCCTCATTAATTTTATCGTAACTTGTTAAAAATTCTTCCGAAATCTGAACACTTTCGTGGATTTTTTTAACTGAAAAAGGGTTTAATTGAAGCATCTTTAATGCAACAAATTTCATATTTTGATCTTTTTCATCCGAAAACAGCGAAGATTCCACCCTCCCACCTTTCAAAAGCATATATATTGGACCAGCCATTTTGACGGCATTGTTTTCTATCAGGGTTTCCATATAAACTTTAAGAAAGAAAGAAGGACTAGAGATAAAACTGGAAGGATCGCTTCCAATATCAGGATTCTCTTTCGCTAGTCTGCAACACTGTGGAAATCCCAAGGTTCTATATAACTCGGCCTGCCTTAATTGCAAGTCTTCTTTAATAATATCTGGTAACTGATAATTGTTGAAAAACATAACTATTTCTTTGTCTTCTAAGGCGTATTCACCCAATGACAAATCAGTCAATGATGAATGAAGTAAAGAGTCACGGTTTTGTTTAGCTGCAATCTCCATGTATATATCGCTTCGAATTGTCAAAATAAGAACATTACCCGTCTCACTGCTGGTATGTTTTACAAGAGATTCAATTAACTCTTTCTTATTTACAAATTCATTGAAATCGGTTAAAGAAACCGAGAATTCTCCGAACGCATTATCGATGAAGATCGCCAGGTTATCAAAGGGTGAGATTTGCCCGTAGAGTTTAGATATCTTAAAGAGTTGGAGAGGGCGTTTACCTCGATCTATAAATGCTTTCAACAACCATTTAGCTATTGTAGTTTTCCCAGCCCCAGGTATTCCTTTTATTATCACATGTCCGTTTCTTTCCAGTAGTTCCTTTGCATTGTCACATGCCCTGGTTTTGACAAAAACATCAGCCATTTCCTCATGATGACATCGAATCATTTCTGTCGACGTTTCTATCATTAGATATTTAAAGCAATTTATTTGTAATGGCACATAAGACAGAAACATTTCAACAAAAGTAAAAAGAAAAGTATTAGAGTTTTTCAAATAATATAATTTTTTGTTAAAGTTAATCAAAGTTTTTCAATGAATTTTAGATCAGAATATTTTTTCCTTTTATATTCCTACAAGCAATTTTCTTTTATTAGATGATAAATTTGCATTATATATTGAAATATTATTTAAAAGACATACATCATATAATATCATATATAATAAATATTTTTAAAAATTCGAAGGAGAAACGTTTCATAGTAAATCAAAGTATCAAGTACCAATTATTTACTGTAGTTTACTTAAAATGCTGTACTTACATGCAGCTCTATCAAACCAAAGTTAACAATAGTAAATTTTTCTAAAGGGTTTTACAACAATAAAAAATTGGAATTTGTTTTAACCTAAGGTAAAAATGGTTACCATATAACAAATAGGTCTGCAATTTTAAGGGGAAAAAAAGTCAAATGCTAAAACAAAGCTAAGTTAAGCCTTTAATGGGCTAAAATACGCTCAAAAATAATATTAAATTGAGAGGTCGATATTGATTTGAATTTGTAATATGTGTACCAAAGTACAGTATTTATGTTGAGGACTCTCTGATCACATGACTATCACTTAAATTGCTTCAGCACAGTGCAACGCATTAATTATCAACTTTTTTCATACAAATAAATTTCTCAGGTAAATACAATTTCCTTGTGTACCTGAAATATGCTTAAGAATATCACGGTATTACATGTACATAGGTACAATTCTTTATGAGAAGTTTAACTTTTTAGCTTATTTGCGGGTATTTTCCACTAAATATCGTAATATTTAATTCTTTTAAGACCATCAAACATTTTTTTACGATTCAGTTCCTCATAAATCGCCTGCAAAGGGCCATAAAATAAATTCCAAATCTAACCGCGGGTACGGAACAGAATACCTATCAAAAGTAAAAGTATATTTTTCAAAGGCATTCTGAATTGATTGAATTTTATTCATAGATAATTCAGTGAGGCAATTTTAAATTTTGAGTCATAAACAATGTTAAGAAATACAATCAAGACTAGTAAATTTAGCAAAAGCGTAATGACATTTTACATGCAGTTTGAAATAAGTGTATATTTTTTTACCCTCTTCCTAATATAACCGCTATAAGATTAAACGTTCTTTTTTTAGAATTTCTACGCACAAACTGAATAAATATGCGAAGCACATTTATGCCAAGTTTGTGAATACAAAGGCATGATTTTACATATTGATGGAACATTTAATTCTATTAATTCCCATTACGAATCATAAGTCTCCTACGGCGTGAACTGGAGGGGACGATGGGTCTCCTCTGGGTCTGCACATTTTTTTAAACGCTTGCAGATATTGAGCTCATTTTTGGTTTGGTAATGTATCTTGAGGCATCTTGAGGAGTTACAAATCAAGTTTGCATTTCGCTCCACTTCATTGATTTTTTGCGAAAATATGGCATTTTATCTATTTAAATTGCGTTTACGACTGGGTTCTTGCTGCACTTAAGTAATGTTCCAAACGATATTGTCATTTTAAAAATTATGACTTGATACTTGACGTGGTACAAATCTGTTTGAATGAAAAGTTTGGGTCTTCCCATCGAACGTCAATTGTGACACAGTGTCACGCCCATTTCTATAGATCTTAGAAAGAAGTATTCGTCGTAATGCTTTAAGATACCCCACTCTCTAAGATAAACAACATGAGTTAAACCGAACTACGATTTTATAAAGATTGGAGAGAGAGAGAGTAAGATAGTTCTCACTTCTGTAATGGAACGAAAGTGTACATGATTTGTGAATACACATGTATATGGTATATTGGAGTAACCACAACACAAGTTTCGATCGAACACGGCGATTTACTCGATGTTAATATAGAACATTAACTACGGGAAATTTTATCAATTAAAACGCTTCAGTGAATATTACACATTAGTGAAAACTGAAACGCAACATAACTTTTCTGTTGACAATGACTCCACGTGCCAGTCATTTCCTAGTCACATTGAAAGATTTATCTTTTTCGTTGTAGTCTCGCTATATCAGCGTACTATGATTTAAAGAACATCACAAAATAAAAAGTTCCGAAAAAATTAGTAGTAGGGGTGCTAATAAGATTTTAAATAGTAAGAACAGAGGATTTTTTTTCAGAAATATAATCGGTATATAGTCTGAAAGGACATATTTTATGTGGTTCATCGTATGTTGGTGATACTTAAAGTATTATAAACCTCAATATCTTCCCCATCATTTTTTTTTTGCACGAGTTGGCTGCACATATGCACGAGCTTAATAAATTGATGGGGAAGATATTGAGATTTATAACACTTTTGAATAGCGTAACCCGTAGTTTTGTTATATATGTATACTTATATATGCAAAGAAATCTATTAATTTTCAAAAGCATCTGCAGATATAAATTACATGAATAAGTATTTTGAAAAAAAATAATTTCAGATACTACTGGAAACAGTAAGAGTGAAGAAACACTGTTGCTATCGGTCTCTAAATATGCATTATCATCTTGCTTATCTTTGTAAAATTCGGTTGTTCAAATGAATCACTGATGATATTGCACCAGGGATAGAGGCAATTACACAGGAAAGTAATTAATTAAATTACAAATAATTCCCCAAAACCTTCAGTTAAATTACCATTACCATTACATGGATTTTGAAATGTAATTAATTAAATTACAAACCGTTCACGGTAGTTCAGTCGGTAGAGCGCTCGTTCCGTGATCGGGAGGTGGTGAGTTCGAATATCGGCCGCGACTGACATAAGTCAATAAACAAGAGGCCAAAGGGCCTTGAAATGCTCTTCTGATAAATTATACAATCTATCACTTCTATTAAAAGCCTCCAACTCTATTAGTATCATAAGACCCAATTATGCATTAACTTAACAAAGTTTGATTATATTTTGCCAGATAAGACTGAAGATATTATAATATAATTATAAAATACCATAAGTAGGTCAAAGTGACCTACCTTTTGATTGAAATTTTCTGAAGACTCAAGACACATTAATCGACAAAGACTGATGATTCTTATTTAATAAGTACCTGAGATATTCAAAGGTAGATCACCATGACCTACTTTTTGGTCAACATTCTCTGAAAACCTAAGATTCACCATCTGACAAAGTTTGACGATTCTAAGCTAATTAGTACCAGAGATAATTAAATATAGCCATCAAATGTCAAAAGTAGGTCACAGTGACCTACTTTTTGGTCGACATTATCCAAAAACCCAAGATGCCTAAATTGACAAAATTTATTGATTCTAAGCCTGTAAGTACCTGAGATATTCAAAAGTAGGTCACCTTGACCTACTTCTTGTTGGACATTCAATGAAACCCTAAGATGCCTTAACTTACAAAGTTTGATGATTCTGAGCCAATAAGTACCAGATATAATTAAAAATAGCCATAAAATGTCAAAAGTAGGTCACAGTGACTTACTTTTTGGTTGACATTCTCCGAAACCCAAGGTGCCTAAACTGACAAAGTTTGATGATTCTAAACTAGTACATACATAAATATAGTAAATTCAAACGTAGGTCACCGTGACCTACTTTTTGGTCATCACTCTCCGAAAACCCAAGATGCCTCAACTAACAAAGTTTGATGATTCTTAGCCAAAAGGTGCCTGAGTTACTTCAATTTAGCCATAAAATGTCAAAAGTAGGTCACTGTGACCTACTTTTTGGTCGTCACTCTCCGAAAACCCAAGATGCATCAACTAACAAAGTTTTATGATTCTAAGCCAATATGTAGCCATAAAATGTCAGAAGAAGGTCACTGTGACCTACTTTTTGGTCGTCACTCTCCGAAAACCCAAGACGCATCAACTCACAAAGTTTTATGATTCTAAACCAATATGTAGCGGAGATACTTAAGTAAAGCCATAAAATGTAAGAAGTACTGTGACCTACTTTTTGGTCGTCACTCTCCAAGATGCATCAACTAACAAAGTTTGATGATTCTAAGCCAATATGTACGCAAATACTTAAATAAAGCCATAAAATGTCAAAAGTAGATCACAATGACCTACTTTTTGTTCGTCACTTTTCGAAAACCAAATATGCATTGACTCACAAAGTTTGATGATTCTAAGCCAAAAAATACCTAAGATACTCAAATTTAGTCATAAAATTTCGAAAGTAGGTCATTGTGACCTACATTTTGGTCAACATTTTTCAAAGACCCAAGATGCATCTACTGACCAAGTTTGATGATCGTAGGTCTGAAGGTAATCAAAATATGCGTTTTAAACAATTTGAAAGCAAATTTCGGCTAAAAGTAAGTTTCTTTAAATATTTCATTGTGTAAAATTATAACTAAATTCATTGTTCTATAAAAATTTTAAGGTGCAGAAAAGAAGATATTTTCATACTCATACGCCACCATTCTGCCAAAAATATAGTCAATATAAATGCAGTCTACCATTTCTATTTATCTTTTTCACTTATATATCAGCATATCATCGAGGTATTTAAAGTTGTAAAATTGTGATGAGGAAAGAAAAAACATTACTATTACCCCTTCCCTGTATATATTGCACACATAATTACAATGCTTCCTAAATCTCTGATTTTCATTGATCATAACATTAGGTCCGAAGTTTGATTTACATGTTAACAGTTATACCAAACAATCGACTATTGATTTTTAATTTAATAGTATTATTGGCGAGGAAAAAGTCTGCTATCTATGCCAAACTTCGAAGTCTTATTGCAACATTATTCATATATTAGCCTTTTTGCATTGCTTCAAAACGTCAAAATCTTAAGCAGTATCGAATTTTGTTTTTTCAGACCAATGAGAGGAGTTGAAGCAATTATTTTGTATCGATTAATTAATTAGTAAGGTCATGTATACATACCAATTTTCTTTTCAAGCTTTGGATCTGAAAGTAATCAGGCATTTAGAATTAAAATTCAAAATTAAGGTGTTTACGAGTGTGAGAGAGAGTAAGAGAGAGAAGATGATATTAATTGCTTACCGGTTCTCATATTTATGAGTTTCTTTTTCATGCAACTCAGTGCCTCTGAAAATAAAAATTACTTTATACAGGTAAGTTTTCACCCCTTTCGCCCTCTTCTAGATTGGGCGAATTTAATTACACAGCATAATTTCTTAAATAGAACTATGAATGGGCGAAGTTAAAACGGGGCAAAATTGTTTGCAAGTGCAAAAGAGCGAAAATAACACGGGGCGAAAATAACCCTGTATACAACATGCAATTACATTATGGAATTGAACTCACTAAGAAAGTTTTGTTTAAAGAAAGTTTTAAGAATTCCGGTTTCATTTTGCATTGCTTCGTTTGATAAAAGTAATAAACTTTCATAACATTTAAATCTGTGTTCTTTAATACTTTTTATCTGGAAGACACATAATGACGAAACGATATGAAAGTGAAAGGAAAAATTAATCCTGTACTCTTACATTCCATATTTTCCTTCAATATATGTCTTTTTGCTTCTGATCGAATTAATAATACATTTACCATGTTTACAAAAGCTTTTTTCCCCTGCTGCTCGTGCTCAAGCTAATTAAAAAAGGAAAATAGCATCTGCGAGTGTTTGTATTCCAAACATCGAATCTAATGGAGAAGGAAAAATCATTAAGACGAATTAAATACAGTAAATGCTTATCTTACCTGAAACAGCTCCGAGCTTTTCAATATATGTCCGTTCAAGTTCAGGGTCCATTGAACATGTTTTGATGTCAATCACAGATTCCTGGTAGACAGTAGACGTTCCGAGATCTCCTTCTAATTCAACAATGATATCATGGATGTTTCGCCATTCCGGTCTAAATTGAGAGTCAGAAAGAGATATATCATTAGGATGACCATATTTGTTTCTAAGAAGACGGATCCTTTCGATGTTTGCGGCAACACTTCTATCGCCAGGGTCAGGATTTTCCCCCCAACCTTTCAAATGTGGAGGTATTTTACAGATATTTCGAAGAATGATGTACAAGATAGATATGTCCAGGTCTGAGTAGTCTCCTCCATACTGATTTGTAGGTGAGGGGAAAATGATGTCATTTTGTGATGGATTTAGAGGGTTCCGTTTTTTGTTTTTCTTGAGATCATCAATCCATTTTTTCATTTCTTTAGACAGATCAGATGGAGGTATTTTTCTTTTAAGAAGATCACGTAACGCATCGGTACAGGGTCCCAGTATGAGCCTTGCCAACCGAGCCGTGTTAGTTGTCTCTTGTGTTGATTTGTACTTTGACAACATCTCAAATTTGTATTATAACCTTCCCTGTAAAAATAAATACAGATATTATAAAAGATATTATAAAATTGTGCATCATACGACCCATACAAAGATAAAATGATACTGCAATTTGTTAGGGTTTGTTATTGTTTATTGTTCTATTTTAATGATTTTTAACAAGCATATTGAGGAATTGTATGCAATTTATTCATAAGGTTCCAGGTGATAACTTTCTCATTAATATTCAAAGATAATACTTATATTCCTTTAAATTCTTACATTTATTCCACAAGTAAGATTTGATTTGTGTTTTCTTCAGAGAAAAAGTTATTGTTATCTAGGTAGAATTTTTCATGTTGATCAGCTGATGACAAAGGATACAGTTTTTCCAATATTATGTAGGTCACACTGATACAAGAAATTGCCGTTTTTGAATTAAAAAGACATTCGAACTCCTACTGAAATGGTAAATCACATGTATTTCATTAAAACAGGTTTTCTTCTTAACCTCGAAATCGTTGAAGAACTCTGTCAATTTGCTAAAAAACACATTTCAATGATTTAAATGATAAAACACCAATCCTGTAGTCTTTTCCCCATTAAAACAATATACTGTCGCTTTCACATGTAGATCATCAATCTAGTCATTTCCAGTAGAAGATATTAAGCGGAATCAAACCAAATCGGCGGACGAAATTTTATCCGAAATAGAAATTTTCGATTGATTGATTGATTGTAAACTGTTTAAAGCCCCTCTCCACAATATTTCACTGATATGGAGAAGTCACAATTGCTGGTGAAAGGCTGCAAATTTAGGCCTATGCTCGGCACTTACGGCCTTTGATCAGGGAGGGATCTTTATCGTGCCACACCTGCTGTGACACGGGGCCTCGGTTTATACGGTCTCATCCGAAGGACCGCCCCACTTAGTCGCATTTTACGATAAGCAAGGGGGTACTGAGGACCTATTCTAACCCGGATCCCCACGGGGATAAATTTTCTGTATTCTTGTATTTTCTGAATAAGGAATTTATAAAATCAGCTGCCATCATCGCCGTTTATGCAAATTATCACGCAAGCCACTCGATTGATCACTTCATGAAATCAGAAAATTAGACACATTATTTTAAATAAAGTGATGAACAAGGGTACTCTGTATGTTGATTGATTGATTTTAGATTGTTTAGCGTCCCTCTCGAGAATTTTTCAATCATATGGAGACGACACCGTATGCCGGTGAAGGGCTTCAAATTTAGACCTATACTCGGCACTAAGGGCCATTGAGCAGTGAAGGTTCTTTATCGTGCCAGCGCCTACCATGACACGGGACCTACGTTTTTAAGGTCATATCCGAAAGACCAATGACTTTCACTTCTGATGCCAAGCGCTTTGCGAAGGTACAGCCACTAACTGTCTTTACGTCTTAGGTTTGGCGCGGCGCCGGGAACGAGAATCGAACCATGGCCTTCCGATCACAAAGCGAACGCTTTACCACTTGGCTACCGTGAACGGTCGTACTCTGTATGTAATGTAAGTGATAATAAAACTGAGAAAAGAAAAAAAAAACATTTCGAAAGAGGCATTAGCTTTTCGTTAGAATTAAAGTATACTTACCGTTTAGAGTCCTTATAAAACAGTACGTTAAACAAAAATTATATTTGAAATCCGACTTTCAATGACTCGGGTTAAGAAAAAGCATATAATAAGATAATAAAAGCATATCCGTGAACATGTTTGCATGAAGACAAGTAAATGAATGCTAGACTGAATGGAACTGTCTGATAGAGCGTCGATAAATGTTTAAATACCCTCAATGCTGTTTTACGAGGAGATATCGCTAACAAATACGGTTAATTCCAAAAGGCGCCAGCTCTCCTTTGGTCTCTAAAACTGGTTTTAAACTGGATATATTGTATTACATTAAAATACAAAAAATCAATACTGTTTTTAAATAGACTACAAGTAAAAGCTTACAAAAAAAGATCTTGCCTGATTTAATTCTTCAATTTTGAGAAACCATTCTTTTTTATAAAAATTTGTAGTGAAGTCATTTTTATTCTCTGAATCATGCAGAATTGTACAAATTTTCTTGTCTCAAAATGATAAAATAATACTCGTGCAAATCATAAAGAATAAATCATTGAATTATGAAGAAAAGATATCTAACCTCAAATCACTATGATTTCATAAAAAGTTGAAGTCTTGTAATTTTTATTTTGCACTTGACCTGTGATTTCACTGTAATGCCTAACAATAGAATAATTTTGAAATATGAAAAAACTGAAAGAAAACTGCATTTTTTTGGTGTTGTGACTATCATTACAAAAATTGCACTAAAATAAAATTGTAAAATGTTTTTGTGTATTTGCACTTTTCGGCGGAGATGCGAGGTTCTGAAGTTAAAAAAAAACATACTAGATGCTGGCTACAAGGGTGACCTTTTAACCTGAACGATTCCCAGAATATATGATTCATTACAATGCGGTTGTTTACTTATTTACTTGTTTATCGGAAAATGTATTTGGTTAGGAGGAAGAAGCAACCAATGAGATTGGAGTGACCAGAGTTCAGGTGTTAGGATAAATTAACTACGGAAAACAATATTTAAAGATTATGCAAAAGATTGGAAACTATTTTAAAAGTGCATTAGAAATTTAAGAAGAACTCAAGGTTAGGATAATTGTAATGAAAATTCAAATTAAAATTTAAAGTAATTATTGCAAAAACCGAAGGAGTTACAAATATGGAAATGTAAATCTACAAACTTAAACCTAGTATGAAATGAACGGCCGGGATAGACAAGATTTCAGTGGAAAGCTGAATTTTGACTGTCTTGGTTGCATTTCGTACAGTTTAGATAATTTAGACAATTTATTAAAATTTTCACATGGCTTAATTTAACAGGCTACATTTTCTTTCATATATATTAGAACTAATAATGTTTAGTACGATGTTTAGTATATTGTGTGAAATTATTTATTGTAATCATAATGATTACAAATAGATTGGTTAATTTAATAAAAAGTGAAAAGCTGAATCTTGACTGTCTTGGTTGCATTTCATACAGGTTGGGTAACATCTCCACTCCCCAATCATTGTCAGCCGCTCAGGTCTGGAAAGGTTCTGTTGGAAATAAAATGACAAGAAATTATAATAAACGGATAACGCAATTGACTCATCCCGGTACCTCCACAAGCCATGCGAGTTCAAAAGGAATAGTGAAAAATAGTCATCCCGGTACCTCTTCACGAGTTCCAGTGAATGAGTTAACCAAATTATGAAAAACGAGCAATTATCATTAACATTGTCTATTTTATTTTTATGAAAAGTGGCTGGAGAATCCCTTTAACTTTACTACAGATTGAAAAGGAAGTTGGTTAACCTCTAATTGCGGAATTTAATAAGATCCTGGTGGATATCACACATATGCATGATCGGCCCAATGTCATCCGGGACTCTGCCTTCCTAAACCTTTGCTGGTTAGGATTTAACATCAATTAACGTAGAACCTACTTCGTATGACATCATAACTGGTTTAATGTGTTTAGCCTGTGCTAACCCATTCAGACGTCATAATTAATTCAATGCCACTTTTTCCCGTACTTCACAGCTTCAATAGAAATGGTAGAAAATACTGCATTTTGAAATTCACAGAATTCAATCATGCCAACATGATCTTAATTCAATTCATATATTTTTTGGTTTAAAATGCTTAATGGCAATATATTTCTTGAATGCGAGAAAATATATAGGCACCTTTTATTTACTAGATCTAGACCTGAAGACTATCTAGTGTAATGAAATTACAATGTTTAGGCGTTTGAAGAGAACTTGGGATTGTTAAAACTGCCATTACTATCATGCCCCCTTCAAAAATCCTATAAATCAGATAATGAGTTTGGTTTATAACTTTATAACTTAATGGAATTATGTTTTGTGAATTTAAAGTTGAATTATTTTATACCTTCTGTTCTTGTGATCAAGAGACAAAAAAGCAAGAGAAACGCTTAGAGTTTTTCATTGTCAATTTTATTGTACTGAACAGATCTAGATCTACGTGTCTTTTTTCATCTGAGATTTCGATAAACCTGGTAAATGAAAAACAATACTATCACCCTTTCTTTCCATAAATCGGCAATCAAATCTAGCAATCTCAGTAATCTTTTATGGAGCCCCTAGAGCAAGTAAAATGGTAAATTTTTTGCTCAGTTGTAAAATAGAAAGGTTGGCGTCACAAGGCATTTCAGACAGATGTTTTAGAATAACATTAATATCCCAGGAAACAACATATTTAGGTTGCGGTGGGTCTTTTTTTAATATTCCTTAAACAGTTATTTCACAACTGGGACATGACCTACAGAAACTCCATTTAATTGCGGTAATACCGGGGAAATTGCCGACCTATGAACATTTATTGTACAGTATTTATAGCCCTGATAAAACATCCAAGCTAAAAAATCTAGAACAGAGGCCAAATGGGCTGAAAAGGGATCAACTGACCGCTTCAAACAACAGCTACTCAATTTCGACCAGGCACTGTCGTAAGCAGATTTTGTGCCTGGTCTACATGCATGCAAGTGTAGTTCTTTAACTTGGTCTGAAAAACCTTCTGAAGTATAATGTCTCCTGATGCCTTCCACCCTGCTGGTTGTAACGTTCCGTTGGTGATCAACGGGTGAATTTTCCCCAGGGGAGAAGTTTAGCTATCGACATCTGAAGGAGGAGAGGATACCAAGGTTGCGTTTGCCATGTCGGTGTAACGATCACAAGTTGGCACTTCTCCTCCCTCACTTTCGCTAGACAAGGCATGATCATGCAAAATGGGGAAAAGCGTAACCCAGAATTTCCCTCCAAGTCTAGAACATCGCACCTGATGCCAGTGCATGAAGGTCTTCGCTCCAGCTGAAATATTTTCTGCAAAAAGATCTACTGAACAAGGGCCTGTTATCTGCATTAGGTGACTGAATATCTGTGGATCTCATTTCCAGGAACTCGTGTCCTTGAAATGACGACTTTCCCAGTCTGCCTCTACATTCATTTCCCCGGGTAAATATTCCCCTGTTAGAGTTATTTCTCTTTCCAAACATCATTGCCAAATCTGATTTGCAAGTTCTATCAATTTCTTTGATTTTGTACTCCCCCCCCCCAATGTTGTATTCATAAGCTATCGCCACTTTGTTGTCCGATTGCAGTAGTACGCGCTTTTTTATGATTTTTGACTGAAAACATTGAATTGCTAAAACCGCTGCTTTGAGCTCTGATACGTTTATGTGCTGTCCCTTGTCGTTCTGTAACCAAAGAGCGCCCGTTTTCGTTTTCTGACAAATTGCACACCATCCTAACCGACTTGCATCTGATTTGACTATTATGTTTCGTTGGTGACCTACTAAGGCCCTCCCATTCCATACGCTTAGATTTGTCGACCACCATATTAGTTCTTGTTTCGAATCCTCGTCTAATTGTACATAATGATCGTGACTCCCTCCCGTATGTAGGGCTTTTGTTTTTAGTAGCTGGAGACTTCTGTAATGGAGAGGTGAGGGTAGAACCGCTTGATTTGTAGCCGTTAGACGGCCTATTAATTGGGCCAGATCTCGCGCTGAGACAGACTGACGACTCGCAAGATCTAAGCAGTTCTGTTTTATCTTTATCACCTTGTCTTTTGGGAGAGAGAGGGTCATTGTCTCCGAACTTACAGTGAATCCCAGAAATTCCGTTACATGCAAAGGGACTCAAACGGATTTCTTCTGATTGTTCAAAACCCTATATTTTCTAAGAGGTAAACAGCTGTTGATAGATCTGATTGAATTCCTGTGAGAGTTTGGTTCATAATCAGAATGTCATCTAGATAAATCACCAGACGTATACCCAAACGACGTAAAATTGCTATCGGAATTTTCATTATCTTTGTAAAACTCGCGGTGCTATTGCAATCCCGAATGGAAGGGAGGTAAACTCCATAATTTTGTTTTTTCAAAAAAAAAATTCAGAAATTTGCGAAATTCCTCTTCCACGTTTATTGTCAAATACGCGTCTTTTAGATCTAGTTTTACTAACCAATTTCCCTCTTCCATGAGATCTCTCAACAACTGTATCCCTCCATTTCTGAAGTGTTTGTAAGGGAGAAAACTGTTGAGATTTCCTAGATTTATTACAGGTCTTAACTCGCCCCCTTCTTGGGTACCAAGAAAACGTTGCTGTAAAGTGAATCGCTCGTGGGAGTTGTCTCCCGTACTGCATATTCTGACACTAACTTTTTTATTTCGGCATCTATCAAACTCTGTTCCTCTGTTTTGAATTTTGAAGGAACATGCATTTGTCTCGGAAAAGGATTTGACAAAAGGGGAAGTTTTATCCCTTCGACTGTAGGATCCAAGGATCCTGTGTTCTTACTTTCCAGTTCTGAATGAAATATTTTACACACACCCCTACAGGCACTGACTGAGGGACATCTAACGTATTTGGGAACAGAAATTTTGACAGATTCCGATCGATCCCTGATAATTCTATCTGTGTGTGAGTCACCTGATTCATTGAGTGTTTGGTTTCTTGGGAGGCGCTGTATATTTCTGATTCGCTCCCTGTCCCCTGTACTTGGGGTACGGTGTGTATCTCTGATTCTGAGTGAACTGCCTTCTGTCTGTCTGTCTTCAACCCCCATACTGGAGGCTTGATGAGGGTCTCTGAAAGAAAACTGAAATTCTCTCTGCCACACTCCATAAAACAGAAAGAGACCCTAAAGCATCAAGAATTCTCATCTGTGTGTTAACTTTATTTTTTTTCTAATTTGCCGTTCCATTTTTTCCCTTCGAAATAAATTTTCTTGAAAAATCTGTCCAAAGACAAACACTGAAGCTTTTTCGAATGAGGTATTGAACAAAATTTTGCAACATTTGGCCTTTCTTTTTATTTAATCTTTTTTTGCATACTTGCTTACAAATTTAAGTATCTTTCTCGATATTTTTGGTTTAGATTTAGAGCTATCATTAGGACTCAAAACCAAATCAGAATCAGACTCTGACTCAGAACTAGGAGCTTGAGGAGGAGCTAAAGGAACTAGAACTAGAGGTTCGGGAGCAATAATCATTAGAGGACCTACTCTTTCTACGTTCTTTAGTCGCTAAAGTGTTCTGTTAGAAACCTCGCCAGACTTACTCTTCTCTTTCCGAATTTCCTCTGACGACCACTTCCGCCGAAAATTATCCTCTGTTTTATCCGCTACCGAGACATGTTCATTTTGAGAGTCCTCTGACTCATCTACCTCACTCTTATCACTCCCCTCCGCCTCTGCGGGTGAGCTTTCTTGTTCATTTCTATCACGACGTTGCCTGTCCAGGACTCGGCGAACGAAGTTGGGCATTGACCATTTGAACGCAAAACACGTGTGCTCACTTAGCAAGCTGTATTGAAAGTCATCAATTTTATCTATTGAACACATAGG
Organism: Saccostrea cuccullata; assembly: GCF_032062105.1. Lineage (NCBI taxonomy): Eukaryota > Metazoa > Mollusca > Bivalvia > Ostreida > Ostreidae > Saccostrea > Saccostrea cuccullata. The sequence continues at coordinate 575,636 of NW_026935988.1, read as the reverse complement.
TTTATCTGGGGCATGCGTAGTAGGTCTCATACCTGAGTACTTTTTTTCTATTTATATGTATTCATACTTTAAAGAGCTGTATTTCAAGTGTTGAATGGAAGGTCCATGCATTCTTATATCTCGGGAAATATTTGAAATATAATTTATGCAAAGTCTTATGCCTGAAAAGAAGAAAACACTTGCTGTTGCCTTCAACTCGACCTTCAGATATTTCAACGACGTATTGTCAATTAACAATCGTAATTTCCATTCCTACGTCGAAACGATATATCCAGGAGAGCTTGAGATAAAAGATAACACAGAGTTTGACACATCTGTTTCATCTTCGGATATTTTACTTGAAAAAGACGTTAATGGTAACCTAACAACCAAGTTATATGATAAACATGATGACTTTAACTTTTCTATCGTCAACTTCCCTTACTTATGCAGCAATATACCTTCATCACCTGCATACAGGAGTGCATATATCTCAGTTGACTCGATACGCAAGAGCAATTATTCACAAGCAAGTTGATTAAACAAGAATATCAGCAGTCTCGTTTAAAGACAACATTTCGTAAGTTCTATGGTCGATACAATGACCTTCTCAGCAAATTCAATTTTTCATTGAATCATTTTTTTAAACCAATTGTTAGTCCATTTTTTACACTGAATTGACGACGGATTTTTCCGTTATTCCCTAATCATGACAAGTAGCACACGGCGGGCGTGACCAGTAAGCAGGGGATTCTCACTCTTCCATGGCACCTGATCCCACCTCTGATGTTTCGGAGGTCCGTGTTTGCTCTGCTCCTATTTTGTGTTGTTTTATGAACTTTGATATTGAATACTGCTCTTAATCTCCACATCCGTCTTCTAAAACAATCAATACATTCATTACATTCTATTTAATAATTGAAAATATTTAAACTTGATATTTAGTTAACATTTCACATTCAAGATCAGAACATTTTTATCACAAAAATACACAAGTTACATGTAATGTTTATACATTTCTTATTTGAAAATAAAACTATGAATACGAAAAAAGTTTTTAAAAACACATTAACAATTCATCAGCACACAACAAAATGTACTGTATAAAATCAAACATATATTTTATGAAAAATCTCGTGCATAAATAGCATAGAGATAATGTTTTGTTCTTACATGTGACAAGAAGTAAACGACATTGATATGTTATTTACACAAAGGTAATCTGTCATATAGACTTAAAATGAAAATCCCTGATAAAAATAACCAAATGATAAATGTCTATGAACAATCCGTCAAAATTATATTTATTTTATATCAGATCAGAAACATAGATTAAAATATCTAAAGATTTAACTAAATTTCTTCCCAACAGAAGGATAAACTTTAAAGACTGTGCAGTTCAATGCCAAAATTTACGTAAGCAAAGGCTATAATTCTATCGATATATTTTCTATGTGCACAAGCTAAATCGATCACCGAAAATACTGTATTGAATACTTGTTTATAGTGTAAATAAAACAATTATTATATAAATTGCTAATTTTGTTCATTTTTCATACATGAAAAGCAAGTAGGGCAAGTCATTTTATATTTATGTAGCGATAGATATTATTGCGCCGTGTGATAAGGTCACGTATTGACCTATGACCTATGAATGCCTTCATAAAGATAAGAAGATGTTAGCTCTCTGCATTTTTATATATGTGACGCGCCAAGCAAAAACCTCCCTTATGTCTGTTATGACGTAACGTCAAAAGACGCGTCTAAAGTCAACAAGGTAAATGCGACGTTAAAACGTCTCCTTGCGAGAAACTCTCGGCAATAGAACAGGTGGATGCTGTTTTATTTATACACTGACAGATTCTTGGGTGTAATTTGATGTAGTTTATTTATAAAAAAAAAATTATTCTCCGTCAAGTGGCTGTGTGATATATCACTAAAATGTTATAATTAATACAAATTGTAACAAATTCATACTATTTGTTTGAACAGCTTTAAAACATTCCAACCTAATAATATTTTGTGCATGGTTTATCTACATGTACAAACAAAGATTCTGGATTCCTGAAAACAACATGATTTCGGTCATGTATAAAATCGCTGAATCAGGCTGTTGCATGTATATGTAATAACGTCTCCGGTGCTCATCACATTCAGCCCTTTTTAAAACATCAATGCAGTATGAGAGTATAAATTTAACGTTTAAGAGGTTAAAGACTTTCTGTTTTATGATTTTATTTTAACCTTTACAATTAAGGATTATATAAACTACAGTAATTATTTCTCTTACAAAGACTTTAATACAAACATTAACATCTACCTTGGAAAATAATAATCTTGTTTCCCTCTGTTGAATCGCAATTAAATGAATATGTATATGCTTTTCAAATTTTTAAAATTTGCTACCAGTTACACGTAATTTATTAAATGTAAACATGTAACTAACGTTTACAATGTTAATAAATTTTTCCTGCAAAAGTTGCATTGAACATGTACATGTATTGGCAGTTTAATTAGTACGGTACAAATCTGCTCAAAACATTGGCGTCGGAAGCAAATTGAAAGTGGGGGGGTTAGGTACAAGGAATTTTTAAACCTTCAAAAAGACCTGACAAGCAAGAAAAAGGAAATGTGCATTGGTTAAACACGAAAATCCAATTACGTTGGGGGCCGGGAGGTTTAGGTTCAAACTCCAAACCTTTTTTTTTCCAAACACTCCAATTTCCCAATTTTAAGCCTATATTGCAACATGTTTATGGAAAGTGGGGGGGGGGGGGCTTAGCCTACGCAGCAATGTTCAATGTCTGTACTAAGTATATCTTAAGGGGGCTAATCCGCTCTTACCTCCCCCCCAGGGTTCCGACGCTTATGCAAAATATATTAATCCGTGGTTATATGCCTATATATTTGTTCAAGATATATGGAAGTAGGAGGATATAAATACATGTATCTGAATCTATTATACTTAGGTCAATGATCAAATCGCTCTATATTGTATGATGAACGATTTATCGAACATAAAGAAAGTTCGCCCGCGTGGCGCAGTGGTTAGAGCGTCTGCTTTAGAGTCGCGAAGTAAGGAGTCAATCCTTACGTCGCGGGTTCGAATCCCACTGCGGGACGTGGTCCTTCGGATGAGACCGTATAAACCGTGGCCCCTTGTCGCAGTAGGTGCTGGCACGAAAAAGATCCCTCACTGCTCAAAGGCCCTGGGTGCCCAGCATAGGACAAAATTTCTAGCCCTCCACCGACAAGTGGTGGCGTCTCCATATGAATGAATTATTCTCGAGAGGGACGTTAAAACAACAAACAATCAATCAATCAAACAATCGAACATAAAAAATACATGTTGGTCGGCTTGAATATTGCGTGCTTGATCAACTAACCCGGCCCTTTCATATATATACATCTTCTCGTGTAAAAAAATGTATAAATTACAACAATTAATTATTTTTTAAAAAATAACAAAAGTTACAGCGTAAGATTGTACATGTGTGCCTTGTTCTTGTTTAATTAATTCAGGTAATCAATTAAGCGTGAATGTCCATAGCTGAGACATGCCCCCCCCTCCCGTTTACGGTGATCGAAGAATATTACATGCAAAAATGTTTTACCCGTTCTCTTACTTTCTGTTGCTATTTTTAACATGCATGTTTTAACCAATGCTAAAATGTAACTAGCATTTAAGATGACTTAAATAAATTATAATGTGTGCATGTACTTTCTCAGGAAGGTAACAGTGAAGCTTAGTATAAGCCTTACATTCTAGTCCTAGAAATGAAGTTGTGGATTGTACCTGTCACGTGTGGGATTCATATGAAATTTATATTCTGGTATTGTGTTTTGTTATTCGGCTTATATACAATCATCGGTTCAAAATTAATTCATGATTAGCTCAGTCACTGTCTAGAACTTCTTTTTTTAAAGATAAATACTTTTATAGTGAAACAGAGAAAATTACGTGCCTCTGCTTAATTGGGATCGAACCCGAGGCCTCTGTGCTTTACCGAATAAGCTTAAGGGTTATCCCACTAGCCTAAGCTAGTAGGAAGCCGTACGTGTGTCGTTTGTACTTGTATGTTGGATTTTTTTTATCCAAATGTTGCTAATTTTCTTTTACTATTGCAGTAATGTAGATTTCTACCATTTTACTGCATTAAAAAGGCATAAATTGGAAGAAATCCCAGAAGAAGAAAATATTTTTTTTATTTTGTCTTGAGTTTTGTCCCTTGACGATCATTTCGGTCCACCCCCACCCCCCTCCCGTCATTCGTTTCTGAAAGATATACTTTAGAAAGTTTATTTTCTATTATTACAATTAAAAAATACTTAATTGTTGATTCTTTTAAGGAAATCAAATCAAAGATTTAATAATAATAAATATCATCAAACTATATTATGAAGCTCTACGTCATTTTACGATTTTACGTTAAAAAAATTCATGCAGTTACGCAAGCGTACACTGTACGTCAAAGTAAATATTCCGTCTTTGTCATGCGATTTTTTATAAATTTATGTACAGAAATATATGTCATGCTATACATCAAACGAAAGAGAAAGAAAAACTCTACAAGAATCATTAAAAATCTAAAAATGTCAAAATTCTTCGTTAAGGGAGGTTTTGCTTGGCGCGTCACATATTAAAGAGATACCATAAATGTATTATGTTTCAAAAATAAACAACAATGTTAGAAAATTCTCAAGGAAGTAAACTTTTAGTTGGTCACGTGATCAGATCCCATGAAGTCCCCATTAATTGCACGAACGGGTCGCCGTATTGCTAAATTGTGACCTAGAAGCCGTTCAGTCCAGAAGAAACAACGATTGCTGCTGTTTCATAAGTTCTAAAAATACCCCGGGTATTCGAAGACAAAAGCGGTGGTATCGCCTGTTTTAGTTTACATAATTCCCAAGGAATTTTAGGTCAAAAAGGTTAGTGGGGTTTTAGGCTAAATATAGTATTCAAAACATTATTTACATCGAAAAACTATTTATTGTACATCTAGTGATTAAAAAATATCCAAATTGTGTATCATTTTATTTTTAAAATCATTATTAACTTGGAAATATTCCAAAACAAGTTGCAGCATAACAGAATATGTAGAGAAAATATCAACTCACGCTGTGATTCGATTGCTCTATGACCTCTGACCCCCAAATAAAATTCATACAGAATAGAGCATATTTTCTCTTAAATAAGTTCATTAAAAAAGATATATGCAATTGAAAAATTGGGAAAGGAACTTAGTTGGTCACGTGATCAAATCCTGTTAAACCCAAAAGCCTTCTCAGTAGATTTGATCACGTACAAACTATTTCATATCCAAGTAAACTTTTTAACATTGTTGTTTATTACCTATATTTACATTCGAGACGAAAGAATATCAAGTAACCGCATTTATTACACAAACGGGCCGCCATATTGCTATGTTGTGGCGCGCAATGACCTAATAGGTCTAGAAGTTATTTGGTTTTAAAGTTTGTGTCGCTCCAACATTTGATTATTTACAATGATGTTCAAGTTTAGTAATTCTGTGTTTATAATGTAAGAACAATGATCCCTACTGAGAATTATCTTATTATTTTATGAATTATTAATATATTTGAGGTCAAAAGATGTGATATCCCCCGTTTTTATTAACATAACTTCAAAGGAGTTTTGGTTTAAAGAGGTAAGTATGATTTTAGGCTATAATTATAGTATTTAAAAAATCCTTCTTTTTTTATTTTTTTTTTATTGATATAGCACTTTCACATGTACATTTATGGTAATTTCATCATCTTATTGTATGCACTAACATCAGATCTACACACAACACATAATTATACTAATAAAATGTGAAACTTGTTTTTAAGACAAAAAAAAACAGCAAAAAAAGGTGGGGTCAGCAAGAAAAAACAATTCTTCTATCACAGATAATAACACAAAGAATTTATAAAATCGCTCAAATAAGTTATATGGTGTATATATACATGTATATGTAACTCTTTTCCTTACAATGCATCACAAATTCTTTGCCAATGTTTTTCATATTCCTCATATCTACAACTCTTCATCAGTATACAATTTTCAATAAAACTTCTATCGATAATCCTCTTAAAAATAGCTTAAGCATCTATTTTTTGGAACATTCTTTTATTTCCTAGTGAAAATAAATTGTTTAACAATAAGTATTAAAAGGTTTTGAAATCTATAAACATTCATATTTTCATAATTACCAAATAGTATTTCTTGTCTGTCAAAACCATACTGAATATTAAACTTATTTAAAATCCATTCTTCAATAGTATATTAAAGTTCTTTTACATGGAAACATTCAACAAACTAGAAAACTGACCAGTCTGTAAGGGCCCCGCCATGGGGTAGAATTATAAGGGTGCAGCTTATGGAATGATTAAAAAATAAATGACGAATAAGAAACAGCAACTGTATTTTTACATAAGGCAGTAAAGAACAACTCAACACTGAATGTATAGCTAAACAATAATGAAGCTTGTGTTATATAAAATGCCAGCCTTCAATGAATGCAAATACCTATCATGAAGGCATGACCTTAACTTAAAAACAAACAGCAGTTGCAGACAAAAGTTTTCATTAATCTTAAAGTGACAGCTAGATAAAGATAAGCCTTCTAAATTTTCTGCAGCAGACTAAATAATTAATCCCAAGGGATTAATTGTACTTCTCTTTTCATCATTTTCTTCTTAATTTATAATAAGAACTTTTTCAGTAATGATAGAATGAGGCTTTTATCCTACTGCCTTAAAATTAATAATATTCTTGAATTTTCATGAAGCAAAAAAAAATAATAATAATAATAATAATAAAATAAATAAAAATAAAAATAAAAAAAATATATTTTCTTTAACCTATTTCTTGTATTTAGAATTTAATGAAATCAGAACTCATTGTGCAAGGTATTTCAACAAAAATAATTAGTAAAAACATTTATACTTCAATCCACATTTCAGAGTGTTCATAACATTTCAAATGGACTTAACTTCAAAACAAACTTCATTTGCAGACAGAGGTGGTAATTAATCTCAATGTGACAGATAAAGATAATGCTTTGGATTTTCTTCAGGTGGAAAGCTAATTAATCCCAAGGGACTCATTCATTGCAGTATTCAGTTTACAATGGGAAAATTTTCAGAAGTTATCTCTCTTTGCCAATTCATTCTTATAGAAAGTTAAGGAATTTACCCCACCACCCCAGCTCCAAACCAGAGGACATAGAAAAAAAATTAGCATCAAAATATGTCTTTTTGCCTACTGAACTACCATACCAAATACCGAACTTAATTGGACTACAATAAAAAAAATTATTAGGAAAAAACAGAAAATTTGTGGACGGAAGAATGACAGACGGACAGACAGACAGACAGACAGAGTGATTACTATAGGGCACCTGCAAATCCTTGCGGGGCCCTAATAAATGATCAATTGTTTCTATGTCACTTCTGCAGAAACTACATGCTGGAGAATCAATCAATTTTAGTCTAAAAAGATAATAGTTAGTTGGGATGATTCTGTGTAATATTTGAAACTGTAACCATTGAACTTTAGATTCTTGTGTTTATATTAAAATGAAGTTGAAATATTTTATACCAGTCTGCTTCACAGAAGAAAAACTCTGTTTTCTCTCCATTTTTATTTGAGATAACTATCTCTTTCTTTTCCTTATAAATATGTTTTACATATCCTTACAATCTTTATCATGTTTATAAAATATAAAAATGGAATTTGGAATTTGTGGTCCAATCTACTTAGTGTTTTTAACTTCGTCACTGTTTATATTTTTAATCTATCTACCACTAATAAGTTCATACTGAATTGAACATATTTTCTCTTCTGCTTTTGTTCATCAAAAAAGAAATCAGTTCTATGTCCCCATTTGCAAATGCGTGCAATACGTTGACCTAGTTAAATGTGGAAATTTGTCGAGAAGGAATATACATACATCAAATTTATCTTTCTCATATGCAATATAAAAGGCATTCATTCCATCATTTGTCTCTGCATCGACATCCAAACCTTTTTCTAACAGAAATGATATCAATTTTCTGTTTCCACTATCACATGCAGAGTGTAATACTGTAAACCCATCTTTGTCTTTTACGTAAATTAAATGTGGAAAATTAGTGACGAGGAACTCACATGCATCGTAATTACCATTTCGACACGCAATATGAAGAACGCTTTCTCCATCATTTGTCAGTGCATTAATATCCAAACCTTTCTCTATCAGGAACGAAATCAGTTCTCTGTCTCCATTAAAACATGCAGAGTGTAATACTGTGTACTTATCTTTGTCTTCTTTGTCAATTAATTGTGGATAATTAGTGACAAGGAATTCACAAGCATCATATCTACCACTACAACTTGCAATGTGAAGGACACTCTCCCCTTCATCTGTCAATGCATTCACATCCAAACCTTTTTCTATCAGAAAAGAAATCAATCTTCTGTCTCCACTATCACATGCAGAGTGTAATGCTGTGTACTTGTATTTGTCTTTAACGTCAATTAATTGTGGATAATTAGCGACAAGTAATTCACACGCACCATAATTATCATGACAACATGCAATATGAAGGACACTTTCTCCATCATTTGTCCTTGCATAAGTATGCAAACCTTTTTCTATTAGAAATGATATCAGTTTTTTGTCTCCACCTAAACAGGCAGAGTGCAACGCTGTGTAACCGTCAGAGTCTTTGATGCCAATTAATTGTACATAGTTAGTTACCAGGTAACTGCTTATATTGAATTCACCAAGTTCTGCTGCATAATGCAATACAGTTTTACCTTTTTTTGAGTTGATATCTATCAATTCTGGGTATCTTTCGACTAGAGGTTGTATTAAATGAAACTGTCGTAATAAACAAATCTCCTGGATTAGACTATGATAAATGTCAGTCCAAACAAGTGACACACAAGTTTGATTCAAATCCACAGACTTACACAGTTTCAATAATAAATCTAAATTCCCACTTTGAACTGCGTTAAAACAAGTGTTTAAATCACATAGAGTACCAGCTGAGAGCATTAGATCGACAATATTTTCATGATTTTTTCTGCTAGCAGCATTAAGGGATCTATACTTTTGTTTTTCATCACAATTACCTTGTAACAAATATTCTACCCAACCGATGTGCCCTGATCTTCCAAAATGTACCAGTAAAGTGTTTCCATCTAAATCAAAACAGTTTCTAAAGTGATTGCAATAGTCTTGATCTGCTAGTATATACTGAAAAAAATCATTGTCTTTCCATAAATCTAACAAAGAAATGGATTGATATCCATCAGGCGATCCATCTCTCAAAATTTGAATAAGTCTACTAGAAACAATTGCAAACAATCTTTTACCAACCAATACGGTTGTGTCTTTCAAATGCTTACTTGTTGTCAATCGTTGAAGCAAGACAGGATGACAGTTCAGAATAGTTTCCTTGGGAAAAGTGACAATCAAAATTTGGAATAAAATATCTTGTACTGAACTATGAGAAAAAGAAAAAGAATCTTTAATTTTATCGTAAATTGTTAAAAATCCTTCATTGACCTTTACACTGTGGAATTCGCCAAGTGAAAGAGGACTATGTTCAATCATTTTTAAAGAAATGCATTTCAAATTCCAATCTTCCTGAACAGAGAACGATGATGACCCCACACTGCCTCCTTTTAACAGAATGTATATTAGAACTGCCGTTTTAACAGATTTTTCTGCTATCAGGGTTTTCAAATAACCTTTGAGGAAAACAGCTGGTCTACGGAGAAAATTCGAAAGATTATTTCCGAAATCCGGATTCCCATGCGCTAGTCTACAACACTGTGGAAATCCCAACCGTAAATATAACTCGGCCTGTCTTAAATTCAAGTCTTCTTTTATGTTTTCCTGGAAGGTTATAATTGTTGAGAAACATAATGAACTCTCCAGATTCTAAAGCATAATCACCACTTGATAAATCAGTCACTGATGAAAAAAGTAAAGAGACACGTCTCTTTTGATCGGTAATTTCCTTGTAGACATCGTTTCTGACCGTCAAAATTAGTATATTTCCCATTTCCTTGTTGTACGGTTTCAAAAGAGATTCGATGAGTTTTTCTTTATTTAAAAAATCATTGAAATCATTCAAATAAAACGATGATTCCCCGAATGCATTATCAATAAATATTGCCATTTTGTCAAATGGCGAAACCCGTCCATAGAGTTCTGATAGTTTAAAAACTTGAACAGGACGTTTTCCTTTATCCATGGCAATTTTCAACAAATACTTAGCTAATGTTGTTTTCCCGGCTCCAGTTCCACCTTTAATTACCACGTGTCCGTTTTTCTCCAATAGTTGTTTTGCTCTGTCAAATGCCCGTGTTTTAACAAGGACTTTCTCCTTTTCCCTCTGGTGATTTTTGACCATAATCGTTGTTGTGTCTGACAAAAGTTTAAATAATCCTGATTATGATAGATTACTCTTGAAAATTTTACATTAAAATTAGTTTATGGATACCAAATTTTTTTGTAACTTTTGTATTTTAATAGGTTGGAGAGAATACTCTTACTAATCGCGTATTATAACTGAAATCACGTATAATACCCGATATTATTGTTTAATCCGCGAAATCGGGTATAGGCATTGTAATCACCTAATAAAACTTAAATAATCGGATGGCGCATGTTGCCGAGTTAACTTTCATCTAGATACAAATGTTTTCTTAATGTATCACTAGCCAAGTTAGAATATCGGCGTCAAGATTAATGCGCACAAGACAACAAATACCCGTAGAGCTTAGTACATTTCATACTCTGCTCCTAAAAAGGTGTTCATTTTTGCTTTATATTTTTCATTATAATGAGGGTATTTACATCTTTGTCATACCCAACACAACAGATTTGTTAAATATCAGAATTCGGGAATTCGTAGTAATACCACATCAACACGACAAACATAAACAATTTGAAAACAACAAAACATTGATGTAACCATCAAATGTCGCCCGGGAAATAAATAAGGTAAACAATTGAAATGAGTCTTGATCATCAAACCGCTTCAATATATGTGAAAAGGGCATGCGTCTAAATGATGGAGACGATAGTCGAGAATATTTTGAAAACTTGTAGTCGGATGAAAATCGAACAAAAACGATACCCTTTTTATATTTTAATCAATTCCTCATATAAATGTTGGCTGCATTTAATATAAATTGACACTAGACTTATGCATCATCTCTTTTCAAAAATATATTTCACTTTAAGAATAAAGCACTGTGTACAGTACGTTTTTATGCGATTAGTAAAATTCGATGTTCTAAAAAAAGGGACCTGCAATTTTTTCGATAGTAAATGAGAAGCGACTTTATATATTAAATATCAAAAACATCTATATTTTTACAGATTCACTTTATGGAAGTAAATATATAACGTATCTCGTAATCTATAAAGGGAAAGAACATTCTGATTGACAATCTTATTAATGTTAAGAAAGCCTTTAATTTTGAATAACCCCTCCAACCTCAATCCCCATACACCAACACTTAAACTTATATGTATATACTTATACGGAAACACATTTTCACACACAAGATAATGTCATGTATAAACAAGGGGCTGTGTATCGTATCAAATTATGCGTCATTAATTGCTATCACATTCATCTTGTGCATACAGCATAATCAAATTCATTCAAAGAATGTATAAATTATGTTGCTGCATTGCATTTTCGGAATTTGGAGCAATCAACAACTTTTCATTTCCGACATTTTTTAGTTTTCATTTCAATCATTTTTCAGATAGTACCTTTAGTAACAGATTTGAAGACTTTACCTATGACAAATTTAAAGGAATACAAATAAATATATCATTAATATCCAATTTCTGAGTTTTTATAAATTTATCAATGAAACGACTGGAATATGGAAAATGCAGGTAACTACAAGTTCGAGTGATTGACTCATTGTTTACTCTGCGCAAATGTAAGGCAGAAAAAAAAATAAAATTCTGTGTAGAGCTGTAAAATAAATGCGTTATCATCCGGAGTAAAAAAAACCCGATTAGAGTACATCAAGTGTTTTGGACATAAGTTTGGTGCTTTCACTGATATTTATTTTAGTGCACATTAAATGAGGTGAAAAGCTGTGTTGCAATCACTATTGAAATAACGACCACTATTGAAATAATTATATCAATAGTGTTGGAGAGAGGATTTCAATAGCAAACATAGTTAGTAACCATTATTGAAATACGACCACTATTGAAATAATAGTATCAATATTGGTTTAAAGTGCATTTTAGTAACAAACATAGTAAGTAACCACTAAAAAAAATACTTCCACTATTGAAATAATAATATCAATTTTGGTTGAGAGTGCATTTCAATAACAAATATAGGTAATAACTACTATTGAAATACTACCACTATTGATATAATTATTTCAATAGGGGTTGAGAGTGCATTTCAATATAATAACCATAGGTTTCAACCACTATTGAAATACGAGCACTACTGAAATAATTATTTAATAGTTATCAATATGGTAACCATAGGTTTCAACCACTAATGAAATACTGGACTTTTACGAGAAGCACTGACTTCTACTGTTGACGGTTTACTTTGACATTTAAACTTGTCTCATGTACGGAAGTACAGAATTGATAATGCATGAGAAAACCTTTCTAGTGGTCATAGGTATGGTTTTAGGGGCACTTACATGTGAAGACCGAGAGTTGAGGGTAGGGTGGTTGTTGTTTTCTTCAAGGACAGCTTATATGTGCATTGAAATAACCCCTTATTTTCGTTTAATTAAATGCTGAGCTAAATATTTATATCATGAAAGAGCTACCGTACATAGCTCTAGTGTAAAAGTAAGCGTCAACTGTAAAAGTCAGCGCTCCTCGTAAAATTCCACTACCAGTATTGAAAGAAAAGTTTCATCGCGTCAGCAACATTTGAAATAATTATTTCAATATATATTGGATTCATTTTTCAATGCACTATTGGAAATAATAATTTAATTAATATTGAAATCTTTATTTTGAAAGTGAACATTTTTTCAATAATGGTTGCAACCTATTTTTGTAATTGAAATGAATCTCACCCACTATTGAAATAATTATTTCAATAGTGGTCGTATTTCAATAGTTGTTATTACCTATCTTTGTTATTGAAATGCACTCTCAACCACTATTGACATACTGTAATTATTTCAATAGTGGTTGTATTTCAATAGTGGTTACTAACTATGTTTGCTATTGAAATACACTCTCAATCACTTTTGATATAATTATTTCAATAGTGGTCGTTATTTCAATAGTGGTTGCAACAAAGCTGTATGTTCTTGAACTCGTTTACCTAGACTACTTGCTACATGTTTGCATATATGTAAAATAATAGCATCTATTTGTGTATAAAAAATAGATGCCTTTGTTTTACGAGAAAAGTATATATGAAGGGACCTATATACTAGTTTATAGGTCCCAAGTATTTGTTATTTGAACGTTGGCTTTTAAGGGTCGGGATTGGTTGACACATCAAGTGTAGTATATAAAAGGTTATTCACGTTCCTTTCTCCTGAACCTTTCGAAGGTAGAGACGCATAAAAATTGCTTGCAATAAAATACATGAAATGTTGTTTTGTTACTTTAAAAACCCGCCCTCCCATCACCTTTTTTGGAATGTTCCATTTTCGCTAAGTAAAGAATGATATTCTGCTGCTTGGTTTTTTTGCTGTATATTGCAGTTAAACGGCTTTGATCTGCACGTCCGAGTTGAAAACCTTATACCCATAGAAAAAAAATACCCTGGTGCTGTCTAAGGAGAAGTTAAAGTGAAGATGCTACCACATGAGGCCTACATCAAGTCAAGCTTTAAGGATTGTGCTAAACATGCATTAAACTGTCTCTGTGCAATATGCTTACCGAATAGTGTTGCAAAATTGTGAAACGTTCTATCGTTTATAAAATCGAATCGGTAGCATATAGTCGATCATAGTATTGATATTTTGAACTAAAAGAAACCGTAGTGGCACTTTTCCAAGGAGAAGTCATTAGTGTGAAGCGTCTGCGCACACCAAGTCAACTGATAATTGAATGTTTGTGTGAAACTTGTAATAAACTGTCACCTTGTTGAAATGTTAATGCTAGTGTAAACCAAGCTAATAAGCTTACTTTTGGTGACAGTAATATATACTTTAGAACTGTACTACATCGTACAGGTTTGAAATATGAAAAATGTTGATATTTGAAGTTTGAGATGTTTGATTTATGAAGTTTGACATATCAATGATATATGATATACAAAATTTGATAAAATAAGTTGATATGCTTGATATTTGGAATTTGAGATATGACTTATTGATTGATTGATTGATTGATTTGAACAGTTTGTATGTGTGCTGACCCTCCGCGGTTAACCCGGAACGGTTTCAAAAAAGAAACACACATTGTTTATGTTTGAATTTGGTGGGTTCGCCCGCCACGGCCAATACCCGCCACGATAAATAAGTATAAATTCTATATTGAGTTTTGTGTCATTTTTCTCTGTATAAATAATGTAGTTTTAAGCAATATTTTGCAATAATTACTTTTAAAATTTCATTTTCACTGACTATATTTATTTAGGTTCATCGATATTCTGATAAGAGAGATAACTCTTAATAACATAAATGTTTATTATTCCTTTATAGATTTGTCAAGTTGAAGTGTCTTTTTTGTCCAATTTTGCCTCGCAAGCTATGATATGATTATTTGTATTTAACTTATAAAATATATTTCATTTGGAAAATAATTAAAGTTCAAGCAACATTTAATATGAGTAAACAGAGGGTTTACGAACCTTAATGGAAACATTAAATAGCAGAGGTAAATTCCGGGAAAAAAAATTATGTCGGAAATGAAATTTAAAAAAATGGCATTTCCGGAAATGAAATGCAGCGAAATTATATAATGGATTAAAATTTCGGCTTAAAATCTCTCTTTTTTTGAAAATCTTTTTATCATGCATACAGTACCCGCATCGTTAATTTTTACAGGATACACGATACGATAATGCGATACGTTGATACGATAGGATACACGTACGATACGATAGGATACAAGCACGATAGGACAGGATACAAGCACGATAGGATAAACACAAAACACGATAAACTCAAAACACGATCCACGCAAAACACGATAAACGCAAAATACGATAGACCTGATAAACGATCTTCACGATAGGATAAACGCAAAACTTGATAGGATTGTTTTAAATTGCGAAACGTTTTCTGACAAAAAGATTTTTTTGTTTAAATACGGCAATATTTTAATTTAAATTCTTGTAAAGCTTCAAATCTTAATTTTAAAGTACATTTAATTATTATAATAAATTTTTTTTTAAAAAATGAGATCACTGGTAATTTTACAAAAGTTATTTATTAACATATATTTTCTATACAATGATTAAATGGATTATTATGAAATGGAGACTGTATTTTTTTTTTTTATTTCTAATCAAGGGTGTAAATTTACGAGTATTTGTGTAAATGTTGAAATTCTCATTTAAAGGTTAAACTCTGACTCTTTTAATTATGAATATTTTAATATACATGTAATTGTCAGCAAATACAATTTATCATTGAATGAAATGCTGACTGACGTTTTTCATACCAATTGTTAGTCCATTATTTATACACTGAATTGACCACGGATTTTTTCCGTTATTTCCTGATTATGACAACGAGCACACGGCGGGTGTGACCGGTCGGCAGGGGATGCTCACTCCTCCATGGCACCTGATCCCACCTCTGATGTTTCGGAGGTCCGTGTTTGCTCTGCTCTTATTTTGTATATTTGTTTAATGGACGTTGAGATTGAATACTGTTCGTTATTTCCATATCCTTCTTGCACAAACTACAACTGCACATGTACGTTTACGTTTACGTTTGGCTTTCACTTATGTACATGTACATGTAAACATTTATATATCAGATACTTTAATCATCGTATAAATTAACGAACATTGAATTATAAAATATTTTTTTCTTTACAATACAAAACAAATATTAAAAGAATAAATTGCGAAGTTTCGGACTAAATAATTAGAAATCATTGCTAATAAACTTTGTGTGTACTGTTTCTAATGCAAATGAGTTATTAAACCCTAAAAATTATTTTAGTTCTAACCGGTGATCTCATATAAGGCATTTTCAAAGGGCGGGATGTTGAAAGTCCATAATCAATTTAAAATTAGATAAACATGATTTAATCAAATAGCCAAAAATGATATTGACTTCTTAAATAAAGTTATAAATGTATGGAATGAAATCGATTAATACTATAAATTGATTCGGTGCAATACATTTACTCATCTTGCATGGTGACGGCGGAATCAGACTTTTTTATCATTACAGTAAAATACCGTTTAAAAAAAATTAATGCGAGCGAATTTTAATAGTTTAGAATGTAAGAATTATTTCAATCTTTTCTACGATCAAAGAAATTGTTTCCAAGAAATAATTCTTTCTGAAACCCGATGAAAACCTGGTGATCCGAAAGAAAACCCGATGATCCGAAAGTCCATGTATCATAAGTGCAGTGTTTTTTTGTTTTTTTTTAAAATTAATTTATTCAAAGAGTTATTTACATAAACATTATAATATATCGTACAAATAAAATAAATCAGCAGATTGGGTTAATAGACTTTGTTTCATTAAATTGATTTATTTGAATTTTATTTAAATTCAAGCAAGGAAATTATTTTTTTTAAATCCATAAATTGTACAAATATTTAATTGATTTAGAAAAAAACTCTTTTATCATTGTTTATGAGTGTATATAACAAGGTATACACAAGGTATGAACAGACTCCCGAAAATAGATACTGTTTAACACAAGGTGAGAAAGCAGTTCAGGTGTGTCGACGGCGAACATACACGGGCCGAGCTGCCATTTAGGGGGATAGGGAAGAAGGGGGAGGGGGTGTTGACCGCACGGAAAGGCAGTGTTGATTAGAGAGGTACACATACGTGTCAGATTTCTGGCAAGGACATCTCTTCATTTTGACACTGATTATATTTCAGTTTATTTCCACGCCGAAAAGGTAAGCTGTTAAAAATCATAATGTTTTCCTGTTTATTATTTTTAGATTATCTAATGTCAGACCCCGTGGGGATCAGGGTTAGAATAGATCCTCAGTACCCCCTTGCTTGTGGTAAAAGGCGACTAAATTGGGCGGTCCTTCGGATGAGACCGTATAAACCGAAGCCCCGTGTCACAGCAGGTGTGGCACGACAAAGATCCCTCCCTGCTCAAAGGCCGTAATTGCCGAGCATAGGCCTAAATTTGCAGCCCTTCACCAGCAATGGTGACGTCTCATATCAGTGAAATATTCTGGAGAGAGACGTTAAACAGTATACAATCAATCAATCTAATGTCAGATAACATTTATGAAAAACTTCTATTTTAAAGTAACTGCCATGGTGTGATAAAGCGGGTTGCGGCTATACAGACAAAATCAAGTGTTCAAGTTGTCTTAAATGCGTTGTTATTTTTTTTTTATCAAGATTTTAAATAAATGTGTAAACATGTAGATCAGAGGCGAAAACACATCAGACGATTGATCGGAAGAAAATGATTGATTGATTGTATATTGTTTAACGTCCCTCTCGAGAATTTTTCACTCATATTGAGACTCCACCATTTGCCGGTGGAGAGCTGCAAATTTGTCCTTTACTCGGCACTCAGGGCTATTGAGCAGGGAGGGATCTTTTTCGTGCCAGCAACGACTGCGACACGGGACCTCGGTTTATACGGTTTCATCCGAAGGACCGATCTCCACGTCCCGCAGTGGGATTCGAACCCTCGACGTAAGGATTGATTCTTTACTTCGCGAATCTAGAGCAGACGCTCTAACCATTGTGCCACGCGGGCGACTCGGAAGAAAATGAATACTGCTTTTAAAAAAGATACATATCAATCCTCTGCTAATTATTATTTTAATTTTTGGGGAGTATGGGGGGGGGGGTACGTTTACACAGTGACTTTCCGAAAATCATCCTCTACTGATTGACTAATTTAAGAAAATCTTAATAATGTTTAATTTTGACCCAAAAATCATACAGTTCGATGGGAAAAAAAAAAAAAAAAAACAAGGAATCGATAATCTCATTTTCAAAAATTAATTTTGATTCTCTGCTCGACTATGATTTGATTATTTTCTTAATTTAATTTATTATTAATTATTTAATTTATTATTTATTATTATATATTATATCATTCATATATTTATCCTCTTCCTTCCATTAATGTTTCTTTTAATGATGAAAACCTAAGGGATAAAACTTTCTTTTCTCTTTCTTGGTGAAAATAATCTTTTTTTAGTTTACAAAACGAAAAAGAAACTCGGAATACCTCGGTAATTTCTTCCGGTTGTAAAGAAAAAAAGCGAGGGTTTCCGATTATACACGATAAACGCAAAACACGACACACGATAGAACCTGATAAACGATCTTACGATAAACGCAGAACACGTTAAACGAAAAACACGATAGAAAACGCAAAACACGATACGATAGGATGTACGCACGATACGATAGGATACACGCATGATAGGACACGATAGTTTGTAAAGAATAACGATGAGGTACTGTACATATTTGCAGAATATGTCTTTAACATTTTAGCAGAGACAGTGATAATTTCAGGAATCCAGATTATTATAAAGGTTAAGGTATGATTACTTAATTTTTGCTAAGTCGTCAGTATTTTATCATTCCTTGGCGACCTCAATGGGTGTGTGAAAAATTGTTACGGTTGTTACCAGAGTTTTGAACGTAACATAATTGAATGTAATTTAATGACATGTTATGTATTTTCAATTGTAGGGAAGATTTATAAATCAAAGAAAAATTATATTTTTCAACATTGCTCTCTTGGATGAATAGAATTCATCATATCTTCAAAATTTTCGTACTTAATTGTTTGCGTACCAGAACAATGTAAACAAAAAGCAACCTACTATTTTCTAAAACAATATGATACTTCAAAAAATGAAAATAATTTAAAAAAATTTAGAACACATTTTTTCGTCATAGATTAGTATTAGGACAGGTTATTGTCATGAGTAAGTATAGGAGATTATTAAAATAACTAAGAAGAAAAGAAAGAAAGGGGTTATTCAATTTTTCTTTCCCTGTCGCGTGACACATTGTCGAAAACTAATCAGTTAGTGCGTTGTATAGCATATTATAATGCTATAATTATATATTATAGCGATAAAAAACAATAGAAGAGAAAACAGAAGGAAAAATTTATCCTGTCTATCCAATAATATGATTAAAAGGGAAGTAGCTACAATTTTTATGAAATTTT
Source organism: Saccostrea cuccullata (assembly GCF_032062105.1). NCBI lineage: Eukaryota > Metazoa > Mollusca > Bivalvia > Ostreida > Ostreidae > Saccostrea > Saccostrea cuccullata. The sequence goes on along the minus strand of NW_026935988.1, from coordinate 556,314 downwards.
AATGTCCGACAAAGTTTGATAATATTTAGCCAGTTAAGACTGAAGATATTATAATACAATTATAAAATACCATAAGCAAGTCTCAGTGACCTACATTTTGATTGAAATTTTCTGAGATCTCAAGACAAAGTAATTGACAAAGACTGATGATTCTAATTAAATAAGTACCTGAGATATTCAAAAGTAGGTCACCATGGCCTACTTTTTGGTCAACATTCTCTGAAAACCCAAGATGCATCATCTGACAAAGTTTGACGATTCTAAGCCAGTTAGTACCAGAGATAATTAAATATAGCCATCAAATGTCAAATGTAGGTCACGCTGACCTACTTTTTGGTCAATGTTATCCGAAAACCCAAGATGCCTAAACTGACAAAATTTGATGATTTTAAGCCAATACGTAACTGAGATATTCAAAAGTAGGTCAATGTGACCTACTTATTAATGGACATTCAATGAAATCCTAAGATACCTCAACTGACAAAGTTTGATAATTCCAAGCCAATAAGTACCAGATATAATAAAATATAGCCATAAAATGTCAAAAGTAGGTCACAGTGACCTACTTTTTGGTCGACGTTCTCCGAAAACCTAAGTTGCCTCAACTGACAAAGTTTGATGATTCTAAGCTTATACGTACCTGAAATATTTAAAAGTACGTCACCGTGACCTACTTTTTGGTCGACAATCTCCGAAAACCAGAGATGCCTAAACTGACAAAGTTTGATGAATTTAGGTCAATAAGTACCAGAGAAACTTAATTATAGCCACAAAATGTCAAAAGTAGGTCATTATGACCTACTTTTTATTCGTCACTCTCCGAAAACCCAAGAAGCATCAACTCACAAAGTTTGATGATTCTAAGCCTATAAGTACCGGAGATACTTAAATAAAGCCATCAAATGTCAAAAGTAGGTCACCGTGACCTACTTTTTGGAAGACACTTTCCGAAAACTAAATATGCATCGACTCAAAAGGTTTGATGATTCTACTAAGCCAATAAATACCTAAGATACTTAAATTTACCCATAAAATGTCGAAAGTAGGTCATCATGACCTACATTTAGGTCGACATTTTTCAAAGACCCAAGATGCATCTACTGACCAAGTTTGATGAGCGTAGGTCTGAAGATAATCAAAATATGCGTTTTAAACAATTTGAAAACAAATGTCAACAAAATACAAAAAGTAGGTCATAGTGACCTACTTTTTCATAAATTTGTTTTAAGGTCCCAAGATGCATCAAAGTACAAGATTTGAATATTCTAAACCTCCCAGTGTCTGAAATAATGGGATTCAATGTTTTTAAAAGGATAAGTCATAAAGTTCAAAAAGTAGGCCAAGATGCATCAACTGACAAAGTTTGATAATCATAGGCTTTAAAGTGTCCAAAATATGCCTTCAAATGAATTTGAAAACAAATCCCCGCAAAATTTAAAAAGTAGGTCACCGTGACCTACTTTTGAGTTAACATGATGTGAAGTCGTAAGATGCATCAACTTACAAGATCTGATGATTTTAGTCTTTATAGCACGTTTTAATCTTCGACATATCCTGATCCTCTTATGTAATTTTGGTGAAGATCTGCCCAGTGGTTATGGAAAAGATTATTTTTTAGCAACCAATACTTTTGGTTTTGCTTTCCTGATTATCCCCCTTGTTTTAGGTTCCTAACGCTTATTTTAGTATAAATGGTAGCCCTTGGGCCAAGGATACCCTGTGACAAAATTGGTACTAATTCGCCAAGGGGCCCTTGAGTTATGGCCCATATTCTGAAAAGTTTACGCACACCGCACATCGCACACAGCACAAATGGTCTTTGGCTCAGAAGAGCTAAAAATGTAATAATAATGAAAAGATAATTCAGAATTTTCAATTATGACCATAATGTGTTTCCATAGTTTCCTTATATCTTATGTAATAAAGATCACAACTGGCTTCATACTTTTTAAATCAATTAGCAACCACGTGTATCATGTTTCGTTCAATTACTACACAAGTAAAGCTTTACAATTTCACATCAATTACATAGAAAAAGATGGATTCGATTCATATCGACATAATACAGTGTGATATTGTATGCATATACAACATTTCAAATTGCAAACATCGCAATACACAAATCTGCCCACTATGCAGAAAAATGGTCATGTCGGCCAACCGATAAATTAAGAAATTGTGTATCTTAACACATTAGGCATTCTTATGCACCCTAGAATAATAATCTATTACATAACTTTACACAATCAAAGCATTTGAATAAACAATTATATTATGGAACTGCATAATTCACTGCAAATTAATCGAGACAACGTGCTCGGCTCTTGCCGACATAACAAAAACAAAAGTAAGTCGTACGTAAAATGTTTAGTAAACATCACAATAGGCATAAAACATGGATACTTACCTCATGCATGATATGTAGTATTTTTGCATTGACGTAACTTTATGATAGATTGATAGATTTAAAATTACTGTTTTCTTCTGTGTAAAACCCTCATTTTCGTCGATTTTCGAATTTTGGTATATTGTAAAATTTGGATTGGCGTGTTAGGCTTGAATATGGTTCATAGCTGTCATTTAGTTGTATCAGTATTTCATCCTCTCAGAAGGAGGCGCAATAAATTGTTAAGACAAAGTAGACTTGTTGTGGCACGCGGACAAAATGCAAAAGCTTTAAGTAATGTGAAAACTTTACTATGTTATTCATACTTGAATATTACCGTACCTCGATTTATATTGAAATGTGTTATTAGCACATGAAAGGATATACACATTGGTTTTTATTTATAACCCCCCCCCCCCGTAAAAAAGATTTTTTTTTTTTAAAGCCAGAATAAAATATTTTTCACATGAATTCTCGCTCTCAATTTTCACAAAAATGCATAAAAAAAATTACAATATACCATATGTTGCATTGATAAAAATGCAACCAAAACATTTGTGGTGTCTTTGAAAGAAAATGTCCATGCTTAATTGAATTAAAATAAATTCTCTTAAAAATACTCACCTTAACTTAGCTATTTTCAACCTGTTTTATCATGTGCGTTAATAAATTTACTTTTATTTTCTTGTCTTTAATAACATTGTTATTCTATATCGAAAAGATCGACATCTATGACGCGCTTATACTGTACTTTCCAATTATAGAATGATTTATATTTCACGTGAAAGGGACGCCATACATTTTCAGTAAAAAATACTTAACAAACGGTTAGTCGTTTGATATCTTTAAGGTTATGCGTTTTGTGAATAAAGCACAAATTAGAAAATTAAGTTTATGGAATACTTTATTGGGAAATAAAGACAAAGGAAGTGAAGTTATTTGATTTTTAGAAATTATATTGAAAAATATATCATGTCTTCTTTGTTACCCCAGCAGTGCTTGTCGTGTGATTTTAAACTTATTTGACATAAATTAGGTTGAATAAAAACAAATCCTCAAGATACCAATGTACACGTAACAGTTAATGGCATAATGCGTCGTTGCTTTATCTTTTATTGTATAGAAAGTTGCACGGAATACCCGATTTCGCGGATATAAAGATATCCTAATATCGGGTATTATACCAGATTTCACGGATAATACCCGATTTCGAGTATTCTCTCCAACCTGTTTAAGAGTAAAATTCGTATAACATTTATGTATAAATTACAGTTCTGTTACATTTTTTAATTATCCGTAAGTTATAAGTGCTTCATTCTTAAAATTCAGTCAAAAATTCCCCAGCAAGCTATAGATTTTTATATTTGAAAGCATACAGGAATGACATTGACATGTCCTTGACATGAATTTTTATGGTTCTTTCATATTCTGGATGTAATCAGATGTAATCACTTCCTACTTATCTTAGTTCTACAATTGTACATTTTTGGAATTTCAGACACAACGAACAGCAAACAAAAGACAACGTACGGAGAGCGTATAGAAATACGTTTTAATATTTATCTGAAATAGTCTGTTATTATCCACTCGCGAAGTAAGAAGTTGATCCTTACGGGGCGGGTTCGAATCCAACTGTAGGACATAGAGACCAGTCCTTCGGATGAGACCGTATAAACCAAGGTCCCTTGTCGCAGTAGTTGCTTTCATGAAAAAGATCCCTCCCTGGCCCTAAATGCCGAGTACAGGATAAAGTAGATGGGCACATTTGGTGTGTGATCTGCAGGAATCATTTGTACGAAACATTTACGGTGTAAATGTCCATGATTTGGTTTGCTGAATATAGCTGGTCAGATTTTACAAACACGTCCAAAGGTTTTTTTTATCATATAGTTTGAAAGTGTGATATTGTAACATTTTTGTCCTTTTTTCCTAGGGGGTACTATAACATAGTGATGTTTCACAACAAATAAACACCTAAAATATTTAATGCATATACATGTACATTATATAGTGGAATACAAGATTAGAATTGATATCGCTCGAGAACCAAATTGAACCAAAATTTATCTAATTCAAAATTTTAATACATCAGTACATAAAACGAAACTGACAAAATAAATGGTTGTTTGCATGAAAAAAAAATAACGCCCCATGTCAGGCTCGAACCAAAAACTTTTCTATGCCAGTGCCGTGAACAGGTATTTAATCTTACTGAGCTATTACCTCTACACATACACAACTGATTTTAAAAGGAGAAAATAGCACCACATTCACACAATTGGATTTTTTTGGAAAAAGTTCGTTTTTCGTGGTCTCTGCGTCTTGTCTCCATTTTTTTAAAAAGTGTATTTGTTTCTTTGAATTAAAATACACACAAATAACGTTTAAAAATCATGGAGAGAAGACCCAGAGATAGAAAATTTTTAGAAAAACATGTTTAAAAATGTACCATTTTGTATCAAATGTCTGATCTGACCAATTTTCAAGTTTTTTTAGCAAATCAAAGCTCAATTTCGGGAAAATATTTTCCTTTCCTGTTGCACAGGAACCCGATAAATAAAAAAAAATGTTAAAATTTCATGTGACATGTTGATAAAATTTTCACTTTTCAATTACGCCTAGATTCTTGCCGAATGCCAATCAAAAGCGCTCTCGTTCTTTGTCAGCTCTCCACCGGCAATTGGTGGCGTCTCCATGTGAGAGAAAATTTTGAGAGGGACGTTATAATTATATATTTACATCCACTGAATATTTTCTTCTTTATTTCTTAAGAAAACCCATTGCGTTCATCCCTGCATAAACAACATTAGGCATATCACCTGTACAGATTTCTTTATCAGTGGCCGTTCCATCAATGAAACGTACAAAGACGTTCGCATCATTAATACAATAATTAATATTTTTAATCCTACTTAAAATGATAATTTAAACAGACATAAATATAAACAATAAAATGTCTTTCTTTGTTGTTACTGGAATGAACGGTCGCAGCTATTGCAGAAAAAATTTACATAACCCGCGCATTTTTTCTGCAACAGCTGCTTCCGCTCATTCCAGTAACAACAAATAAAGAAAGCATTTTATTGTTTAAATACAACCAAACAATCAATCTCTTATCATCCTCACATCTATAAAAACCAATCTAAAATAAACTAGAGGTACTATGAGCAATGAGTCCCTTTAATGATACCAACCGCCTCTCGTATGAACATGATGGCATTTTCAATGTTTTGCTCTGGGAAACCCAAGATATGTGTCGGATCTGCGCTGATGCAATCGCTCCTTGCTGCAAACTAATTCCACGTGATCTATATAGGTCAACTTATCAAGACTTTGAAAAACCGGGCAGCGCATTTTTGAAAGGCAAAAAAAAGGATTCGGGGAATATTTTACATAACCTATGATACGTTAAATTTAAAGTAGTATTCATTGTGTATACATGTAAAAGGAAATTGTATTATATAGCTGTATGTGAATGTATAAGCATTAATCATTCCTTGTAAATGATTGTAGATTTCATTGATAAATTTGAACTGGGCGGGTAATTTGTTGTTTTTGAAGTAAACTGTTCATCTAACCTCTAACTTTATTATGATTGTGCATTAACATATGTATTGTACGGAAGCCAATTTAGGACCTATCAAAAATATTTTCTGAATTCGTTATTACGATTTTTAAAATTCGTTATAGCGAATTTAATTTGTTATAACAGATTGATTGAATTCGTTATAACGAATCTAATTTGTTATTTTGTTATAAAAGATTCTTTGAGTTTGTTATAACGAATTTAATTTATGTTGTCAGTTGTATACATTATGAGCGACGGTGACTGCAAGGTAATACATGTGTCTTATTTGTTGCGAATAATTTGTTTCATTTCATTTTGGAAATTTATCTGTCAAAACACTGGCAGAAATATAATTAATCTGACTTCAAAATTCCTTCATCTGTTCCTTCAAGTACATGTAACACTCTTCGCTCTCATTTTCTTTTATTTTCATTGTATATTTTTGTAGAAACAAGGAATGTGGAGCTAATGCATGCTGCTAAGTATGGAAAGGTCTTGTGTTTTTTGGCTGTGCCTGAGACACCAGTCACAGGTGTACCTTATTTCCATTTTTCGTAATGTCTTTTGAGGTTTTATGGCGTCGATGCACATCTAGCTATGAGGAAATCTCTGACTGCTCACCGCTTTCTTCGTGCGCCAAATAATATAATACTGAAACCAATACCTTCATGTATCTGGCGTAGGAATATACATGCCAATTTTTGCGTTTATTCCATAAATTGCTTGAAAATCATACAATTTCAACAGTCCTGTAGATAGTTGCCAACTCACCCACCTTCGTCGGATGGCTTTTCGACCTTTAACCTGATTTTTTTATGACGCAGGGGGGATAAGGAAGCATACAAAATATTCTACCCTGACTAAATCAGTGCTACATTATGACGTCATAGTAGGCGAGATGACGTCAATTTTAAAACACAAGTTTTCGTAATTTTGGTATTTAAAGATATAATTTAACTCTAGAAAATGAATAGAAACTTATAAACATTAACAAAAATAAAATGCCCTTATTTTGTAATGCTGTATTCTGTCATTTTGATTAAAATCTACCACCGATGACGTCATATGTGTACATCAAGTAACTTTGGAATTGATCATGCCGTTTAAAGAGAATTTGGCTAATTGCGGCATGTACAAAGATACGTAAAATGGAGTTTAACAGCAAATATTGTTAATATTTTGTGATATTCATATGGAGTTCAGTTAATAAAACAGGTATGCTAAGTTATTTTCATTTATTTAATTCTCTTTCAAAGACAGCCAGCTATATACGTATCCCGGTCGGCTTTTCCTCTGTCATTTGAGACAAAAAATTGCAACAGAACAACAATAAGCTGTATATTTCAAAACTTAAGATTTGTACATATGGAAAGTTTGCCTCCTAAAATAGTTGGAAAGTGCTGCTAGAATCCCGAGTTAAGCATGGTTTTATGAAAAATCAGGGTTCATATGTAAAAAATTCAAAACACCGGGTAAGTTTCGTGCGAATGTGTGGAATAATTATTTTACTAACGGGACAGTTGGATTCTAGCAGCACTTTTTAGACAAAATAGATGTTTTTCGATAACATTATTTACTCAAAGAAATTATCAAACTCCGGGGTATTGTTGTTCTGTTAGCTTTTTTATTTAGGAAAATTTCGCTATTAATAGGTGCACGTCATTGCTTTAAAAATTCTTTTATCTTTATGCATTAGATAACAATAGTTTACGTTAATCAGCGGTTTTGGTAAATAATAACACTTAATTTTTTTTAAAAAGTCTAAATTTTCCGAAAAATGACTTATATGCTTCCTTAACATACCCGCAGACATGCTTATTGCCCGATTTTCGGATTTGGTTCGTAAATTAGATTAGGTTGTGCTTTTAAATTCCAGTTACAACCCAAGCTTCATCTACGTAAACAATGCCTATGGCTATGTGCAGTAGGCCAGTAAATTATCAGTGCAGGTGTAAACAATTAACTGGAATAATTTTGACAAATCATAATTTAAAATGGCATCCGATAGTATAAGACTGTTATCAGGACCAGCAGGAACAAATTGAACAAAGAGAAAAAGAAACGATATTTATGTACATGTCAAAGAATCTCGGAAAACAACTTCCATTACAGAAAAAGAGTGATCAAAGACAGTGTAGATCTTACTGTATATTTAGTACACATTCCACGACTTAATTAAATTAATTAGGCCTAAGAGAGATGAAAAAGTAATTTCAAACACGCTAAAATTGGAATTTCAAGTCTTGCACTAGAGACCTACATGTATATACTTACCCCTGCACAAGTAACAATATAAAAGCGGGGTTTAGAATCAAAAGAATCTCGGATTAATGAGTTGAATGTTTTTATTTTATAAATGCTCAAATCGGGGTATTTTATCTACAACTAAGCTATATAATTCTATAGACATATACATGCTTTTAAACATGCTTTGAAATCCAGTAATTTCACAGTTTCAATGCCATATTTAAAACGCGGCACCATTGTGGCCCTTCTGGCCTTTTATTTTAAGTAGAGGGAACATTGCATTTTTCATTCATTATAAATGTAAAATTATAGAGATAATTTTTTTTTCAACATTGCTGGATACTCACAACATGATTTTATCTAAAGAAAAGTATTTAAATTATTTTCTCACATTTTTTAAAGTGGCCTGTAGTGTTTGGCTTATTTCATGTGTTCAAAGAAATATAACTCTATGATATTTCAGTTACTGTATTATCCATCATTCTGTGTACTACGTCATCAATATTGCTGTAGTTGAATAAATTGTGAACCCTAAGAACGTGTTATTACTGGGACAATGCATCAGTGTGCATGGATCGTTATCCGAGGTTAATTGTTATAAACCATAGGGATACGACATTTATTGGCGACGAGGATAATACGATGGCTGAAGGAGGAATGGTTCATCTTTCAGATTTGGGAGGATTTCCCAACTTTAGTTTGAACGGCGACATCAACAGCATGGGCTTCCGGTGGAAGAAATGGCTGCAGTCCTTTGAACTTTTTGCAGAAGGTAAAGGGGAAGTTAACCCGAAACAGTTGAAATCACTTATGTTACACCATGCAGGTCGTGCAGTTCAAGATATTTTCTTTAGTATCGAAATACCTGAACCAGACGAAAATAATGCTGAAATGAACAATGTGTTCAAAGTTGCTGTGAAAAAACTGAGTGAACATTTTACACCGCATACAAACGTTACGTATGAAAGATCTGTATTCAGGTCTATGAGTCAACTACAGGGTGAATCGATTGACAAATATATTACAAGACTCAAGCAGAAAGCACAATATTGTAATTTTGCTGATGAAAGTGAAATAATACGTGATCAGGTGATTGAAAAATGTACGTCACATAGACTTCGTAGGAAATTACCGGAACGCGCTGATGTAAAACTGGACGATGTGATAAAATTAGCACAGACAATGGAATTTGCAGACAAGCAAGCTGATGCTATCCAAAATGGAATTTCCGGTAATTCTCAGGAGGGAACAACAACAGGTGATCAAGGTCATGGTGCATCGATAAACCGAGTTAGAGCGAAGAAATCGACAGCTCATTCACAAAAGAAGACATGTTGGGCATGTGGTAGAGTGGGACATTGTCATGGAAGTGCAGATTGCCCCGCAAAAGGAAAAAAAATGTCATACCTGTAAGAAGGAAGGTCATTTTGCTCAATGGTGCAGGAGTAAAACACATTCTAAGGACTTCAAAGGAAAAGGCAAAGAAAAACGGAGTTATAAAGCAAGTGAATGATACCCCAACTGAGCATCCTGAAGAACTGGAGAAATATGACTATGTTTTTACAGTTTCGGACACTATTGGTAACAAAGACAATTAGATCGATATTGAAGTTGGAGGTGTTCAGATCTCAGTTATCATTGATTCCGGTGCTTCCGTTCATATCATTGATCGACGCTTATGGGAACATTTGAAGGAACAGAAAATCAGCTGTACCTCACCTTTGACCAACATGAAGTTATATGGGTATGGGGGTCGCAATTCAATGACCGTAGCTGGTCGTTTTACGGCACAAGTGACTCTTTGTGGTAGTGACAATGTTACCTTTTATGTGATAGAAGAAAATAAACAACCACTCTTGGGTAAGGACACAGCCACAAAACTTGGGATTTTACATATTGGTAAATCTGGAGACTCAGAATCTGGACTTGTACGACAGGTAACAGACACAAAGGCCAGTTTGAAAGCAAAATATCCAGAATGTTTTGAAGGACTGGGAAAATTGAAAGATTTTCAGTTGAAGATTTCAATCGATGACAGTGCGAAACCCGTGGTACAACCATTAAGGAGGATACCTTACCATTTACGTGACAAAGTTGAACAGAAATTACGGGAACTAGAGTCATATGACATTATTGAGAAAGTTGACGAGCCAAGTGATTGGATGAGTCAGGTAGTAGTGGTGCCAAAAGCAAATGGTGACATAAGACTATGCATTGATATGCGTAGGGCCAATGAAGCTGTCATCCGAGAGAGGTACGCAATCCCAATAATTGATGATATTTTGAGTGACTTGAATCAGAGTCAAGTGTTCTCGAAATTGGACATTAAGTGGGCTTACTATCAGATTGAACTGGACCCTAGTGCAAGGAAAATAACCACTTTCCAAACACACAACGGAAACTTTCGATACAAGAGACTGATGTTTGGGATTTCTTGTGCACCAGAACTGTACAATAAAATTATTCACCAAGTGTTGAAGGACTGTGAAGGCGTGCAGAGTATATTTGACAACATTATCGTACATGGAAAATCTCAGAAAGAATATGACACAAATCTAGATAGACTCTTCCAGAAGTTGAGCGAGAAAGGTCTCACAATTAACTTGGACAAGTATCAGTTCAACATGCCGCACGTATCTTTTATGGGACATGTACTGTCTAAGCAGGGAATCTGTGTTGGTGAAGACAAGGTCAAAGCTGTATTAGAAGAGAGACAACCATCGAATGCTGCAGAAATCCGGAGTTTTTGGGGACTTGTTAATTTCAGTGCACGATTCATACCAAATCTAGCAACGATTGCAGAGCCGCTAAGATGACTCACAAGGAAAGGAGTGAAATTTCAGTGGGAACGGGAACAAGATGATGCTTTTAAGAAACTGAAGGAGTTGATGGCAAAAGTATGTACATTAGCATATTTTGATACTAAGGCTACTACTAAAGTTGTTGCAGACGCATCACCAGTTGGACTTGGTGCAGTATTGATCCAACAACAAGGCAAAGACCAGAGAGTAATCTGTTATGCAAGCTGTAGTTTGTGCGATGTAGAGCGCAGATATTCGCAAACGGAGAAAGAGGCACTTGCACTTGTATGGGCCTGTGAAAGATTTCACATGTATCTCTTTGGCAAGGAATTTGAACGTGTAACAGACCACAAACCTCTACAGTTCATATTCTCTCCAAGGTCAAAAACTTGTGTGCGTGTGGAGAGGTGGATTTTACGATTACAGTCTTACCACTACAAAGTCGTGTATATACCTGGACCTCGAAATGTGGCAGATTGTCTTTGAAGATTACTTCAAAAAGCTGACCACACAACTTCACATGATGAAATAGAGCAATACATTTGTTTAACACCTGTTGCCATGACAACCCGTGAAATTGAAAGAGCTTCAGCAGAGGACAGTCATCTTGAACTTGAACAAGTGAAATTACAGGGAATTGGAATAAAATAACTTGTAAGGAATATGAACAATGTGCTATTGAACATTTAGTTTTGAGAGGAACTAGAATTGTGATCCCTGAAGTGCTGAGAGGGAAAATACTGGATTTGGGACATGAAGGTCATCCTGGTATAGTTTGGATGAAACAGCGTCTGAGATCGAAAGTATGGTGGCCAGGCATAGACAAAGATATAGAGAGACACTGTAAGTCATGTTATGGATGTCAGCTGGTAACTAGACCAATGAATCCAGAACCATTGCACAGAACTGAGTTACCCTCCGAACCGTGGCAGGATTTGGCTGTGGACTTCTTAGGACCATTGCCATCAGGGTACAGTTTGTTTGTTCTTGTGGACTACTATTCAAGATGGGTGGATGTGACCATCATGAGATCAACGACAACAGACAAAGTGATTCAAAGTTTGAAAAACACTTTTGCTACACATGGTGTTCCATCATCATTAAGGACTGATAATAGACCTCAATTTGTTAGTGGAGAGTTCAAGGAGTTTTTGCAGGAGTACGGAATATCTCACCGAAAGACAACACCATTATGGCCTCAAGCCAACGGTAAAATAGAGCGTCAAAATAGTTCTCTTCTCAAAAGACTCAAAATAGCTAAAGTCGAGAAACGAAACTGGAAGGAGGAATTGCTCACATACCTCATGATGTATAGATTCACTCCACACACCGTGACTGGAATTAGTCCATCCCAAATGTTATTTGGAAGAACAATCCATACAAAACTACCCGAATTATGTCAACTTAATGGAACCGTTACAGAAACTCGTGATCGAGATAAGGAAAGCAAGGAGAAGGGCAAAATCTACACAGACGCAAGGGGAAACGCACAAGAAAATGATCTACAGGAAGGAGATCTCGTGTTGATGAAGCAAAAGAAAACCGACAAGCTTTCGACCAATTTTAATCCAAGTCCGATGAAAATTGTGTCAAAGGAAGGAAATGGTGTATTGGTGGAATCTCCTGAAGGTGTGCGATACAGAAGGAATGTTACGCATCTCAAGAAGTTCATAGGGGAAATGCCAAGTTCACCAAGTGAGAAATCTGTGAAAAATCAATGTGAGTATGTGAAAAATCAAAATGTGTCTTTGCAGAAGCAAAATGTGTCAAATCATAAAATTGTGTCAAGTGAAAATGTGTCAAATGAAAATGTGTCAATGTCAAATCAGTGTGAATATAATATCAATTCCAAGGAATCAAGTGCTTGCGATTCGTATGATGATCATGGTGATGTATCAGATTCTTCTGATGATTCTTGGAAACTTCTATCGAGTCCAAAGAGTCCAGAAACTACTGCTCATACTCGACCAGTACGCGAACGGAAAATGCCGATCAAGTTCAAAGACTATGAACTGAGTTAAATGATCAATTTTGTCATGTTTGTTTATTTTTGTAGTTAATGACATTCAAAAGTATTATTAGCAGCACTGTATTTTCAATTAAAAAAAAAATAGGGTTTTCATTAAGTAAAATTTCATGTACATTAAAAGTAAATTTTGATCTGGAAAAAGGAAGGGATGTAGTGTTTGGCTTATTTCATGTGTTCTAAGAAAGATAACTCTATGATATATCAGTTACTGTATTATCCATCATTCTGTGTACTACGTCATCAATATTGTTGTAGTTGAATAAATTGTGAACCCTAAGCACGTGTTATTACTGGGACAATGCATCAGTGTGCATGGATCGTTATCCGAGGTTAATTGTTATAAACTATAGGGGTACGACAAGGCCCGGTATGGTGAAGAGATAATTCATTTTTATGCGCCCAGATCGATAGATCCCCAATGTTTATATTTTTTGTCGTGTCTGTTTGTCTGTTTATCTGATTTTCTGTCTGTTCACAACTTTAAACTTCGTCAGAACTTTTCAACCATGAGAGACAGAGACTTCATATTTGGTATGCACACTCCACTAATAGAGTCCTTTCAAATGACATCAAGGTCAATGACCTTGTTACCTTGACTGTGACCTATATGCTAAAATAGCTTTTTCCACAATTTGTCATAACTTTTGAACCATAGGAGATAGGGACTTCATATTTGGTAAGCATACTCCACCGATAAAGTCCTTTCAAACGACGGCAAGGTCAATGATCTTGTGACCTTGACTGTGATCTATATGCTAAAAATAGCTCTTTACACTTTTTGCCAAAACTTTTGAACCATAAGAGATAGGGACTTCATATTTAGTATGCATACTCCACCGATTAAGTTCTTTCAAATGACACCATGGTCAATGACCTTGTGACCTTGACTGTGATCAATATGCTAAAAATAGATTTTTTGAACTTTGTTGCCGCCGGGCGCATAGTGTTTCACAAACACATCTTGTTTATTCAAAATTTCATTTTCCATGCATTTGTACAGGGAGTTTATATACACTTGAGGTGAGCGGCAGATCGAATTTGGAAGATGGATCACTTTCAGATGTTGTGATGAAGATTGTTGAAAGGGATTATCAACATAGAACCAATCCATATGAATGTGCAAGTCAGGTGAGTATTGGACTTCAATGCGTAATCATGAAATGTTTATATATTGCATAACTTAGTGAAAGCACGCCACAAAGATTTTAAGTATCTCAGTTAGTTTCATGGATATTACAGATGTATCACTATCATATGTTTGACATTGAGTCGCATTGTCTTAATTTCAATTATGTTTAGTTATACATGTTTTAAGTTACTTAAGTATGTCTTCAAAAGCTTGTGTCCTTAATTTCAATAGAAGTAATGAAAACCTCTTTAAAAATTGTATTGTTTTTCTTTATAATTTTGAAACTGATTATTATTAGGACTTGTACAACACCTGAGTACCCAGATGACTGTTGAACTAATTGATGACCAAGAAAATATGTCAGAGAGGGGAATCCAATACAGATGTCATGATCAAGAAAATGTACTGTTATCAATGATATGATCAAAAATATATAAACTTATAACGATTTAGAATATCACTTCTTTAATATCACTCTTCATTACTTAATTGTTCACACATTATGACCTACACTTATGCTATAAACCTTATCTGTATATTAATCGCCCCCTCTTATATAACCCCCTGCTGATCGTAATGACCTGTGTATTGACTCCTGATCTTAAGGATCTTATAATATGCTCCTGATCGTCAGGAGCAGATCTTGGGTATATATATAGTGCGACAGAATTTTAGAATAAGATAGGAAGATGGAAATATAGAAGACTTAGTAGAAATAACTGTTAGAGATAGATAAAGTTACTTACTTACTTCCGTTATTACCTATGACTTGGATTTATAATTTTTTTTACATATGATTGTTTTACTTGGATTTTATTTTTTGTGAATTATTTTTCCTAAATGTTTCTATTTGTGATGGTTTGTGTAAATAAACTGTAGACTAGCATTTTGGCATCTATTATCAAGATATGAGGAACAAGGATAAATTGATTTATTCATGCAAACTGACATTATGAAATGTGTTGTAAGACCGCTCGGTGCGGCGCTACAAACTAACTAGGAAATATCTTTGAGATTTCTAGATGAACATGCAAGCATTTATGATTTTTCATGTTATTCAGACAGAGAATTTTAGCACAAATTTTAATTTTCAGTACAGTAATTTAAACTGGATGTGTAATTTTCAGTACAGTTATGTAAAATGAATATGTTACTTATTATGATTGTCAATTTGTCAAGAGGACATAATTGTAGTATATTTTTACGATCACTTGCAGAACAAAACACACAGAACTTTTTTCTCTGTGTGCATCATACACTTGTAAATGTTTTACACCACCATAGTTACATATTTTACATTGATGACGTGTTAATCGAGCACACACATAAAAATGCGTATAGCTGGATACATGCAAACATGCATCTACCATAACCTATTGCATATTTTCCAAGGTGTGTGAAGTGGAGCACGTACATGAAAATGTGTGAAGCTGGACACATACACAAATACACATGCATCTGCCACAACCTATTACATATTTTCCAAGGTGTGTGAAGTAGAGCACATACATGAAAATGTGTTAAGCTGGACACATATGCAATTACACATGCATTTTCCACAACCTATTACATATTTACCATGGCGTGTGAAGTCGAGCACATACATGAAAATGGGTGAAGCTGGACACATATGCAAACACACTAATATATACCACAGACATAAAACATAATCTAAACTAAGTCAAGCACAGACAGGCTCACTGGCTGAAGCTGGACTCATACATGCTCATGCATTTTGCAAACTGCATCCTTATATATATTCTAATAGATGTTTCACCATTTTATTGTGTTTTTGAATATGTAAAATGCATCATTTTGCATTACAAGTTGAAAGTGTCAAGATGTTATTAGCCTGTATATAAGCGCAAATCAGATAGCCTTTTGTGTATTTTTTCCCCACATTTTTAATTCAATTTAAACTGCAAAGTTTATTTTATATTTATATTTTCATTCGCCATAAAGAATAAATAATATTGTACCGGTCTTGTAGAGTAGGCTTTCCCCCTAAAAATCTTTCCCCCCGGAAAACTGGCTCTAGAGTAGAATTTCCTCCTGGAAAATTGGCTCTAGAGTAGGATTTCCCCCCAGGAAAACTGGCTCTAGAGTAGGATTTCCCCTGCGGAAATCCAACACCAGAGTCAATTTTCCGGGGGGAAATCCTACTCTGTGTGGTAGTTATAGAGTGCGATTTCCCCCAGAGCCAATCCCCCCCCCCCAATGAAATATAATTTAAGGACAGGTGATACAAATAAACCTTGAAAATTACAATTTAAGTCCTATCTAAATAAGTAAAATGAAAACTATTTTAAATTTTTCATTAAAAGTTTCACAAAAATGGGATTTAAGGAGATGTTATATGACCAAATATTGTATAGATTAATAAGGATGTTTACAGAGAGGTGGAAATTTGAAGTTTACAATTTTTAAAAATATTTTATAGGTCCAAAAGTATATACCAATCCAGATATCCATTTTTGTCTGTTTCACTATGTTTTGAGAATATTTACATTTCTGTTGAAATCTATATATTGTGGTTGAGATTCCATGAATTTACCTTTTAAAAATCAGTTTCTCGTTTGTCTTTTTTTTCTTCACAAAAACATTGCAGCTGTTGCTTATATTGACTCTATAACGAGGGGGGAAATCCTACTCTGAGAGAGAAAGAGGGGGAAACTTGGCTCTGGTGTGGGATTTCCCCCCGGGGGGAAATCCTACTCTAGAGTACGATTTCCGGGGGGAAAGCTGGCTATGGGGGAAATCCTACTCTACAACACCGGTATTATAGTTTAAAGTGAAATTGTACCTCCATTCATAAGCAGAAATGTGAAATTAATACTTATCAACTGTATTTTTTTTATTTTGTTTTACATGTATCTGAATGTTTAAAGGAAAACAAAAGTCAAAGATAGCTCAATATAATGTTTATATTCAAGGTTATAAATGGATATTGTTTGTGCTGTATAATATCTGACTCATCATATGATGAGAAGCAAAAATACAGAATATTTTTAGATCATTTTTGTTTGGAGAATGAAAATTATCAATATGCCAATTTTTCCCATTGTTATATTATTAATTACTTTATCATTAATATCAATGTACATATAAAAGATCTATGCCATCCAATCCAGAGAGTTGTAGGCAATCCTGGTGCAGATAATATTTTCCCCGTGTTTCATAGTAGAGCGGGAACACATTGTATGATAGGGACATATATTAATGGTTTTGCTTGTATATGTGGGCGTGGCCAAAGGAAGGCCAATGAGAAATGAGTATTCAGTAAGGTGTTCAAATCCTTCTAAGCCAGTGCTCTTCAATACACACACATGATTTTTTCGGCTTTATAATATATATCATATTTGTATAAATATACCGGTATTAAATGGAAAAAAACTGTTGAAATGTATTTTAATTTAGATTTTTTCATACATGCAATTAACTCGCCTGAAATATAAGGAGACTCTACCGCTTCACTTGAAAAGGTAGCTCACCAGCGAGGCAGTATAAAGTTACCTATATACTGTCCGCTATGCTATCTCACTTTCTTGCACTTTAAAGCCGCTTGGTCCGATTCTAATAGCTAAAAAAATATATTCGTTTTTCTTCTTGAAAAATAATTGTCCATAAATTATTTCAACTTTTGTCAAATTATATCTCCAAAGTCTTTTTCTTTTTAAAAATATCAAATTTCAAAAGTTAAAAACCTAATTTTTGTTAGGTCACACAAAAAATAATCCTTTGTTTATATTGCGTGAAATCACCTTCGCAAAATTAAATTTATCGCTTACATGTATAACTCATGAAGAACAAACCCGAGATTTTTTCCGTAACAAATTGTACACGGGCAATATTCTAGCCCTCGTTACTAAACTCCCTTTTTAAAAAATCTTTGAAAATATCTCATTTTCCTTTATTACTATGGATTATATTTAGTTAATTTCTTCATTTTTAAAAGATCTATATATCACGACTTAGGATTCTACTAAAAAAAAAAATACTCGGGTTTGAATTATCTTCATAATTAGATATAGCCGATAAAAGTACATGTGTATTTTTTCAAAGGTGGCTTCTAAACAGATTTTAACTTCCCGTCAGGAACTGCTGTTTGTCAGCAAGGTTTTTGGTCTATGTTTTCCATGTAAGGATTGTTGTAATAAACTATTAAATCAATCTTATAATTAATTTTTATATATTATCTATGTAATGACATACTTTTAATGTTTACGATAATATGTGCCTGTTTCGGATGAAGCGGCTTTAAACAAAGAGTGTGATAAACATATACAGAAAGGATATGCATATTTTTTAATCAAAGATCTGAAATTATTTCTTTTAACGCACTTGTATCAAATTTTGACTGAAAAATTCATCAATGAAGATTTAAAAAATAAGATAAAATGCCGGTAAATAAGATCTGCAAGCCGGAACCACCACTTTACTCTCTTTTATGCAATTTTAAGACTGTTGACCTATTAGTTACGCTTTGGGGTACCCATCTCTTATCCGCAACTCCTCTCATACCACTGAAGGGAGGAATTTGATGAAACTTTCACAGAATCCATTTGGCATATTGTCACTGTGAATCCCTCTATTTTACTTTTTTGATCCAACACATATTTTAGGTTTCCCATAGCAAAACATTGACACAGCCAAAATATATTTATATAGAACGCGGGGGTATCATTTAGTGAGTTCAATGCTCACAGTACCCCTAGTTTTATTTCAGTCCTGTGAACATGAGCCTGTTTGCGTGGTGAGATTTTTGCATATGCGATTAGTAAAGTTTGAAAGAAAACTAACCTCAAACGGAACGTTAAAGGTGGCGCCTTTCTAAACACTTGACCACATATTTTAAACATTTTAATCTTCACCAAAATTTATCCGAAGCGAATATGGAAATCGAAACTTTTACTCCATAAGACTATCCATGTTTACAGTACCTGAGTTATTATATTTAACTATTTTATTAAGATGGTATATTAGAATTTTTTGGCAGAGCTGTTCTCTTTATATTTAAATAACCCTGAAACCTATCATTGTCTTCAGCTTCCTTTTCGTTTTTTGATAATTAGGATGTAATTTTGATGACGTATTATTGTTTTTTATTAATCTTTTGTTCTCTTGAAATTTGCGATTGTGTCTTAAATTTTTTTTTTTTTGTAATCAAGTGATCAATCGATTGGCTTGCGTGATAATTTGCATAAACGCCGAAGGCGTGTATGCATAAAATTATCACGCAAGCCATTCCATTGATCATCTTCATGAAATTGAAAAAATCTGACAGTTATTCCTTATATTTACATGCTTTGATTCCGCAATTCCACGTGTTCTAAGCCCTGCTTCAGTCTAGCTGTTTGTCCCGCCCTGCACGTGTTTTTTTGGAACCGCGCCAATACATTGATGGGGAAATGAAGTACATTTACATAAGTAATTTTATCACGGACATAGACATTGGAAATGTAAATATTATAGTATCATTAAAGTCACAATTTGTGAACGATATCCTCAGTTGATCGTCATCTTATGACGTAAAACACAAAACTTAGCAATAAGTTACTAGAACGTATATGGTTCAATAGAGCTAAAACTGAGGGCCATTCGAACATATACATACCTATTTCTTTTTCAAGTTTTGGATCTGAAAATAACCAATTTATTATAAAAGATAGTCACAACGGCCATATAATATGTAAATATATGTATAGAGATTACACAATCATCAGGTTAATCACTTACCCATTCGCAAAATATGTCTCATTTTCAAGTCACTCGTCTCTGAAAAAGCATATTATTTTTGATACAGTCAAAAAAGTATAATATCATATAAAACTTAAGCGCTCGTAAGGCTAGACACATTTTGATCAGTTAGCCTAATAAGCTTAATGTAACTTGGGTAAAATGAAGTTTCTTTTATTAAATCAAACAAAGTCATAAAATTATTGCATATGAATTATTATTCTACTCTACATAGGAAATTCAATTACATTTAAATTTTCTCAATATAAATTTCTTAATTCAAATGATTTACCAAACATTTCCATTTGAAACATAAGCATAAGATGTATCATTTCACAATTTTACAAAGCTTAATGAAGCTTAAATACAGATGGAGAATAATAAGTATGTATACAGATGTAATTTTGTTTATAAGACAAAGTGAAAAGTACTTTCTTAATGAAATATTTGGTAGGAAAGCAATGAAGGTCGGTTCTCATAAACCATATCTACTTGCCTCAATTTATTTTTTTTTTCAATAAGGACGAATTATATTGGTTAACCCACTCCATTTTAATCTTAATTTAATCTATGTGGTCTTACCCAAGGACTTGGAAACAGTTGAATGTAGTTCATCAAAAGCTCCCAGCTTATTGATGTATTTATGTTCAAGTTCTGGGTCCATGGAACATGTTTTGATGTCAGTCACAGAATCCTGGTACACAGTGGACGTCCCTAGATGGCGCTCTAATTCAACAACAATATCTCGGATGTTCTGCCATTCCGGACTAAATTCAGAGTCAGAAAGAGATATATCGATAGAATGACCGTAGTATTTGTTTCGAAGAAGACGAATCCTTTCTATGTTGGCGGCAACACTTCTGTCGGCGGGGTCTGGATTCTCGCCCCAACCCTTAGAATGTGGAGGTATTTTACTGACATTCCGAAGAATGATGTACAAGATAGAAATGTCCAGGTCTGAATAGTTTCCTCTATACTGGTTTGTCGGTGAGGGAAAAATGATCTCATATTGTGAAAGATTAAGAGGGGTCCGATTTTTGTTTTTCTTCAGATCATCAGTCCATTGTTTCACTTCTTTAGATAGATCAGACGGAGGAATTTCGTTTTTAAGAATATCACGTAACACATCAGTACAGGGACCCAGTATGAGCCTCGCCAGCCGAGCAGTGTTTGTGGTCTCTGGTGTTGATGTGTACTTGGATAGCGACATCTCAGATTTGTATTATAAAGCTTCTATCTATAAATAAATACAAAAGTTATTGTAATTATATATTCTGTAGGTCATCACAAAATTAATTAGGTCGTCCGGGTTCGTCCTTTATTGTTCGTTGCAATGACTTATCAGCATACATAGTGAATGTACAAATCGGTTTATGGATTATATATGAAGAATTTCTGTAAAGTTTGTAGACAACTGTAAGAACACTGGCTTATTTTTTGTAAATACAAGGGAATAAGGTTTAAGAATTCAGACGTGAAGTTTAGAGATAACAATTTCTTATAATCGATATCTAAAATTGATTTGAGGTCGTTAAAATTAATCAAAATATGCAGAGGCATTATACAAACAGAATTTTGTCGTTTCTGGGTCTCTGTAGTTATCACAGAGGTTAAATACCAAACCCATGACGTCATAACTGTTGATCATGCAGTAGCAGAGTGAAAGTAAAACGTAACGAGAATTCATGTAAACAAACACAAGAAATCGGAGTTTAAAAGCATTTAGAATAAATATCATGTGTGATTCATGTGAGAATAAAGCTTATGAATAAGGTATGGTAATATACTTCCACAATTTCTTCGTAAAATTAAAGCAGGGAGGCTGTTTACTTGCCAATCAGCCTTTCCTCTGTAGTTCGTAACAAATAAGATGCAAAAGTTCAACACTACGCCGCACACTTTGAAGCTTAATATTTGTTTCTATCTAAAGTTCTTATTCTATTGTTTTTGAAAAGTGCTGCTAGAATCGTATGGTTTACGGGAATTAATGCATTTTTTCGATGTTATGAACAAAATGTAAAAATTTTGGGAAGGTTTCGTCAGAAAGTGTTGAATAATTATTTCTGTGATAGGAAATTAGTATTCTAGCAGCACTTTTCAAGGTACAGAAATGTTTTTACATAATTATTATTACAAATTGAAATTAATTATCCCCGGGGTAGTGTTGAACTTTTCACTTTTTTATTAAGGCATGTTTTCTAATTATAGACGTCAGCCTGGACGTCACGTGGTGACGTCGTGGTGAAGCGCTTCATGTAGTTTAAGTCCCATTGAAGTCTATAGAATGCATAATTATAACAAAAGTTTTATGCTTGACTTTTCCGATTTATTAGTGTAACCTAATTATAGAAAAGTCTTAATTCGCCGAATTCTGGTCCATGTGTTGCCTTAACATACCCGCGTGTGAACAAAATTGTGTTTTGATTAAAAAAATGCAATTATTTGAAAATATGAATATGAAGCTTTAGATACATTTTATATTTGCACTGGGAGCACAAAACAACGTTTAAAAGGTCATAAGTGCAAAACTAGTGTCTAGAAAGAATCTTCATATTTTCTCACTGGAATCCGAAACATGTGTCGATTTACTTTTTAATAAAGGTGTCTTAATGGCCACTTTTTAAGCAAAAAATATATAAAATATTACATGAGATTTATTATCAAATATCTCCCAGTTTAATAAAACTTCACATGTCGTTGAGACCTTTACATTGAAGGAGTCCCACACTTTATCATAAACATCAACGCATATGATCAAATAACTCTACAAACTATTGGCTAATATTTTATCAACACTGTCATTAAGGTCTTCCGTTCACAACGGAAGACCTTTGGTAAGGTTTTTCTTATTAGGGTCTTCCGTTTTTAGCGGAAGACCCTTCTATTATTATTATGTTTCTTTTTCAATTTTCTTATTTTAGGGTCTTCTGTCTTCAGTGGAAGACCCTTCTATTATTGTAAAGTTTCTTTTTCTTCTTATTATTATTTTGTTTCCAACACCGATATCTCATTTCGGTTCGGTGGATCTTTATAAAACTTTCGGAGATAATTTTGGCTCGATCCCCCTTTTTTTTCTTATTTTATTTGTGGTCCTGAAATATGACATAATTGCTTCAATTTTTGTCTGACCTTCTTAGAGAATACTACGCAAAACAGAGATTGAAAACTTTCAAGAATGATTGAATGTGAGCTTTACATTTGAAGCTGACTTTTGAATTTTGAAGAAGGCGTTAATTTTTTTCAAAATTTTAAAAAAAAAAACAAACTTTTATCCAATTTTAATTTTTAATGTCAACAAATAGATCGTGGCAAGCACTTTCCAAATGTGTATTTGTTTTTTATGTGAGTACAATAATAAACAATATATAAGCTCAGGTGTGTTACGACACTAAAGTGAAAATGTACTCCTAGAAATTTCTTTCTAAAAAATCATATCTCTTTTATTTATTGACCGATTTCAAATGTTTTTACACCATCAAGTAGATCTTTTCAGGACCTTTCCAACAGT
The DNA here is from genome assembly GCF_032062105.1 of Saccostrea cuccullata. NCBI lineage: Eukaryota > Metazoa > Mollusca > Bivalvia > Ostreida > Ostreidae > Saccostrea > Saccostrea cuccullata. Next base: position 532,910 of record NW_026935988.1, on the reverse strand, counting down.
ATGTTTCCTTTTTTTTGTACATGGACTTATAAAGAAAATATGAGCTCAGGTAAGTTAGCCTTTCGTTTTTACAGGACATGTCAAATTCATTTTCAAGAACACTTGCAGATGGCGGTACTCTTTCGATCTCTTTAGATCTCTTTGATCTTGGGTGGATTTCCTTTGATATCTGTAAAACGACAATTTCTTGACACATTTCTTGACAGATTTTTAAACTTCTTAAATCATCAAATAGATCTTTTTGAGAGCTTTCCAACGGAATATTTCTTTGTATTATTTTATTGGCTTTCACAAGTATACAACGCAACTATATATACAAGCAAAGCTTATAAACACACATACATATGCACGGTAAATTTCTTATTAATTTCATTCGTTTACAACAGTACAAAGTTTACTTGTAATCGTGAAAGTTGTTTTGGGGGGGTTTTTTAAAAAAAAAAAAAAGAAAAAAAGGGGGATCAGCAGCAGTAGTAGAGAAATGCATTCAAATATTTGTGATTAACTCATGTAAATCCTTATAATTAGCATATAATTACTTTTCATCAAAAAAATAGATGATTTTTTTTCAAAGCACGTCAAAAATTTTTTGCCATTGTCTTTAATATTCTATAAATTTACATCTTTGTAATAAAAAAAACTTTATATAAAAATTCTGTCTTTAATCCTCTTTATTAGGATATCAATACTTAATTTTGGGACACTTTTATATTTACTAGCAAAGATAAACTGCTTTACAGTAAGTATTATCAAGTTTTGTAATTTACATATATTCCTGTTCTCGTATTTACCAAACAGTATTGCTATTTCATTAAAACTACAATGCGTCTCAAATTTTTTCCAAAACCCATTCTTCCATCCTACACCATAAATATTTTACTTTGAAACATTCTACAAACAGGTGGTCAATTGTTTCTATGCCACTTAAATAAAAAGTGCAAGCTGGTGAATCAATCAACTTCAATCTAAAAAGATAATAATTTGTTGGAATAATTTTGTGTAATATTTGAAATTGGAGCCAGTGAAATTTGGATTCCTGAGTTACTTTAAAAGGAAGTTCAAATATTTTATTCCAATCTAATTCATCAAAGAATCATAATTTTAATTCCATTTTAAAAGAGAACTGATTGGCTTTCTCTATTTATTTATGAATGTTTTATACATATCTTTACACCCTTTATTACTTCTATAAAATATGAAAGTTGAATTTGGAATATTTGATCCAATAACCTTTAATCTTTTAATGTCTTCTATTCTTGCATACTTCAGTCTTTTTAATATAGCACTCTTAAGACCATTATATTCAACAAAATTTGTTTTCACTTTTAAGTTAACTATGGTATCAAAGCTTAAAAGGTTACCATCATTATCAAAAAGGTCAATTAAAAAGACAAAGCCTTTATCAAAATACACTGTAGCTTCTCAAGAAAAAAAAAGATTTTCTGTTAATCATTATGTGTTGGTTATTCCATATATATTCTAAAAACACAAGTTTGTTTTCTTGGTATATATTTATAGGTTTCACCCAGGAATTTGTTACGGTTCCGTAATTATTCCCTTTACTGTATAAGTAACATCTTCTGTGGAAATACATAGTGTAAGTTAAACAAAAACTCCCTGCAATATATACTGGTCCATAAAATGACAAATTCATGTTTAATTTATTGTAAGTTTAATTTCATCAACAACATTATATTTACCAAGTGTAGAATTGGGAAGAGGTCGTTGATATTAGTGACGCCCGAATTTCCTCGACATCTTACATTCACGCTTTAACTGTTTATGATTGTTTTTTTTTATTCTTACGAAGTCCATCAGCGATAAGTACCTATATTATGAATGTTTCCCTCGGTCATTATCCGCGCCCTAGGGTGTGTGTTTTCTTTCGTCGATTCGATCGGCATGGCAACATATCAACTAACAAGCATGGCGGGTATTTTCACTTTGTCGTGACGTCACGATAATCGAGCCCTATGCCAATATAAGCCAGCGCAAATCGACCAACGGTCAGAATAGGTTAGACACTTCGGCTTTACACTTCATATCGCCAGCATGTCTGGGAATGATAGTCGATGGGTAATTACTGTTACATAATTTATTAATTAATTTTTGGGAGCTGATGAATTTTGTATCATATTTTATTATTACTTTTTAATATTTAAATTAATTATTGAATTGGTCTTTGGGAGAAAATTAGTTGGAGGTAAAATAACTCTCCCATAACTATATCTGATTATAACATAATTGTATTGCAAAGGACTCCCAATATTTCGGGAAAAGATAATTTTGTGCTTTTGTAAATTTATATTAATTATTCCCTAAAACATTAATCTCCCATTTAAGAATATTTTATTCCCATTCTGGCAGAAAAATAATATTTCTACGGGAGTAAGAAATAGGAATAAACATTCAAAGAGATCGTGCAAATTAAATACAACAAGCAATAATAATTCTTTATAAACTTTAATCCTGACTCATAGTTCTTTTGTCCAATATACAGAATTGGGAGACCCACAAGTTGTCTCAAGGGAGAAAACCCTGAACAGCAACAAATTAAGGACCTCTTTTCAAAAATTGTTTGTTAAATTCTTTGCTAAGTTTAGAATGTAATCTGAGCCCCTTATAACAACTTTACTCATTTTGCATCTGAGTGAATGAGTCTCCTAACCCAACTTGATTTAAGTGCAGAAATAAATTCTGTGCAATCTACCATTTTCAACCCTCCATATTTATAGTCCTAAATTACAACATTTTTATCTTATGTTATTTACTAGTCCATAAAAAGTGAAACAACTCTGTATCAAACATATTTTTTTTAGAAATTCGGGTTTAGGATTTGGTAGTGTACGAATCAGATGATTTAGTTTTGGTATTATAAGAGTTTTTTTTACTGATAATCTACAGATCTTTAGATTTTTAATGCACTAATTAAGAAACTCTGCGCTCAGGTATATTAGCATTCTGTCTTGACAAAAACTCATTATGAAGGACGCTTGCGGTTGGTGTGAATGACTGTACCCTACGATCTCTTGCTTGTATCATCTGATGTAAACAAAATATTACACAGTGTTATTGAAAATTCTCGAAGGTCAAATTTAGTGAAATTAAAACAATTTAAATTTTTCAATTTTGTTATAAATTGCTACCAAAGGTTAAACAAGGACTATTGATGTATTTTTAATTAAGGATTGAAAACATTAGATCATGTGATTTGAAATCTTTATAAGGTCAAATATTGTGAAATTTAATCAATTTAAAATTTTCAAAAAAATTAAATGGTTCCTAATTGTTTAAACATGGGCTACATCTGCATTTAAAAAGATCGATAACAACATAGGGTGTGTTTTGAAATCTCTCAAATGTCAAATAGAGTGAAATTTAATCTATTCAAATTTTTCAAAAAAATTAAATTGCTTCCATATGTTACAACAAAGACCGGCTAAGAATTTAGAATGATCGAGAACATCAAAGAGTGTGTTTTGATATTAAAGAGAGTGTTTTAAACGAGTTAAATTTGTCAAAATATTTTAATTGCTTCAAAATGATAAAACAATCACTTTATAAGTATTTTGACAGATAGAGAATATCACATTACATCTTTTGAAATCAAAAGTCAAATAGAGTGAAATTTAAATGATTTAAAATTTGCATTCAAATGTAAAATCAAACACTGTGTGTGTATTTTGTCAGATAGAGAACATCATACAATGGGTTTTGAAATCTTTCAAAGGTTAAATAGAATGAGATTTAAATGATTTAAAATTTTCTTAAAATTAAATTGCGCCCAAATGTAAAATCGAGTACAATATTTGTATTTTGACAGATGGGGAACATCATACAATGTGTTTTGAAATCTTTCAAAGGTCAAATAGAGTGAGATTTAAACGCTCTAAATTTTTCAAAAAATGCAAATTTCTTCCAATTGTATAATCGAGTACTATATCTGTATTTTGACAGATGGAGAACATTTTTTTAAAAAGTGTTTTGAAACATCTCAGGTCGAATAAAGCAAGATTTAAACGATTTAAATTTTTCAAAAAATTTAAATTTCTTTCAAGTATAAACTAGAGTAAGAAATCTGTATTTAGACAATTGGAGAACACCATACAATGTGTTTGGAAATTGTTCTAAGGTCAAATTAAGTGAGATTCAAACGATTGAATTTTTTCAAAAAAAATAAAATTAAATATGCAGCCTTTGAGTTTTCATTAAACGTCCCCATTAAGGAGTTGAAGGGTTGGTCCTTAAATATTTCTTTTGCAAAAAATTTGAAAACGAAAAAGAATCTCTGAAAAGTTGTTAAACAAAAAGTGTTCAAAATCCTGAAAGCTACAAGATGAAATCCAAAATGGGCTGGGCACTCAAATTAGGGGCCAAAATTCTTCAATCGATAACTCTTTATCAGTTAATATTTTGTAATACATTGCTGAAGCAAAGATGTCTATCTCAACAATCTACAACTATATATTATAATTTTTTTTGTCGTATGGTTCATTATAAGGGGTCACAAGGGGTCAGATTGCTAAATCTTTGATGCTTTATATCTAAAAAATTGGAAATATTTTGATGAGTGATAATGAACAAAAGATGTTTAAAATAATGTTTTAAACAATATGCAACCTTTCATTTTTCAGTAAACGTCCCCATAAAGGAGTTGAAGGGTTGGCCCCTAAATGTTTCTTTTGCAAATAATTCGAAAATGAAAAAGAATCTCTAAATAGTTGTTGAACAAAAAGTGTTTTAAATCTTAAGAGGTTTAAGATGAAATCCAGAAAAAAAGGGCTGGGCACTCAAATTAAGGGCTGAAAGGGTTCATATGTCTTCAATCGATAACTCTTCAGCAGTCAATATTTTGATATACATTACTGAAGCAAAAATGTTTATCTCAACAATTTACAACTATATCTTATGATTTTAATGTCGTATGGTACATAATAAGGTGCCATAGTGGGCCAGATTGCTAAATGTTTTATGCTTTATGTATCCAAAGTGGGAAATATTTCAATGTTATCTTGAACAAAAGATGTTCAAAATTATGTTCTGAACAATATGCGACCTTTCATTGTTTGATAAACATCCCCATTAAGGAGTTGAAGGGATGGCCCCTAAATATTTCTTATGCACTAACTCGAAAACGAAAAAGAATCTCTGAATATTTGTTGAACAAAAAGTGATCAAAATCCTAAGAGCTTTAAGATGATATGACGAAAAAAGGACTGAGCTTCCACATTGTTGGCCGTGAGGGACCAAAAGTCGAATTTCAAAGTCTTGAATGTTCATTGTCTTTTAACAGATTATGGAGGCAAAATCGTTCTTCTTCACAATCTTTATCATTGTATTTTAATGAAAATCTCAATTAAAATCTTATCTCATCTCATCAAAAATCGGACGGAAGACCCACTCGTTGCTCGCAACGAGATCGAATACTACACAAAATAGAGATTTGAAACTTTCACGAATGATTGAATGTGAACATTACATTTGTAGCTGATTTTTGAAATTTTAAGAATATGTTTAAATTATTCAAATTTTAAAGTTTAATTTTTCCAAAAAAAAAATCATCCAATTTTAATTTTTTTTTACGTCATCAGAGAGATCTTGGCAAGCTCTTTCCAAAGATGTATTTGTTTTGTATGTGAGTACAATGATTGACAATATATCAGCAGGGTGGACGTGTTTTCACCACTCCCTGTCAATTTGACCATTCGCTCTATTTGCGAGTTACATATCCAAAATACGAGGATTGTTCGATATGTATTGTGTATTGTACCACAGCGCGATTACGCCTTGCACGATTTCGTCGATATTTATACGCTTGGATAACTCTATTCATTACCTTGCCAACAGTATAAAAACGAGACTTCAACTACACATGGTTATAAAATAATTGTCATTTCAATAGAGCCAGTCGTTGGCCACTGTTGTAAAAATGGTTGGGAAAGGGGTTGAGAATATTGAAGAAATTAGAGCTTATATAAAATTTCGCACAAAACTCGGTAATAAGGTAAAGCATATTTTTACTGAATTGGGGGAAGTTTATGAGTCTGATAAGGTATCTTATGAGACAGTTCGTAGGTGGAGACAGTAATTTCTGACTGGCACAGGGTCCGTCAAAGATGCAGCAAAATCGGGTCGACCTGTGACTGTATCAGGCAAGAAGAATATCTCAAAAGTCATGGAAATAATTAAAAGTGATGGCAGGTACATGTACACGATTTGTGATATTGCCAAAGCTGTTGGCATATCTTTATCACGGGTGCATTTCATTTTGAAGCGTATTTTTAAAGTACGAAAGATTTCTGCCAGATTGATACCCCATATATTGACACATGACCAAAAAAAGGTACGAATACATCCCGCTAAGCGAATACATACCGCTAAGCGAGTGTTACAGGTCGGTATTACCGAGATGTTGTACTACAAAAGCTCAAGAAATATTATCACAAACGACGTCCTGTGTCGGGATTTATATAGGCATGTTCGCCTTCTTCATGATAATGCTCCATCACATACATCTGAGCATGTAAATCAATTTTTGAAGTCTGAGAAGGTTACCCTCTTGCCACACCCACCATACTCTCCGGATCGAGCACCATGCCACTTTTCCCTTTTTCCAAAACTTAAAAAAAGTTCTTATCTGGTCGTCGATACAAGTCCCAACAGGCCCTTGTCTCAGCCGTTAGGCAGTGCCGCAGAGGTATACCTAAATCAGCGTACCGAGACGCATTTCAGAAATGGATTCAGAGATTAAAATTGTGTATTTCAAATCACGGAGAATACTTTGAAGGGATGTTATGTCCATTTGACTATTTGAATCGAATGCTTTTGAGATATCGTACAATACACAATACATATTGAACAACCCTCGTGCTTAACCGAATTTTTGTGAAAATAGGTTTTGGTGTGATTTGGATGTGATCTGGATGCTATTTTTGGTGTTTATTTGGTGTTTTCATGGGATATAAATCGATTAAATCGACGGGAGCTTAGATCTGTGTGAGTACGTACTCAGTCCTGTGTATATAGAAACGTACCTGTGAATACGTTGGTCTTTGAGCATTTTTTTTTTCATTTATATTTCAAAATGGTTCAATTGCTAAAACCCGTGTACATAAAAGACAGCGATCTACCAAAAGAGGAAAACGAACGTATTTTTCCTCAAACTTTGATATTCTCAATGCCGTCAGTCACAGTGTCGATGCATATGCGATTAAGAGGCAGTCCGCCGAAAAACCAGACAGGGTTGTATTAATAGGCGGCACATTGAATGTGACGAATATTTAAAATTTTATTGAAAACAATATCAATGTAGTCCAAATGGAATAATGTAATCGAAAATTTGTTTGAAAATTGCTTATTTAGTAAAATATCGTTTTGTTTCGTGTTCTTGAATTCCCCTATATAAACCATTGAATTTAGGTCAGAAACAACGAACTGTAATTTCCAATACATATTTAACAGGACCATAATTCATGCTGAACTGAATCTAGAAATATTTCGACTTTCAGTTTCAAAAATAAAATTGGTGGGCAAAACACACATTGTATACTGTTTAACGTCCCTCTCCAGAATATTTCACTGATATGGAGACGTCACCATTGCCGGTGAAGGGCTGCAAATTTAGGCCTATGCTCGGCACTCAGGGCCTTTGAGCAGGGAGGGATCATTATCGTGCCACACCTGCTGTGACACGGGGCCTCGGTTTATACGGTCTCATCCGAAGGACCGCCCCATTTAGTCGCCTTTTACGACAAGCAAGGGGGTACTGAGGATCAATTCTAACCCGGATCCCCACGGGGTCATCGTACTATCGAAATCCTAGTGAAATATTTAGAATATATACACAAAATAAAATTTTTAAACAAAAAAAAATTACTACTTTATTTCAAAATAGAATATTCAGGTTGAATCCACGTTTCCATTGTTGTTTTAATGACGTCATATACATGACTAATATTGCGTCACAATTAAATAAGTACAAGTTTTCCAAAGTTAGTAAATTCTTTGCATAAAAGCGCAAAAAAAAAACGATTAAAAATAAATAATTTCTTTTTTTTCTGTTCAATAACTCTTCAGAGTGTATTATCCTACATGTTAAATAATCATATATTTTTATATAAAATGTATATTTTTCACGGGCGACGTCTCAGCTAGAAATGCCTTTTGATAAGTAATTTGTAAATGTCCGAGAACTAATTTTTCAAACTGATTTACAAGGCTATGCGTAAAAATAATTAATTGTTTATATTGAATATTTCTTATAGAATTGGGATGTGAAGAGATTTTATTTTCTTCTGATTATCAAGATAAGATGAATATTTTAGATTAACGCAACATTTAATTCAAGTCAACGGAGTTGAGATGTTTATTTCATGATATTTGTAAACAAACCAAAAACTTGATTGCAGTCAAACCAAAGTAAACGACCCGCGATACGATTGAAAATATTTTATAAAAAAGTTTAAAATAAGATTTAAAAAATATTTATTGAGGAAAATGACTGTTGAACTACCAACTTCAATTGGCCACTAAAATGGAAGATTTCGTGGGCGTATTTTTTGTTTTGTATTGTTTTTGTTTGTTTGTTTTTTTGTTTTTTTTTGGGGGGGGGGGGGGGTTTAAATTTGGTGATTGAAACAATCACATACTCACAATCAAGTTAAAACATGAGACACAGGACAACACTATGTGACCATGTTGGTCAATTCTAAAATGTTTTCCCACTAATGAAAGTTTTTTTAATATGCCGCCTTGCCCCCTCCCCCATCCCGCCCGGCTTTTTGCTTGCGATTTATAGGCTCTTAAATAATGATACTATATATGAAATAACTTATTTTCTCATTAATATAAAATTAAATTTTATAAGATGAAAATATACGGGAAACGGCTTTTATAGATGATAGGTTTAAAAATTTGGATAAAGCCGAGACTGTGCAAATTAAAATATTTTCTGCATTTAGGTGGGAGTATTTTTTCGCCATTGATAGAATTAAGCTCTTTAATTCACGAGACAATTAAAAAGAAAACTTACTTGGAAATAAGATATTTAATAAAGATAAGCTGTTTACTCTCAGTTTTTGCATAATGCATGTACAAATACTTGTTTTTTAATACTGAGTATCAAGAAATCGAACAGATTTTTTATATATGATTGTAATCTTCATGTACGTAAAAGACATTAATATTTTAAATAAATTGTATAAACATCTGAATCCATGGATAAAATAATTTTAAAACAGTTGACTAACTAAACAGAAATAAAGGCAAGCATATTTTTTTTCTGATTAAATGCAGAACCAAATTTAGGAATTTTCTAGACTGGCCTGCCTGTCTGATATCCGATATACATATTCATATATTTCCTGCGTACGGTAAAGACAGGCAATACCAGTCTAAAAATGTTCTAGTTTTACGGTAAAAACCGATCCCGATTGAAATTAAACCGATCCCGATAGAAAATAATGCATTTAGTGTAAAGTTATAAAACTAAAGACAACTGCAACCCATAAGACATGTAAAAAAAATAAATCAAGTAAGTTTTGGCCATATTACAACAAAAGAGCCAAATTTAACATTACAATTATAGTATTTCCTTCTTTGCATAATTCCGGTCGGGATCGGTTTGTGAAAAATTGTAAAACATAGGTAAATATGACTCCTTTTATTTCTCTCAATATATGGGTGCCCACAGATTTTATTGAGAGACTCAAAAGTTTGTACTTTGTATTCATAATAACATGAGAAAAAAAATCTGTCATTGTAATGTATTGGGTTTTATAACGTTACGAAAATTAGATAATGAATTCAAAAAGTTACTTGCTAAACTCAATTTTGGACCACATAATTTTTTCTAAAGAAATATAAATTAAAGATTAGAGTCTATGGTATAAATACTATTGATAGACACATCCAGGTTTTGCGTATCTGGTATATATCACCATCACCATCACTCAAATTAAGGGCTGAAAGGGTTCATATGTCTTCAATCGATAACTCTTCAGCAGTCAATATTTTGATATACATTACTGAAGCAAAAATGTTTATCTCAACAATTTACAACTATATCTTATGATTTTAATGTCGTATGGTACATAATAAGGTGCCATAGTGGGCCAGATTGCTAAATGTTTTATGCTTTATGTATCCAAAGTGGGAAATATTTCAATGTTATCTTGAACAAAAGATGTTCAAAATTATGTTCTGAACAATATGCGACCTTTCATTGTTTGATAAACATCCCCATTAAGGAGTTGAAGGGATGGCCCCTAAATATTTCTTATGCACTAACTCGAAAACGAAAAAGAATCTCTGAATATTTGTTGAACAAAAAGTGATCAAAATCCTAAGAGCTTTAAGATGATATGACGAAAAAAGGACTGAGCTTCCACATTGTTGGCCGTGAGGGACCAAAAGTCGAATTTCAAAGTCTTGAATGTTCATTGTCTTTTAACAGATTATGGAGGCAAAATCGTTCTTCTTCACAATCTTTATCATTATATTTTAATGAAAATCTCAATTAAAATCTTATCTCATCTCATCAAAAATCGGACGGAAGACCCACTCGTTGCTCGCAACGAGATCGAATACTACACAAAATAGAGATTTGAAACTTTCACGAATGATTGAATGTGAACATTACATTTGTAGCTGATTTTTGAAATTTTAAGAATATGTTTAAATTATTCAAATTTTAAAGTTTAATTTTTCCAAAAAAAAAATCATCCAATTTTAATTTTTTTTTACGTCATCAGAGAGATCTTGGCAAGCTCTTTCCAAAAATGTATTTGTTTTGTATGTGAGTACAATGATCGACAATATATAAGCAGGGTGGACGTGTTTTCATCACTCCCTGTCAATTTGACCATTCGCTCTATTTGCGAGTTACATATCCAAAATACGAGGATTGTTCGATATGTATTGTGTATTGTACCACAGCGCGATAACGCCTTGCACGATTTCGTCGATATTTATACGCTTGGATAACTCTATTCATTACCTTGCCAACAGTATAAAAACGAGACTTCAACTACACATGGTTATAAAATAATTGTCATTTCAATAGAGCCAGTCGTTGGCCACTGTTGTAAAAATGGTTGGGAAAGGGGTTGAGAATATTGAAGAAATTAGAGCTTATATAAAATTTCGCACAAAACTCGGTAATAAGGTAAAGCATATTTTTACTGAATTGGGGGAAGTTTATGAGTCTGATAAGGTATCTTATGAGACAGTTCGTAGGTGGAGACAGTAATTTCTGACTGGCACAGGGTCCGTCAAAGATGCAGCAAAATCGGGTCGACCTGTGACTGTATCAGGCAAGAAGAATATCTCAAAAGTCATGGAAATAATTAAAAGTGATGGCAGGTACATGTACACGATTTGTGATATTGCCAAAGCTGTTGGCATATCTTTATCACGGGTGCATTTCATTTTGAAGCGTATTTTTAAAGTACGAAAGATTTCTGCCAGATTGATACCCCATATATTGACACATGACCAAAAAAGGTAAGAATACATCCCGCTAAGCGAATACATACCGCTAAGCGAGTGTTACAGGTCGGTAATACCGAGATGTTGTACTAAAAAAGCTCAAGAAATATTATCACAAACGACGTCCTGTGTCGGGATTTATATAGGCATGTTCGCCTTCTTCATGATAATGCTCCATCACATACATCTGAGCATGTAAATCAATTTTTGAAGTCTGAGAAGGTTACCCTCTTGCCACACCCACCATACTCTCCGGATCTAGCACCATGCCACTTTTCCCTTTTTCCAAAACTTAAAAAAGTTCTTATCTGGTCGTCGATACAAGTCCCAACAGGCCCTTGTCTCAGCCGTTAGGCAGTGCCGCAGAGGTATACCTAAATCAGCGTACCGAGACGCATTTCAGAAATGGATTCAGAGATTAAAATTGTGTATTTCAAATCACGGAGAATACTTTGAAGGGATGTAATGTCCATTTGACTATTTGAATCGAATGCTTTTGAGATATCGTACAATATACAATACATATTGAACAACCCTCGTACTTAATCGAATTTTTGTGAAAATAGGTTTTGGTGTGATTTGGATGTGATCTAGATGCTATTTTTGGTGTTTATTTGGTGTTTTCATGGGATATAAATCGATTAAATCGACGGGAGCTTAGATCTGTGTGAGTACGTACTCATTCCTGTGTATATAAACGTACCTGTGAATACGTTGGTCTTTGAGCATTTTTTTTTTCATTTATATTTCAAAATGGTTCAATTGCTAAAACCCGTGTACATAAAAGACAGCGATCTACCAAAAGAGGAAAACGAACGTATATCAAACTTTGATATTCTCAATGCCGTCAGTCACAGTGTCGATGCATATGCGATTAAGAGGCAGTCCGCCGAAAAACCAGACAGGGTTGTATTAATAGGCGGCACATTGAATGTGACGAATATTTAAAATTTTATTGAAAACAATATCAATGTAGTCCAAATGGAATAATGTAATCGAAAATTTGTTTGAAAATTGCTTATTTAGTAAAATATCGTTTTGTTTCGTGTTCTTGAATTCCCCTATATAAACCATTGAATTTAGGTCAGAAACAACGAACTGTAATTTCCAATACATATTTAACAGGACCATAATTCATGCTGAACTGAATCTAGAAATATTTCGACTTTCAGTTTCAAAAATAAAATTGGTGGGCAAAACACTTTTGATAGTAGTTTTCTGTCAAAATATATAGACGTTTTTATGAAATTTTGCGATGTAAGAGTTATCTCCCGTGGCATCGGTAAATCTGCTAAACATCGTACTATCGATTGATTGATTGTATACTGTTTAACGTCCCTCTCCAGAATATTTCACTGATATGGAGACGTCACCATTGCCGGTGAAGGGCTGCAAATTTAGGCCTATGCTCGGCACTCAGGGCCTTTGAGCAGGGAGGGATCATTATCGTGCCACACCTGCTCTGACACGGGGCCTCGGTTTATACGGTCTCATCCGAAGGACCGCCCCATTTAGTCGCCTTTTACGACAAGCAAGGGGGTACTGAGGATCAATTCTAACCCGGATCCCCACGGGGTCATCGTACTATCGAAATCCTAGTGAAATAATAATAATAATAATAATAATAATAATAATAATAATAATAATAATAATAATAATAAAACTTTATTTAAAGAAGGTAACCTGGTTAGTGCATGCACTATTCTTCCCCAGGGCCCTCTATATATATGTACATATATCAAATACAAAATATATACACTTCATCAAGATACAAATCATCATAATCACATACAATTAAGTACATGTTATATAGGTTTGAGAATTACAATCACTGAATTATGAATAGAGTGTTCAAATACAGACACATCTTAACAATAACAGTACAATATACGATATTGAACTCTTATTATGCTCAAATGATTGTACGACAGCTGATAATGTAATTTTCCACATTACGCTTGAATGTTCGTAGAGAATGAGAGAATCTAATGTGTTGGGGAAGTTTATTCCACAGATGTACACCTGAATACTGAAAAGAGGTCTTGAATAAGTTTGTACGAAATTTTGGTAATCTAAGATCATAATTAGTTTCGGATCGCAGGTTATAAGAAGTTGAAGACTGAAATTCAAATAAATTACGAAGATATTCGGGAGTCATTCCACTGAAAATTTTGTATAATAATATGTATTTGTATAGATCAACTAGTTCATAAACTGTTAACCACCCAAGTTTCTCAAACAGTGGCTTAGAAGTAGAATCAGGACTTGCATCAAGGATAATCCTTGCTGCCCTTTTCTGTAATTTAAATAGTCTGTCCATGTCCTGCTTGGGGGCATTACCCCAAACAGTCAAACAATAGTTAAAAGATGGTAAAATATAAGCGTTGTAATAAAGTTTCCTGGTATGAAGAGGGAGAAATTTCTTAATCCTACGAAGCGTAAATAACTTATAATTAACCGTTTTACAAACTGAGTCAATATGATTTGCATACTGTAACTTATCATCAATATTTAGAATATATACACAAAATAAAATTTTTAAACAAAAAAAAATTACTACTTTATTTCAAAATAGAATATTCAGGTTGAATCCACGTTTCCATTGTTGTTTTAATGACGTCATATACATGACTAATATTGCGTCACAATTAAATAAGTACAAGTTTTCCAAAGTTAGTAAATTCTTTGCATAAAAGCGCAAAAAAAAAAACGATTAAAAATAAATAATTTCTTTTTTTTTCTGTTCAATAACTCTTCAGAGTGTATTATCCTACATGTTAAATAATCATATATTTTTATATAAAATGTATATTTTTCACGGGCGACGTCTCAGCTAGAAATGCCTTTTGATAAGTAATTTGTAAATGTCCGAGAACTAATTTTTCAAACTGATTTACAAGGCTATGCGTAAAAATAATTAATTGTTTATATTGAATATTTCTTATAGAATTGGGATGTGAAGAGATTTTATTTTCTTCTGATTATCAAGATAAGATGAATATTTTAGATTTACGCAACATTTAAAACAAGTCAACGGAGTTGAGATGTTTATTTCATGATATTTGTAAACAAACCAAAAACTTGATTGCAGTCAAACCAAAGTAAACGACCCGCGATACGATTGAAAATATTTTATGAAAAAGTTTAAAATAAGATTTAAAAAATATTTATTGAGGAAAATGACTGTTGAACTACCAACTTCAATTGGCCACTAAAATGGAAGATTTCGTGGGCGTATTTTTTGTTTTGTATTGTTTTTGTTTGTTTGTTTGTTTGTTTTTTTTTTTTGTTTGTTTGTTTTTTTTTGGGGGGGGGGGGGGGGGGTTAAATTTGGTGATTGAAACAATCATATACTCACAATCAAGTTAAAACATGTGACCATGTTGGTCAATTCTAAAATGTTTTCCCACTAATGAAAGTTTTTTTAATATGCCGCCTTGCCCCCACCCCCATCCCGCCCGGCTTTTTGCTTGCGATTTATAGGCTCTTAAATAATGATACTATATATGAAATAACTTATTTTCTCATTAATATAAAATTAAATTTTATAAGATGAAAATATACGGGAAACGGCTTTTATAGATGATAGGTTTAAAAATTTGGATAAAGCCGAGACTGCAAATTAAAATATTTTCTGCATTTAGGTGGGAGTATTTTTTCGCCAGTGATAGAATTTAACTCTTTAATTCACGAGAGAATAAAAAAAAACTTTAGTTGGAAATAAGATATTTAATAAAGATAAGCTGTCTACTCTCACTTGTTGCATAATGCATGTACAAATACTTGTTTTTTAATACAGAGTATCAAGAAATCGAACAGATTTTTTATATATGATTGTAATCTTCATGTACGTAAAAGACATTAATATTTTAAATAAATTGTATAAACATCTGAATCCATGGATAAAATAATTTTAAAACAGTTGACTAACTAAACAGAAATAAAGGCAAGCATATTTTTTTCTGATTAAATGCAGAACCAAATTTAGGAATTTTCTAGACTGGCCTGCCTGTCTGATATCCGATATACATATTCATATATTTCCTGCGTACGGTAAAGACAGGCAATACCAGTCTAAAAATGTTCTAGTTTTACGGTAAAAACCGATCCCGATTGAAATTAAACCGATCCCGATAGAAAATAATGCATTTAGTGTAAAGTTATAAAACTAAAGACAACTGCAACCCATAAGACATGTAAAAAAAATAAATCAAGTAAGTTTTGGCCATATTACAACAAAAGAGCCAAATTTAACATTACAATTATAGTATTTCCTTCTTTGCATAATTCCGGTCGGGATCGGTTTGTGAAAAATTGTAAAACATAGGTAAATATGACTCCTTTTATTTCTCTCAATATATGGGTGCCCACAGATTTTATTGAGAGACTCAAAAGTTTGTACTTTGTATTCATAATAACATGAGAAAAAAAATCTGTCATTGTAATGTATTGGGTTTTATAACGTTACGAAAATTAGATAATGAATTCAAAAAGTTACTTGCTAAACTCAATTTTGGACCACATAATTTTTTCTAAAGAAATATAAATTAAAGATTAGAGTCTATGGTATAAATACTATTGATAGACACATCCAGGTTTTGCGTATCTGGTATATATCACCATTTGCAGAGTTCTGTTGTCAGTAGATGACAGTGCAATACTCGAAATGCTTATCAAACTAAGTGCATGCCCGAAAAGTAAAATGAAATACGAGAAAATCAGAAACCCTTCAAATAACAAAACAAGTTGCTGTCCTTTATAAAAGGACTGCAATACGTGGACCATATGCATGTTTTTTCTAACTTGAATTCAATTAAGAAAATTTCTAGGTGTAGCGAATATTCATGTAGGGTTTGTTAACTTATTCAACAATGAGCTGCAAACTTATAACTGATTGTAGTCTAAAAGCACAATTGTGAAATTTTTATCTCTGATTAGCGACCTTTAGTTTTGTCAGTTTGAAAAAAATCGGGTTATTTTGACACGTGTAACTCATACTGGCTGGGACTTGACACCTGTTCTGGATTTATACGGAAGAAAATTATCATGGGAAAAATAGAGATGTGATGATTCACGAGCGGCACAGTTCTGTAGTACGCAGATTTTTTTTTGTCGGACCCCCCACTTCCTCCCATCACACACACATAAAAAGCCGTTGCTACAGACCTTTATCAAACGATATTTAGTTTGCCGAAATATTAAATTATTTTGCAAGCCTTAATGCACAAAACTAATGCCGTTCAAAACTTGCTCTATTTTTTAAAAGCTATCTCTGTTCGTTGAGTGACGTTTTTCATTCAAGTTGTTAAGTTACATATATCTATATACTGTGACGTCTTAAAATGCTTGTACCATGGAATCAATGTTTAGAATAAAAGTATATGTAAAGGAGAGAAAATCCGATCTGCCAATGACTATGTAAATGCGATATGCAGATTTTAAAGCGCGATTTGCCAATAAATGGCATATTTTAATTCAATAGGGCGAATTATTCTACGGGCAAAATACCTCAGGTGCGAGCTCTCTAGCATTCTCGCACATGCGTAGCCTGTCGTTTGCCCAGGGCATCCGGTTTAACCTCGCTTATATATTTACTGCGTGGACCTCAGGGTCCACGCAATGACAAATGTTTTAAACGGCAATCGCTTTATATATGTCGAGCCACATACATGTACGTCTAATCCTCTTCCAAGGTTTAGTTACTGCGCTGGGCTTAAATGTAAGATTCTACATCGTGGACAAGAATCTGAGAAACCCCGACTAGCTTGTACAAAGTGCTGGGAGAGTGATCACCATGCCCGTAACTGCCCGAATGAAAAAAGATATGCTGCCTGTAAATCTCCAGGGCATGAACCGGGCTCGGAAATCTGTCCTTAATTCATAGAAAATCAAAGGAATGTTGTGAATATTCAAGGAGAAAAAAAATGTCTTATCAAATTTCTATCCTTGTGATCTAAAGGCGTTCGGCGAAAATTTCAACTCTGCAGAACAGGCGTACCAGCTCACAAAAGCTGTCCGCACCGGTAATCTTGTTGCAGCCAAAAAGATACGTGATGCCAAATCAGCTTTACAATGCAAGCTAATAGGTAATACAGTCACTAGTACCCCTGAATGGAGAAAAGACGCAGATGACGTAATGGAGCAAATCTTGTGCGCTAAAATAGATCAGCTCAAAGATATGAATGATCTTCTTACATCCTCCAGACGCGATACAACGTTTTCCCATTCTGTTTACGACCAATACTGGGGTACCGGTTTGGACTCCTTTAAAACAGCACACACTGATCCAGATGCGTGTCCTGGGCAGAACAAGTTCGGAAAGATGATCCAGCGACTTGCGGACAAGTTACGCAAAACAAAACAGCGCTCCGTTTCCCTTCCAAGATCCAGGAAAAAACAGACAACAAGGTATTGAAAACTTTATCAGTAAATAACTTGATATGCCTGACATTTAATTTCGATGGCTTCTGTTAAATTTGTATCTCTGAACTAAAGAGGTTTGAATGATTATACAAATATAGTAATTTTTTATTTATTGGTTAAACGATAGCAATTGTGATATAGCTTTTTTTACAAGAAACTCATTTTTTACTAGAAAGAGAATATATGTATAACTCTAGGTGGAATGGTACAGTACCCGCATCGTTATTCTTTACAGGATACACGATACGATAGGATACACACACGCTACGATAGGATACACGCACGATACGTTAGGATACACGCACGATAGGAAAGGATACACGCACGATAGGATAAACGCAAAACACAATAAACGCAAAACACTATAAACGCAAAACACGATAAAGGCAAATCACGATAGACCTGATAAACGATCTTCACGATAGGATAAACGCAAAACCTGATAGGATTGTTTCAAAATGCAGAACTTTTTCTGAAAAGACGAAAAGATTATTTTGTTTACTTACTGCAATATTTTAATTTAAATATTTGCAGATCTTTAAATCTAAATTATGAAGTTCCTTTAATTATCTTAATAATAAAAACTTGAGATATCTGTAGTTATTTTACAAAATTTGTTTATTTGTATAAAAAAAAATGACAATGATTAAATGAATTATTATGAAATTTTATTAAAGATATTTTAGCATGCATGTAATTGTTGCACAAAAATCCCTTACATGATTATGTACCGTTTCTCACGGAAACTATTATAAATTTTTGAAACTCTTTAAATAGACTTATCTATAAAAAATAAATACATTTGAATTTTTCTATCTAATTAATTTATCTACAAGTATCAAGTTATTTCACGGAAGAAATTTACGCAATAAATTAAATATTTGTATTTAATGTCTAAAGATTACAATCTGTCATGTATCCAAAATCGTAATTAAATATTAAAATCTTAGAAAAAATACAAGTAGAATCCCGGCCGAAAGAAAGGTTCAAAGAAACGGCTTTAATAAAATTAATAAATTTTACATTATAGATCTTGAAAATAATTTTAGACTTACCCGGTAATCTCATATGAGGCATATTCGAAGGGCGGGATGTTAAAAGTCCGTAACCAATTTAAAACTAGAAACAAGATCTAACCAAATACATGTAGCCAAATATAATATTGAATTCTTAAATAATTTAATTTTGTTTATATTCTCGCCTCTCATTGATTGTTTTCCAAAAAGGATCGCAAAACATTTTGTATAATCTGGTTTGGTATGGGGACAAACCCCCTTTACGACCAGCTTAATCATCTTATCCATGAAATCCCCTCATTTCCAGTTCTCGGAATCCATGGAAAAATCAAGATTTAATAGCTGTATCTTTAACTTCAAACACCTACTCGATCTAACCTCATGTAAACACACATCATGGCTGCTAGATTTATGTATCAGTTATTACCTCCACTCGCTTCACATCACTTCCGTTACTACGGTTGTATTATTGTGCGGTAATTTTGAACTCGTAAAAAGCAACATAATTTTACATCCAAAGGTGTTTAATTTTTGAAAAATTTAATTATAAGGAATGACTCTAATTCTTGGCCAAATTATCGAGTATAATCTGGTTTGGGTCAGTTTACGCTTTTTATAATGCGCTTCGCGGATTATAAAGCGTAAACTGACCCAAACCAGATTATACTCGATAATTTGGCCAAGAATTAGAGTCATTCCTTAAATAAAGTTATAAACGTATGGAATGAAATCGATTAATACTATAAATTGCATGATTCGGTGTATTTACTTGTCTTGATTGGTCACCGCGGAATCTGACGATTTATTTTGTTTCATTATTATAGTAAGATACCGTAAAAATATAATACGATCTAATTTTCGTAGTTTAAAATGTTATAACTATTTCATTCGTTTCTACGATCAATGAAATTGATTCCTAGAATTAATTTTGTCCGTGTTACGCAGAAAACCCGATGATCCGAAAGTGCATGTACCATAAGTACAGTTTTTTTTAAGTTTATGAAAAGACTTATTTACATAAGCATATTGGAACCATTGTACAAAATGAAATAAATCAGCGGATTGAGTTTAGGGACATCATTTCATTAAATTGATTTATTTGAATTTTTATTTAAAATTCAAGCAATGAAATGATTTTTTTAATCCATAAATCGTACAATTATTTAATATATTTTGAATTTAATATTTGATAAGTTTGTTCACACAAGTTAGGAACGCAGTCCCGAAAATAAGTAGATGCGTTTCATTAGAGCAAGGTAGTATTCGAGGTTACTAATTGACTCCAGGTGAGAAATCAGTACAGGTATGTTGACGATGATCACTCACACGGGCCGAGGTGTCAGTTAGGGGAGAAGGGGAAGGGGGTGTTGATATATAAATCTACAATCGGATTTAATAATTTTCATGGTGGTATTACGGAGCTATTTATAGGCTTTATTAAAACAAAATATAGGTCAGAATCCCTTATATGCTTTTTAGATCTTAAACAAAAGGAGTTTATATATGATTTTCTTTTATGAAAAAAGTCTTCGTACTGTGAATGTTTGGTTAGGAGAAATGTAACACTAGACTATGCATACATAAATTCTCCATATGTAAATAATTTTAACACCCGTCAAGCAATGTTGACTGTTGCTAAGCTGGAGGTAGTATTTTCAACAAATAGTATTCAACTAAATTACATGAAAGTATTATATCATCATTCGCGAATTAAAACTGAATTATTTTCATTCCTCTTTGAGTATGTCACTGCTGATGAAGATACGATTGTTCTGGAAGGAAATCCTTAACCTAGCAGTTTGAACTACTGAATGAAATATTTGTTCAATAATAAATGAACATTGTACTCCAAGCTGGAGGGTGAGACCAGCGAGTCCGGGACTCCAACGAACGTGGTGAATCATCTATAGGCGATTGTCAGCATAGGTGTCTATCGGGGCGGATCAGCACGTGGTGTGGGGAGTCTTTCAGCGTGACTAGTGTCGTTAATAGCGAATTTCAGTGAATCGTGTTTGTAAATAAAATTTGAGAAAGGAAAAATATTAGAACTATTTATTCACTAAAGTGAACTTTTTCTAATTTTTAATCAAGAACAGCTATTTGTAAATTTTTTTATATCTGATACGTGAATTGAACAAAAATACTGTTGATTTAAAATTAATTAATTACTTGTATTATATCTGGATTCACTTCATTTACAACTTGGTAGAGGAGTCGCAAAAAGATCCATAATAGGAAGTTAATTTCATTCATTCTTTGTCGATTTTATCGAAATCAATGAAAATTAAATCATAAAGTAGACTACGTTCCTGATCTAGTCTGTAGAACACTGTCCAGCGACAGTTATACTGACCTTCAAGGCGCTTGCGTATGGATCCTGCGGTTAAATTAAATCACTTTTGCTTCTTATTTCTACGAACTAAAATTCTGTGTTTGAAACCTTAATTCAATTTATCAGACTCTCGGTAAAATTTCTGTAATTATTTGTGGGCAAACTATCCGATTAAATTGTTTTTTCGTGAGATTCTGTATATCACATCCATGTTGTTTTTTTTTTGGAGTCTTAAACCATGTGACTGTCGTTGACATTAGTGGGTGCAGCGTGCAAGAGTGAAGTATAACTTGTACAAGTGTAATTTTACCAGGTATCAACAGGTACATGTAACAGGGAAAATTTCACAATCTATTTTGAATACGCAACATTTCAAACAACTGGGAAAGGAATCGTGATGTTACAGAAAATGCTAAAGAAACAAAATCTCCGAAGTCAACAAATAAAAGCAGGGAACACTTTCAGACCGAAGAGGTTATATTGCATCTTTCACACAGCATTTGTTTAATTCTACAAACATCTCTATAATACTGATTATCTTTTATAGAAAAAGGAATTAGGGTCACCATGTCGCGATTTCACTGTACCATTTAACCGATCTGTTTTTCACTTGTGTATTAATTTTGATATTTGAATGTACCTTGACAAGTAATATCTCAAGGTACACCCTGTTGTGCTTCAATAATTTTTTGACAGAGTAACGGCCTTTTATTTTTTTTAAATACCCAACATTGACTTCTATCAACAACAATATCATTTATTTCCCGTGATTTGAAGAAAATTTGTATGGTTAATAGAAAGATCAATAACGTTTTAGGGTAGGGTTTTGTAATTTCGACCGATTATTTTTTTGTACCTAAGATTTGTTAAAGTATGTCACTGTTATGTTATGCTACAAATTTAACTGGATCCTTTTACCTTGGAAATAACTTTCTATCTTTCAGATTTCATTGAGTTTGTTAATTTTTGTGGTCATATTATGAAATAAATGCGTTCGATTTACAGGATACGTGTGTTGGGTAATTTCGACCGCACACGGGTTATTTTCGACCGATGAGCCAATACAAAGGAAATAATTGGCGTCACCTTATACATAGTTAAAAAAAATATTAATTTAAATTTTACTGCTGTGACTTGACTTGACTTGAACATTTTTTATTGTATATACTTTACAATGGGGATTGGGCAAACGTTCTAAAAACTTGCTGTACAGCATAAAAGATCGAGTAAAAATACTGATCCAAAAAATAATTTTCCAAATGTACCTAATTCGAAGACATCGAGTGCACCAGATGTCTATGACGCCGATATGCCAATATGGTTAAGGCATGCCGCAAATGTACATGTACAGGCATCTAAACTGCATGTAAATAAAACATACGATTTTTTCACTATTGAAGTACTAGTTTCTACCAGGTATTAATGTACATAATTCTTATCCTAATATTTTTTTCCGGACGGTCATGAATTCTTTCTGGTGACAGATAGTAAATTGCAACATTTTACATTGGTCGAAGCTACCCACTGACGCCCGCCATATTCATGTAGGGCTAACTTAAGCCGATCTCTATTCAGCTGGTTTGCAATTTGATTTATAAAAAACTTAATACTATAAATTAAAAGGGTATAAATTTCATTTTCAAAATAATATTTGATAAATCTCACGTCAGGGATATCCATTGATTGTCTTTCCATGCAAAATTTTTCTGAGGTGATAGTTCCCCGTAGTGGCAAACATATACTCGTCTGTAATTTTACGGGTGATAAAGCCTACTCTTTGAAGTAATTTTCCAAAAACGATCTTAATAACGGTCATGGAAATAAGATCATTTTGGACACAATATATTAAAAATACGTTTTCTTTCTGCACAATATAAATGTACATACACAATTACACGCCAAAAACTAGATATAACAAGGTATTTATGAACGGTCGAAATTAACCAGGTGATCGAAATTACACCACCCTACCCTATCTCAAAAGTAAAAATTAGAAATATAAGGTAAATAAGAAAATAGCATTTACTATAATGTGGAATCATTTGAATTCGTGGAGGTCAATGTTTGTGGCAAGCAAAATTTTACTTATTCGTGGGGACGTAATTTCGTGGGTTTCTCGTTCAAACAATAAATATAATGAATGAATATATTTTTGTTTAAAAATTTTTATTGATGTCAATTCGTGGGTAAGGGTGGCCTTAGAAATCCACGAACACTGGTCTCCCACAAACAGTGATGATTTCACAGTCATACCTATCTAATTCACATTACAAACGTAATGAAGCTTTGCTTTTTAAATCAGAGATTTTAACTATGTTGTATTTACTAAATTGCCACTTCAGATAAAAATCATTACAAATCATTATTTATCTGGATACCTAAAAAAAAAAATTCAAACACATTTTTACTTACCGACAAATCAAGCTTTGTTGTGGCGTTTGTAAGTCTCTTATATTTCAAATCCAGGTTTTACTCCGTTGAATGTCGTAATTTGAAAATAAAATCAATGAACATGCATGTTGGCGTACTCTCAGATCGTCTTTATTTGTATAAAAGAGATGACGTATCACTTAACACTTTAAACGAACTTGAGAGTTAGGCAAAATGAAATGCCGAACTGTGTGACAGAATATTTGTCAGTTTAAATGTCTGAAAGGACTTCCCTTTTACAATTGACAGTTTATCTAAAAGTTATGAGGGGTTCACCACTGAAAAAAATTTAAGTATTTTTTTTAATGTGTCCCGCACATCAACCAGAAGAAATCATATAAAGGAAACACCTATATGATGTACAATGACATTGTCAGCAAATGCAATTTATCATTGAGTCATATACTTACTGCAGTTTTTCATACTTATGGACAGAAAAAAGAAGGCTCACCTGACTGTCACAAGAAAACGAAGACTCCAAAAGAGCCATAATCCTACTGAATACCATATTCTAGCTGGTAGAAAACATCACATTAATAGTTTAGGTAAAACATCTATTGGAATTATTTTCTCGTAAAGGACATATTCAGTTTCGCTGTACTGAGCGTACCATTACATTTTTTAAATCTTTGTTCAATGATATTGGATGAACACCGTTTTTTCCTGCTTTTTTAATGCTTTCTTATGCACTTAAGATTATCAACAGTGTAGCATTCTCCTCACGGCCATCATGGCAGTGCTCGTATATTGACAAGACTCTGTAACAAAGTCAGAATTGCTCACTACATTTTGAATGTTAAAAGATTTTCGGACAAGAAATGTATAATAATGGTATTAAACTCTAGGTTTCCAGCATATGATGAGGCACCAAACATTCATCATAGAGAAGCTATCTAGAAGATAATCTTTATTCGTGAAAACGAATAGAAAAATATTAAAGTTTAAATTCGAAAAACTGAAACCTATATATATGTATATATATCTGCGCATGTAGTTTTCATGAATAAGCCAGTTACAAAAACCGTAAATAAAATAAATTAAGAAGATGAATTAGTATTGGTAAATTTAAACATGAAGTCATATTTAAATAAGAAATAAAAAACAGAATTAATTATATGAATTTGGAAAATCAAGATGTTAACATAAAAAAAAACAATAGAAGAATTTTGACAAAGACCCTCTTCAGAGTTTTTTTTTTATCAAAATTAAAAAAAAAAGATAAGCTTTTATTTGAAGACTTGCGAATTGTCTATTTTCTTTTTATTCAGCAGCGCGGCTAGATATGATAGATTAACATTCATAACATTTCAAAAGGTGTAATATCTTGTGTACCAGGGATACCGGTAGACAAATATAAAAACATTATAATAAGCAAGGCAGAATAGATTATATTCTGAAGTTCCATGCCGGAGAAGCAAAGATCACATCACCAAAATTACATAAACTAAAAATCAACACAGTTTTATGTGCAAAATTACACGATTGGATGAATGTCCTAAATACTTTACTTGAAACATATTAATTATATGTGAGAAATACAATAATGACTTGGCAACACACAGCAATTGAATAATAATACTTGAACATAATAGTAAATGTTCATAGTGCTGATAATAAAAAAAAAATAAGATTCACAGTAAGGTATCATTCAGCATTACTGTAAAATATAGTATCCCCTTATTTGCGTACAAATTATATATAAACAATTTTCGCTTCGATATAAGTATATGCATTTAAAAATAAACTATTGCTAATTGTAACGGGGACCGTTACAGATGTTCCCCAAACGCTCCCCAACTCCCTTTTGGTGCCATATTCCCTGTAAGCTTCATTAAATAGGACAAAATCTATGCATTTGAGACTTTTACAACGCCAAGTTCATTCATATTTTAGCATTGTAAGCGTGCGCATGTGAATGCATGTGCGCAATGACTATATCATCATGTCTACACAATCTATTTCTTTTTTATATACTAAATATTAAAGTATTTAATCCAAAAGTATTAAAAATACGCTCATTCCAGTGTATTTTTGATTTATCTCATTTCATGTGCACGCACGTGCATACATGAGCATGGTGACCATATCTTCTTGTACAAGTCCTTTACATCTATCTATGTTCTAAATTCCACCCCGTTTGGTTGAAAACCAAGGGATATATAGCTGTAGAAAGTTTCAGCCAATCAGATTACAGCGCACGTACACACACGTGTATGCATGTACATGGTGACCATACCTTTTTGTAGGAGTTTATTATATCTATCTATGTTCCAAATTCCATCCTGTTTGGTTGAAAACCAAGGGAGTTATAGCTATTTAAAGTTTAAGCCAATCAGATTGCAGCACACGTACATGCACGTGTTTTCATTATAATTGCTATATATCATGTTGTCGGATATCTTAATGCATGGCTATGTTCAAAATTTCATAGGATTTCGTCGAAAAACAAGAAAGATATAGAGACTTTAGTTTCAGCCAATCAGAGCGAAGCGCATGTGCATGCGCGTGAGATCTTGCTTTTTTGATCATGTTATCTTGTCTACGCTACTAGTATATCCTTACACTATAAATTTCAAAAAATTTCATCAAAAAATAGAAAAAGTTACGGCTATATCCATTATATTGGTCATTTCACGTGTTGCACGTGCGCGCTCTTGGAAGCACATGCGCGCAAAATGGCATGTTGACAATGTCATCTTATCTACATTTATAATTTGTTTATATATTCTAAATAACAAAGCATTACATCAAAAAATGTGAAAGGTACGGCAATTTCAAGTATATTGGTCATTTCACGTGTTGCACGTGCGCGCTCTTGAAAGCACGTGCGCGCAAAATGACCTTCGTTCCGCAAATCTACATAACATGCCTACTTATCCTAAAAAGGTTTCCCCTTAATCGGATGTGTACTTTACAAGATCATTCGCGGACAAAATTTTCCCAAGAAGAAAAATAACTAGAAAGTCTGCTATTGCAAGCAATAGCATATGTCGCCCCGTATTGGACAAGACTTTCATTTTTATCATCACTAAAACAATGGTCCATTAGCTAAGCTTGGACAACCATCGAGTCGTATCAGTCCTTTCCGTTGGAAACGGAAGACCTTAATTGGGTACATCCCACTAATTATTTTTAGAATCGGTAGGAGAAGAAAGTAGTGCAGGAAAAAATTACAAGTTCCTAAAATTGCAGACTTGCATAAAAGAAATTGGGCAGATGTACTGAACTGAGCCTCATACTTATTCATTGGCAGTATCTTTCCTACCAAAAAAGCTTGGCAAATGTAATTTATTAAGAAGATCAGCCGAATTATTTTGTGTATTATAACGCCAGTGAGAACTCTGAAATTTCCCTTCTTTCACTTTCATTTTTAGAGGTTCTGCCGGAAAACGAATCTGACATGCCACCTTCAATTCGAGCATTTCTGCATTGCATAGGGCTGATGTTTCTTATGAGATGATAAATCATGTGTAAACTTTCTCAGTTTAGCGGAATCATGAACATTTTCGGCGAGATGAATGTTTTGTTTACAGTAGTGATCAAGGCTTCGCGCACCTGTGGGGAGCGGATCCAAAGATTTATGAATGAATAAAAACTATGGAAATGACGTACCAATTTTCTAATTTATACTTGCACTATCTAATGAAATTAATAATATACAATTAATAGATATACAAAAAAACGCAAAATGCTAATAAATGCAGCTGACAATCGTTATTTTTTTATATAGATAAAATAAAATAATTTTAAAATCTAGAGACAAAACAGAAGAAGAATGAATGTTGGCAAACTATCAAATCACATCAGGAGAACTGAATTTTATGATGAAACTTTTAAAACGTTACTTGTAAGTTGTATATGTTATATCTGTGTATTCTACCTGGCAGTGCGCTTCAAAAGGGGGGGGGGGGGGTCGTCTTGAACATAGTATCTTACGTTTGAACGGTAAGGGCTAGGGCTTTCGTATTTCAAATATGTAATCCTTGTGAAAAGAACTTTTATTGGACACGAAGAACTTTGAACCTTTGACCTAGACCTTGGAGAACACATGTGTACATCTTAACCTTTTTTTCTGTTTCGTTTCTATGACAACTGTGAGCGACTCATTACAATTATTTTAAAAGTAGATATCACATTGACACATTACAAGGAATTAACATTGAAAGTTTCAAAACGATTGCTTGAGTAGTTATTGAGAAAATCGAAATTAAAGAATTTTAACATTCCCCTGGTTTCCATGGCAATAATCGATTATTTGAAAATTTTAAATGCAAATCGCACAACTACAGATACCAATCATTAAAATAAAAAAAAGTTTCATGACGAACGTTTAAGGGACCAGAGAGAACACTCGCGGACAAAATTCGTCGCTTTTTAGAGGTTTCCATGGCAACGGTAGACATATTGGAACTGAACGACCTCACTGCACAACTACAACAAGTGATCGTCCTTTGAGGAAAGTTTCAGGAAGATTGTCCCAGCCATCTCCGAGAAACAGCCTGGATAAAAAAAACATGCGTACAATATCAATATGTCGTCCCCGACTTCGTTCGGGGCGACATAACTAGAAAGTTTGCCATTGCAAGCAATAGCTTATGTCGTCCCAGACTGGACAAATCTTTCACATTTTGTCATTACTAAAACAAAACCCATTATAGCTAAGCTTGGAAAACCATCAACTCGTATCAGTCCCTTCAGTACTTTCAGTACTTTGATTTAAAATCAAAGTAAAAGAATTTCCAATTTTCACATGTTTCCATGGAAACTTTTTACAATTTCCAATTTTTAAATGCAAATCGCACAATTACATATACTAACCATTACAACTACAAAGTTTCATGAAGAATGTCCAAAGGACCAGAGAGAACACTCGCGGACAAAATTCGTCGCTTTTTGTAGGTTTCCATGGCAACGGTAGCCATTTCGAAAGAAATTGAAAAAACGGTCCCACACCTACCAGTGATTTTCCTTTGAGGAAATTTTCAAGACGATTGTCCCAGCCATCTCCAAGAAAACGCTTGGACAAAAAAACATGCGTACAATCGTAATATGTCGTCCCGATTTCGTCTGGGACGACATAATAATAGTAAGAAACAGAGTAAAAACAATATGTTCCCCAACTTCGTTTGGGGAACATAATTAGATATCAGATATTTAGGCTATGAAATTGATGCGAGTGCATGTTCAGATTTACAAACTAACAAGTTTGCATTTTAAACACGATAACCCTCCATAGATGAGCTTCATAAAAGAATCAACAGTTTTTTTTTTTCGTAATATGAGCGATATATCTGATCAATCCAAGTCTTTCATGTATGTTTCTCTTTATCAATAGAAAATTGCTCAATTAGCTTAATGTGTAAAATACGAAATATTTTGCTTTGTTTGATTGTGGCATCAATATAGTTAGGTTTTTTAATCATGTTTGAAGAAGGATATGGAGATAACGAACAGTATTCAATATCAAAGTCAATAAAACAATACAAATTTGATCGATGTCAATATTTCATCTTGAATTTTTCCTTTTAAATATAAGCACTTTTGTATTCAATTTCTAACTGTTAAGATATAATTAAATGTGCGATTGATAAGCACAATATTCAAATGGCATTTAAAAATAGACATGCACTAGTTAGACGCTCGAATTTGTCAAAATACATGTGTGTGCAAAGGTTTTGTCCAATATCTCATTTAAAATTCAAAGTACTGAAAGCACTCATGGGAGATCTCATTTAAAATTCAAAGTACTGAAAGCACTCATGGGAGTTGAACATGGTGTAAAATAAAATCTTTGGTCGGGAGATTGAGTGAACAATATTATTATTTCAAATACAGACAACTGTTTCAGATACTTTAAGTTGCAACAATCTTAAGAAAGACATTCAGAGACATTGAATAGTAAAATAGAATTGCATGGGCCATAATGCTTGCCAGCCTACATTAGTCCCCCTGCTTGAAAAGCGGGAGGGTATGTATTAATCGGGATTTCCGTCCATCTGTTTGTTACGTTTTAGATTTACCCATCGCTTATCCGCAACTCCTCTTACACCACTGAACGAAATTTTCATAGAATCTTTATTACATACTGCCGTTGTGCTCCTTCTTTTACTTTTTCACCCTACACATGCATATTTTGGGTTTCCCATTGCAAAACATGGACACTGCCATTACATTCATATTAGAGGCGGTTGATTATTTATATAATACACTGCTCACAGTTTTCAAATTTGTAATATATTTTTCCTTTGCACTTTTACCCATGTGCTATGAAAATTTCAGTTTTGCAGGAATAATATCAATGTTGATAAAATGTGGATTTTAAAGGTACTTGGACACAGATGTGAAGTTAATATTTTCTCATTTTTTCTGTATGACATCACGAATTATATATTTTAATAGCATTTCACGCAAAAATTAATTAAAAATCTTATTTCATTTAAAAGTTATAAAAACTTGAAAATTTTTTGGCGGGTTTAATTGACACATCCTTGAACTTTCACAAATTTTAACTTTATTCTTAATCCTTAGGAAAAGTGGCAATTTTGATGTGTTTTAATATGAAATATTAAAACTTTTATCAAGAAAAATAATTTTATTCAGAGTAGAAATGTTAGAAAGCAAAACACCTTCACAAGCATCGTCATTCCGAACTAAGAGATGCGTACAGAGTTTAGCAAATCGAGCACAGTTTTTGTAAACAGAGCTCGAGTTCTGTTTTTGTTTATATTTAGAATTCACCGGGTGCGTTCAATCGTCACAGTCTGCTTACCAAAACTGCACGGACTGACAATATATTGTGTGTTTGTTTTGCTTTCGAACGTGTCTACTCTGAGTTTTCTGGATTATAGCATTACCGGTAATATTTTTCATTTATACAAAACGAGATTGCCACTTCTCCTAAGGATTTAGAATAAAATTAAATTTATGAGAGTGCAAGGATATGTCAATCAAACCCGCCGAAAAAATTGAAATTTCAATATCTTTTAAACGAAATAAGATTTTTAATTAATCTTTGTGTGAAATGCTATTAAAATATATAAGTCGTAATATAATGGAGAAAATAATGACTTCAAATCTGTGTCCAAGTACCTTTAAGACAGCATCCTTTTAAGAGCTAACAGGTTTGTTATATAAAACTTCTCTGTGAATATAAATGTATTTCAATTACACGAAAATCATACATGCAGTACGTCAGAACTTAATCTTTTTTAATATTGTGAAGAAAAAGGCAATACCAAGTAAAAAAACAAATATTTATTGACCAAACATAAAAACAGTGGTATATGTGAGAGTTTGTGTGCGTACAAATTATTCAGTATGTAAATGAGGTTTTCCTTTTATTAAAAAAATATACTACATTTTGTTATTTTTAATTGCTATTTTCCGAAAACATCGGTGTCCGTTTTTTGGTTTTAACATTTATAACAGAGTACTAGATTTACCGTTTTTTGGCAGGTGATACTGCTGATTAAGTAATAAATACGCATGTTTCCTTAAGTTATTATGCATTAATGAATTCATTTAAACCAAGAGAATGTTCATGAAACGTTTGAATAAATTCTTTGCACCGGTAAAAATGAAATTGCTAAAAATCCGGGACCGTCGGGCGTCGGGAAGACTAGATTTACCGCTTGCCGTCATTATGTAGAGTTAACGTTCGTATCTCTTTCGGTGTATGACGCTACACTTAAAATGAGTTCCATTACGAAACTTTTAAGGTTCTTTATAATTTAGTTCTACTTTGAACAAAATCTAATATTCAAAATAAGATAACTTTACAATTACATTTACTTACATTATGAAAATTAGATCAATTCAGGAGAAAATGACATGAACTATTTGTGGCGAATGTTTATATAAAACTATGTTTTCTGTTGAATATCATCGTAGTAAATTGGTCGACACAGTAGCCTCGCTTTCGGCTCTTTATAATCAACACAAATTACTGCGCATGTTAAATACGTGATGACCATTGGATATTGAACATAGTTCAACTCCCAATCATTCAGTCGATTTGTTCTCTACCGGATGATAGGTTTATACACCATTAAAGAATATTTAAGTATTCCAGATGGCCTAACAGCTAGTGTCAAAAAATCAATGTTACTCTAAATTTTCAATTAAAGGTTAGTATTTTTGTTTATTACATGTAGCTTCTATGACGATTCATAAAACGGGGGAGAAACTGACAAATCAATTTTTACTGTAAATGTAATAATGAACTTGAATATTTTGAAAATAAAGTGCTGTAAAGAAAATATCGTTTTATAATTGAATTTTGGTAATGCTATTAAAAAAATCCTTTGTATTTTCCTTTGTGCAAAAAGTCAATTATATAGCTGAAAACCGAGAGATTCATTCTCTTTATAGAACAGTCTACTTTTAAATATCAGCTACTAAATATCAAAGTAATGATCACAGTTTCAAACATTCATCTTTTTTCTTCTAACTCCTGGAAAATTTAAAAGGAGCCATTGAGGCTAAAATGATAATCGATAATAAAGATTCTGTGTGAGGATTAATTTAACACATAGCAATATGTATGTAAAAATATTTAAATATTGCAAAAAGAATAAGGCTTTTTTTTTTCGTTTATACTTACATTTTGTGTTAAATATATATGATAAACACGTTAAATAAAAAAAATTATATAAAAATACATATCAGTTATAATTTTCACCACCTATGTAAAATAATTTTGTTTTACAGCGGATATACAGCTTATTCTTTTAAATTCTGAAAAATGAAAATTATTCATAAATAATTGTGAAGAAATGGTTAGTGCTTTTTATGCACCCAGGTCGATAGATCTGAGGCGTATATTATTTTTGCCCTGTCTCGCATAAAAAAGTTCTTTCAAAAGACACCAAGGTCATTGACCTTGTGACCTTGACTCTGACCTACAAGAAAAAATAGCTCTTTCAAACTTTTACCATAACTTTTGAATCATGGGAGATGGAGACTTCATATCTGGTATGCATATTCCACTAATAAAGTTCTTTCAAATTGCATTAAGATCAATGACCTTGTGACCTTGACTGTGACTTATATGCTGAACAAAGGGTTTTTTAAATTTTAACTTTGTTACACCCGGGTGCACAGTGTTTCACATGCAAACACATCTTGTTAAATACAGAAAAAAAGACTTCCTGGTCTAACAAGACCAATTCAAAATATTTGATAGATATTAAATTGTATTGTAGCTCAAATACCAGGATAGATACATATCTGCCTTTTGAAAAAAAAATGTTATATATTTGTTTAAAGCTTTACGTACAATATAATGTAGATTCTACTCGTACTCCAGACACAAGACAGTACATGATAGGGTACAGCCTAACCATGACCGCAAAGGTAAAATCCGTAACCATGCATACTTATATTTGAATTCTAGATTTTGTTTGTTGAAATACATGTACTAGGTTTGAGTGGACTTGGTTATCAGTCGATCAGGTTATATAATTATGTACATTACCATATCGTTTTAAGCATAAAGTTCTCCTACTCGTGGCTCAGCTTGATTACAGTCCTAATCTTTATCTTGATGCTCAATCTTTATTTTGACATCATTTATGACATAGGTGAACATCACCAGGGTTTGTTACTCATAATTGAAATGATTTAAATCCATTCAACAGTGTTTCTAACACTGTTATTGGGTATTAAAAGGTCACATCATGATCAAGGTAAAATATCTGACTCTGCTTTATTTGCATTGGTTAGTATTTTAATAAGCTTCAAAATATTGATGATCGAGCTACAAAATATTCTTTCTCATTTGACCATGGTCAGACTGGGAGAAGATTGTACCGGTACATTTTGGTCGTTGGTTGAACAATGGCTAATGAATATTTTGACTTGATACCTTGTGAATTAAATAGAGAATACTGCATCTGCAGATTCTAAATTTCTTTTAAAAAATCATTTATTTCTTATTCAATTGCAAAATTGACCTTTAAAATCACATGGGTTTAAATGCTTTAATCGCCTTGAATTTTAAGTTTTTAATTATTTGTAACACTAAATCTGTTTCACATCATCTTTTTCTATTTTTATATAATCTGATTAAAAAGAAACGCTTACATACCCATATCGCATTTTTTTGGTTCCTTGGATTACGGCTTTTCCATTTAAACATATTATTTTCTTTGAAATATTCACAGGACACGCAATAAATTTTCATCAGGATTTGACATAAACTTCATCATGTTCATTGTCCATCACGTTTCCATGTTTACACGTTACACATATTAGGGTGATTCTACCCACTGAAAGCGCATCACAAAAAGGATAAATCATAGCATTGTTAGCTGCAATCAATACCAAACAACTATGTCACGATAACTTTGCAAGATTTAGTAAATCATTTTCTTCCAACTTCCACTGTGTCGCCATTTTCTTTCAATTTTAGGATTGGAATATGGCAAAACAAAATTCGTTAAAAATCGATACTTCTTACGGTAAAAAGTGAAAACAGATAAAGGATATTAAGGAGATTCATTTAATACAAATTACAACTAAAAATTACCCCAAAAATTATTTTTAATGGCTTAAATAGCGATGCAGTTTTTAAATTATCTACTTCCGGGAGGATAATCCTACTTCCGGTACAGTGTAGCATTACTTGCATTGACCTATAGCTAGTTTCAAACCAGCATCAGGATAAGGATCAAACCAAGATCAGGATATATAATAAACACAATTACTCTAAAAAGCAACATAGTTAAAATACATTTATAAATACAATGTCAAGAATAAAATTTTTGTTGAATAGCATAAGAAAAAGAAATTTAGTATTGATAACCATTATAAAAATTTAAAATATTTTTTGCAAAATGATTATTAAATGATATGAAAACACGAAAAGTAAAAACTGAAAACAATAGAGCAAATATTTAAAGTCAGAAATCTTTAAACATCAATAAATAAATAAATAGATCAATAAATAAATAAAAACAGTCTATATTTGACACATTAAGATAAAAATTTAATCGAATGCTTCCCTAAGGATAACTAGCATCAAAATCAGCAAACAAAGGAAGCATCAAAATCAGCATTGATGCTGTAACAAAATTTGTTCCCTGCACTGTATGTATTAACAATTTCAAAACGAAGTAAAGAAGAAGGTATGGTTTTAGCTTTATTAAGCCCTAAAATGTAATGACATCAAAAAGTTCTGAAACTGGCTTAAATATTAGTTGAATGAATGTATCTGATAAATCAGGAAAGAATATGGCATAAAAGTTTACCACTCTGTAAATATGACGTCACAAATGTGAAGCATTTCTCTATTTTCAACAGAAAAAGCCTCAAAATGGCACATTTCAAGGGTGATTTTCCTTTAGAAAACAGTGTCCACAGCCGTCGCCCACGTAAATTTTTTGATATTTTGTGCAAAATTCGATAACAAATCACATATATCAAGATCTTTGTGGGCGGTGCCTGTGGACAATGTTATCTGAAAGAACATTCCATTGAAAATTGGTGTTCCCTGCAACTTTTCCAGAAGATACTGGAAAATGCACATGTTTATGACGTCACAATTAGCATTTAAAAACACATGAGAGAAAAAATATCTATGATTTTTCTGCATTGAATTTCAATTATTTAAAAAGCAATAGTCAACTTTTACACCAATTTTATTTTTTAGAAAATCACAGGGCAAAATTTGTATGAAAACCATACCTTCTTCTTATAATTGACAGGCAAGTTGATGAAACAAGAATGTCTTCAGTGTCGCTTAAAGTCATCATTTCGTAAGTATTATGGTCGATGCCATGACCTTGGCAGCAAAAACAATTTATCATTGAGTCAAATGCTGATTGACGTTTTTCATATTTATTGTTAGTCCATTATTTATACAATGAATTGACAACAGATTTTTTCGTTATTTCCCGATCATGACAAGGAGCATATAGCGGGTGTGTACGGTCAGCAGGGGATGCTCACTACTACACGGCACCCGATCCCTCTTCTGATGTTTTGAAGGTCCGTTTTTACTCTGTTCCTAATTTGTATTGTTTTAAAGACTTGGAGATTGAATAATATTCGTTATCTTAATATCCTTGCACATCCAAATTACTTTGACACTACAGAACATGATCCGATAATGATCGATTTTTTTAACCAAGGCTGACTACTAACAGAATTTCGACGATCTATTTCAAAGTCAGTAGTTACTGAGTTCTTTTGTCTTCATTATGGTTAGGTTTCTTTAATATAACCTAAAACTTTGTCTTATGTTGACTGACATGTTTCATGCTTTTTCATAAGGTCTTTTCACCCTAAGAATTTTATTTTTTACAAGTACAAAAACTGCATTTAATTTCATTTACTGTAGAAGGAGATATATTTGTGGAGGATTTAATTTCGTTGTTTTCGTTGGCAGCATTTGATCAACGAAATTAAATCCATGACATTTTAACCTAAGCATTCATAAAAACTTATTTACATCGTAAATATCAGCATATACACCACTGAATATCTCGAAACATTCAATTTATAGTTCGTTTATATTAAAGAAATGTAGAACAATAGTTTAATTGTTAATCTGATATAACACATAGCACATGGATCTGGTCACGGTAATTGACACACTTTAACGCCCCAGTGCCTCCGATATTCCGGCCAGTGAACAGGTGAAGCACAATCTCAAGCTATTCAAAATAGCTTGTTAAAGCTATTTATATGCAAATTTTCACAAAGACTTTTTTTAAAAGAAATACACAAAAATTCGCAAGTATTTGACTATTCCTTAATGTAATATGGACTATCAAAAAAAAAACAACCTAAAACATAGCAAGTTCTTACATCGTTGCTGTTGAGTATTTTAAACCAGAAGTCTCTGTCCAGACTGAAGCTCTACTGGTTTGAACTTATAGCAAAGGAAGAGAAAGTACTTAAGTAGCTGGGATTTGAAACTTTATAAACAGCATTAAATAGAATAATGATCGTTGATAAAGTCTCTTTATGTTCTTATGTGCCAAGTTATACTGAAATCAGACCAAAACTGTAGGAGGAGTAGCATTTTGAAACAATTTTACAGAAATTTCTATTTTTAGTAACCACGGCAACACCGTTCATCAAAATTAAAATTTATTAAACAGAATTATGTATCTTAGAGTATTCTACTTGTGTGCCAAGTTATATTGAAATCAGACAAAAACTGTAGGAGGTGTAGCATTTTGAAACAATTATACAGATATTTCTATTTTTAGTAAAACGACAACACCAATCATTGAAATCAAAAACCGATATAAAGAATTATGTATCTTAGTGTATTCTACTTGTTTGCCAACTTATACTGAAATCAGATCAAAACTATAGGAGGAGTAGCATTTTGAAAGAATTTCATAGATATTTCTATTTTTAGTAACCACAGCAACACCCTTCATCGAAATCAAAAACCGATGCATTGAATTATGTATCTTAGAGTAGTCTACTTGTGGGCCAAGTTATACTGAAATCAGACCAAAACTGTAGGAGGAGTAGCATTTTGAAAGAATTTCATATAAATTTCTATTTTTAGTAACCACGGCAACACCCTTCATCGAAATCAAAAACCGATGTACAGAATTATGTAACTTAGTGTATTCTACTTGTGTGCCAAGTAATACTGATATCAGACCAAAACTGTAGGAGGAGTAGCATTTTGAAAAATTGTTTACAGACAGACAGACAGACGGACGGACGCCGGACGCATTACTATCGCATAAGCTATTCTGGTTTCTGACCAATAGAGCTAAAAAAAAAACATGAATTGCTATTGTTTGATTAACTGTGTGTGCAATTAGGCGTGGGTTAGTATGATTGTTTCTCATTGCGCTGAGTTCTTAAATTAATTATCCTTATCATTATAAATGCCCTTCTTTATAATTTTATTCATGAAATATGTGTGGTTACTCATCAATAACCCCAAAACTTTTAAAATTTTGAGTAAAATGTTTCTCAAGGATAGGCAATTTGATGTGTGATTTTCACATGCATTGTATTCAGAAGAGTTCCAAGTTTAATATTTCCACTGCACTATGGTGCGACGTTTTGTACTTGTGGAAAAATTAACACTGTAATGAATCAGAATTTTAATTTAGTGGATTGAAATAGGTTTTTAAATCAGCCAATCAAATCATATTATGTGTAGCCAATCAGAATTGATATTTAGCCAACCAAATCATTAGAATTTATTAACCAATGAGTAGCAATTAGGCATAGGAGAAATAGTATAAATACAGTGATCAATCTTGTTTCCTTTACTTTTGGTGTAACTCTTTGTCGGAGTTAAGTGATTTGGGAAAGGTACCACTCAGCCCAGGGACCCAGTTCCCTAGTGTCTTTGTGACTAGCTATGGTGTCCCGATGACTTTATCTTGTGTCTTACCAAAAGTCGTGTCCTGTTGATAGCTTTGGTGTCTTGGTGACTTTAGCTTGTGTTTGTGTGTCTTAATATGATAATGTTACTTTGTGATTATTAGGGTGTGTTTTGAGGTAGTTGCAGACTGTGTCGGGAAACAACAGAACTGTTCGCTATACCACTCAATCTGCAACTACAGTGTTATAACTTCATATTTGATTATTTGCTTGATTTTTAGTGATTCAATTGTGGTTGATTCTTTTCCTATAATTCGTTGTCGTTAAGTTCATATTTGTTTGTTAATCATTTATCCAGATAGGACCGGGGAAAAAACTTATATACACATAGTGAATTTAAGTCAGTTTTTTGTTATAGTGCCATTGTTGTTGAAGTTTGTTTGATTCATATTATAAACGTGATACTTAGGGAGGAATCCTAAGCGGGCCTATTAAATAATTATTTGTACTTCGTAAAAACGTTACAACATAATTGAGAAAAAAGTCTAATAGAAAGGTTTATCAATTTATTCTGAATAGCTTAATAAAGCTGTATAGCTTTATCAAGAGATTGTGCTGGACCTGGTTAAAGCTCTACTGACATCATAAAATAACCGAGAGTGTAAACAAATAGCCGCCATATTTCATCGATAGACGCCATATTAGTTCGCGTTCTATTGTTACTTTCTAATTATGTATACACCCAAATCATCGTCACGCGCCAATGCATATGTCCAGTGACCAAGTACACCGTGTACCTCGAAGTGCCGGTGACTGTATATAGCGGTAACAAACCTATCACGAATTTTGCAATAAGTAAAGTTGCAAAAAGAACAGAACACATCATTATAGTATCCAATATAAGAGAGTTGCAGTAAAAATATGCACAAAACACACAAGCACAACAAATAAGAGTGCTCACTTCCGAACGTGACCGACACCGCATGGTCATGCACGCAAACTCTAGGTCAATGAAACGTTTGTTTACAGTAAAGCGTTTCAAAGCATTGATTGGGGAGCAGTAATTATTTGTAAAATAAAAGAAGAAATCAAATATTTGCATGAAAAACGTATTGCAAATAAACTTCACAGGGAAACGAATTATAATTCCCCATATTTAAAAAAAAACATTTCTGGATTGCATATGAACAGTTAAAACATAAAGGGGTTAGGCCTGTAGGTTGAAAAGGGGGGGAGGGGGGATAGGGGTATACATTCTCATTGATGGCTAAAAATGCAGCCATTTTAATAATTTTACAAAGGTTTAATATTTTTTCAATATATAATTTTGATACTATTACTATTCCTTTCTTTATTTTTACTCTGGAATGTACCGGTGTGCCAAGAACAAAATGATAACATTTCTTAATTTTCTATCACATATATGCCTCATTCATAGAAGTTATGACTGTTTAGGAAGAATTACCATTTTGAAAGGAAAAGTAATTATTTGCACATATTCAGTAGGTAGTTTGGAAAATTATTTGTGCAATTAACCCTGCTCCTAAAGATCTTTGATGAGTCAAGTCTTCATAGGAATTTTTCCTGAATGTTAGAATATAGTTTTATTCCAGTAATTTAAAAACAAGTTAATGAATAAAATGTATTTTATTCATTTTTTTCTCTCTATCTTTTTACAGAAGTAGAAAAGTATCAAAGAATCAAACAATGTGTCTTGTTTGGCAATGAAAAATATTCTCAGCCATAAATGATGCTCACAATATTTCAAAGCAATTTTTTTATCAGTACATAAATAATTCCATGTAAATTGTAAATTGATTATTATTAAAGTGTCAGGTACGTATAACTGACAAAAATTGAAAATTGTCCACTAAAATTAGTAAAATTGTGATAGTGTCGCTTCATAAAAATTATTCACAACTCAATTCCAAAAGTTGAAAACAGAAACAAAATGAAATTTTCATGCACATTTGTTTACAAATTGATTTCATATACATATACATGTACAAATAATTCCAAACCATTGAAACTATAAGATTTTTCATATTTTACCAAAATTTAAACAAGGAATACATATATACATATATATTTCAATGGTGTTGACAAATTGAAAGTTATTAAAAATGTAATATATTAATGAAAATAAAAGTACTATTGCAAATTTTAAAAGTAAAAAGATCCTATGAGAAATAAAGCACGTGTATTATGAAATTTAACATTTTCTTATACTTTCCCTTTGAAAAAAAGCATATGTTAAACCTTTCATGCAAGAGAAGAGGTTGTACAAGTACCAATTGCCAAAATCCTGCTGTCCATTCAAATAAAACACAAGTAAGCAGGAAGTATGATGGATTATTATCCTATACATAGGTTGGCTATCTGGTAATGTTATGATGTTCACCCTTCATATATAATAAGGTCCTCCTACATCAGAATTGGTATACATGTATTTCGGAGATCTCACGATTACTGTTGTCAGCTCATTACTATCCTTATGCTAGCCAGAGCACAATCAATGTCACCAGGGGACACTTCCAAGCAGAAATCATTTTCTACAGGCAGCAGCTGAAAACAGAGAGGGCAGTCAGTTAAATTCAACATTGCATGTATGTACTGTACTGAAAATAAATTATATTATCAAGTTTTAATGCTGCTTCAATGAACTTTTTTCAACGGTTAAAGAATTAAAATTACAACAAAATCATTTTCATTTTAATGTATTAAAAAAAATTTCATAACATTTTATCTCATATATTTCTCCTTTTTTTCATTCTAGTAAATATTTTTATTAGTACATGTATACTTCTAGGATATTTTAACACAAGTGGATGTAAAGCATCAAGTTTTGAACAAAGTGTAGAGGCAGAAACAGATTTCATTATATCTTATATCCAAGGTTCATTACAGTATGAAAACTCCAGTTCAGAAATTGCATTTTGTTTCTATGGAGAATGAAAAGTATTTTAAGATCCTCGCATCCTATGCTGTTGTCAATCTCCATGAATTACCACAAAAACCAGAGTTTAGAAATCTGTGTTTGTGACATGAGGTTCATTATTCTGAACAAGAATTTTGAAATTCATACTAATCTTTAACCCCTGTTTGCACCCTCTACCTTCAGGCACCAGGAAAATGTGATTTTGTTGTGTGGCAGCATTGTCCTCTTGAAACAGGAAGGAGAGTTCCAGTGCCTTCTTGTGTGAAAGTGGCAGTTAGAAACAGGTTTCCCTAAACTAGATGGAGCATATAGACGCTATCTATCATTCAACTAATTCTGACTCTCAAAAAAAAAATTAGTTTTTTAAAACTTACCACACTTTTTTCTTTTTTTCATTTCTGAAAGTTAAAGCTTTGATCCAGGATTTAGGAGGCCTGATGAAATGGCAGAAGTGCTGTCATGGTCTTTGGAATTCTTACTCCTTGTATTACATGCACAAGGACTCCAATATACTTCCCTCAAGTTCTAAAAGTAAATTTAGAACATTTTCTTTAATACCTTCATGTACAAAAAAAATTATCAAATAAAGTAATAGAAGTACAAGTAATCAGTCAAATTGAATGTAAAGCAAATGATATAAATTTACACCCTTAGAAAAAAAATATGTGCATATACATGTATATATATCTGTATATAATTTATTAAAGTTTCTAAACATTATAAAGGTTAATAAATTGAAATACATGTAATTCAAAATAATTTAAATGTATATTGCATAAAATTTAATACCTGCAATATATGTTTATTCTTTAATTGACTTCTTTTTATACATAATCCACTGCTTGGTTTTCTGTTTCTCTTTTACTGCTGGTAAATCTACTGCACAGCAACCTACCGGTAATTCCTAAAATTGCACAGTCGTGTAATACCATATAAAATGTATGAAATTACTGTATTTTTTTATTTTGTCCTTGATTTATATTCATATCACTGCATTGACTTTACATGAGACTTGAAAACTTTATTCTTGCTTCTGAATAAAATTTTTTTCCAAATATAATACATGTATGCCCAAGATGAGGACAAACTTTTTATCAAAAATTAATGCAGAAAATGTTGCAATAAATAAGAGGTTTTCTTTTCTTAAAAATGTAGAGAAATCTTTTCAAGCATTCTGGTAAAACAAACTCTGTACCGAAGTTGCATTCTGTAGAATTGTCTTGCTTATCCTTATGCAAGATCAATAAATTTGGCACCAATGGTAAACTGATCCCATGATACCCCAAAATGAAGGACCAGAAGTTGCAGCAGGATTGCAACAGCATTTCTCTCTCAATAAAATTGTGTAGACTGTAGACATCCATTTTCCTACATGACGCGCCAATGCATATGTCCAGTGACCAAGTACACCGTGTACCTCGAAGTGCCGGTGACTGTATATAGCGGTAACAAACCTATCACGAATTTTGCAATAAGTAAAGTTGCAAAAAGAACAGAACACATCATTATAGTATCCAATATAAGAGAGTTGCAGTAAAAATATGCACAAAACACACAAGCACAACAAATAAGAGTGCTCACTTCCGAACGTGACCGACACCGCATGGTCATGCACGCAAACTCTAGGTCAATGAAACGTTTGTTTACAGTAAAGCGTTTCAAAGCATTGATTGGGGAGCAGTAATTATTTGTAAAATAAAAGAAGAAATCAAATATTTGCATGAAAAACGTATTGCAAATAAACTTCACAGGGAAACGAATTATAATTCCCCATATTTAAAAAAAAACATTTCTGGATTGCATATGAACAGTTAAAACATAAAGGGGTTAGGCCTGTAGGTTGAAAAGGGGGGGAGGGGGGATAGGGGTATACATTCTCATTGATGGCTAAAAATGCAGCCATTTTAATAATTTTACAAAGGTTTAATATTTTTTCAATATATAATTTTGATACTATTACTATTCCTTTCTTTATTTTTACTCTGGAATGTACCGGTGTGCCAAGAACAAAATGATAACATTTCTTAATTTTCTATCACATATATGCCTCATTCATAGAAGTTATGACTGTTTAGGAAGAATTACCATTTTGAAAGGAAAAGTAATTATTTGCACATATTCAGTAGGTAGTTTGGAAAATTATTTGTGCAATTAACCCTGCTCCTAAAGATCTTTGATGAGTCAAGTCTTCATAGGAATTTTTCCTGAATGTTAGAATATAGTTTTATTCCAGTAATTTAAAAACAAGTTAATGAATAAAATGTATTTTATTCATTTTTTTCTCTCTATCTTTTTACAGAAGTAGAAAAGTATCAAAGAATCAAACAATGTGTCTTGTTTGGCAATGAAAAATATTCTCAGCCATAAATGATGCTCACAATATTTCAAAGCAATTTTTTTATCAGTACATAAATAATTCCATGTAAATTGTAAATTGATTATTATTAAAGTGTCAGGTACGTATAACTGACAAAAATTGAAAATTGTCCACTAAAATTAGTAAAATTGTGATAGTGTCGCTTCATAAAAATTATTCACAACTCAATTCCAAAAGTTGAAAACAGAAACAAAATGAAATTTTCATGCACATTTGTTTACAAATTGATTTCATATACATATACATGTACAAATAATTCCAAACCATTGAAACTATAAGATTTTTCATATTTTACCAAAATTTAAACAAGGAATACATATATACATATATATTTCAATGGTGTTGACAAATTGAAAGTTATTAAAAATGTAATATATTAATGAAAATAAAAGTACTATTGCAAATTTTAAAAGTAAAAAGATCCTATGAGAAATAAAGCACGTGTATTATGAAATTTAACATTTTCTTATACTTTCCCTTTGAAAAAAAGCATATGTTAAACCTTTCATGCAAGAGAAGAGGTTGTACAAGTACCAATTGCCAAAATCCTGCTGTCCATTCAAATAAAACACAAGTAAGCAGGAAGTATGATGGATTATTATCCTATACATAGGTTGGCTATCTGGTAATGTTATGATGTTCACCCTTCATATATAATAAGGTCCTCCTACATCAGAATTGGTATACATGTATTTCGGAGATCTCACGATTACTGTTGTCAGCTCATTACTATCCTTATGCTAGCCAGAGCACAATCAATGTCACCAGGGGACACTTCCAAGCAGAAATCATTTTCTACAGGCAGCAGCTGAAAACAGAGAGGGCAGTCAGTTAAATTCAACATTGCATGTATGTACTGTACTGAAAATAAATTATATTATCAAGTTTTAATGCTGCTTCAATGAACTTTTTTCAACGGTTAAAGAATTAAAATTACAACAAAATCATTTTCATTTTAATGTATTAAAAAAAATTTCATAACATTTTATCTCATATATTTCTCCTTTTTTTCATTCTAGTAAATATTTTTATTAGTACATGTATACTTCTAGGATATTTTAACACAAGTGGATGTAAAGCATCAAGTTTTGAACAAAGTGTAGAGGCAGAAACAGATTTCATTATATCTTATATCCAAGGTTCATTACAGTATGAAAACTCCAGTTCAGAAATTGCATTTTGTTTCTATGGAGAATGAAAAGTATTTTAAGATCCTCGCATCCTATGCTGTTGTCAATCTCCATGAATTACCACAAAAACCAGAGTTTAGAAATCTGTGTTTGTGACATGAGGTTCATTATTCTGAACAAGAATTTTGAAATTCATACTAATCTTTAACCCCTGTTTGCACCCTCTACCTTCAGGCACCAGGAAAATGTGATTTTGTTGTGTGGCAGCATTGTCCTCTTGAAACAGGAAGGAGAGTTCCAGTGCCTTCTTGTGTGAAAGTGGCAGTTAGAAACAGGTTTCCCTAAACTAGATGGAGCATATAGACGCTATCTATCATTCAACTAATTCTGACTCTCAAAAAAAAAATTAGTTTTTTAAAACTTACCA
This sequence comes from Saccostrea cuccullata, assembly GCF_032062105.1. Taxonomy (NCBI): domain Eukaryota; kingdom Metazoa; phylum Mollusca; class Bivalvia; order Ostreida; family Ostreidae; genus Saccostrea; species Saccostrea cuccullata. The sequence goes on along the minus strand of NW_026935988.1, from coordinate 488,043 downwards.
CACTTTTTTCTTTTTTTCATTTCTGAAAGTTAAAGCTTTGATCCAGGATTTAGGAGGCCTGATGAAATGGCAGAAGTGCTGTCATGGTCTTTGGAATTCTTACTCCTTGTATTACATGCACAAGGACTCCAATATACTTCCCTCAAGTTCTAAAAGTAAATTTAGAACATTTTCTTTAATACCTTCATGTACAAAAAAAATTATCAAATAAAGTAATAGAAGTACAAGTAATCAGTCAAATTGAATGTAAAGCAAATGATATAAATTTACACCCTTAGAAAAAAAATATGTGCATATACATGTATATATATCTGTATATAATTTATTAAAGTTTCTAAACATTATAAAGGTTAATAAATTGAAATACATGTAATTCAAAATAATTTAAATGTATATTGCATAAAATTTAATACCTGCAATATATGTTTATTCTTTAATTGACTTCTTTTTATACATAATCCACTGCTTGGTTTTCTGTTTCTCTTTTACTGCTGGTAAATCTACTGCACAGCAACCTACCGGTAATTCCTAAAATTGCACAGTCGTGTAATACCATATAAAATGTATGAAATTACTGTATTTTTTTATTTTGTCCTTGATTTATATTCATATCACTGCATTGACTTTACATGAGACTTGAAAACTTTATTCTTGCTTCTGAATAAAATTTTTTTCCAAATATAATACATGTATGCCCAAGATGAGGACAAACTTTTTATCAAAAATTAATGCAGAAAATGTTGCAATAAATAAGAGGTTTTCTTTTCTTAAAAATGTAGAGAAATCTTTTCAAGCATTCTGGTAAAACAAACTCTGTACCGAAGTTGCATTCTGTAGAATTGTCTTGCTTATCCTTATGCAAGATCAATAAATTTGGCACCAATGGTAAACTGATCCCATGATACCCCAAAATGAAGGACCAGAAGTTGCAGCAGGATTGCAACAGCATTTCTCTCTCAATAAAATTGTGTAGACTGTAGACATCCATTTTCCTACATGACCCTCCTGCAATAAAAATGAAATTGTAAATGTGAATTTCTGTTAAGTAATACATGAAAAACTGTATATTTATATTTTTTATTATTTCTTATATTCAGTTATGCTTCTCTCTTTGTAAGGCCTAAATTTTCTTTTTTTTTCAAAGCTTCTAAACGACATAATTGATACATCTATTTTCATTTTGTCTCCTTATAATTTTGATGGTTTATAATGTAGCATGTCATTTTTTCTTTACTATTCATTAACAAATCCTTTTCTTAAAATCATGAATTACACTACCTATTTATCATTTCTTTAAAGTAATTTACTTCATTATAGCAATGCAATGAATATATTAATGAAAAGTAGGATTGAAGTTATCCTCAAAACATCTTACTCTGAATGTTTTTTTCATTATTAAACATGTTTAACTTTAGAAATGAGCTTCAAACTGGTATGCAATACATGTACTTACATATGTACTGTGCAGGTAAATTAATACTTTACTCCTGCAGCTATTTTCTCTGCCTCAACAACGAAGAGCGGAGTATTGGTCCACCTTACTCCTTTTAAGCAGGTCCAATATTTCCCTCTCTCCAACAATAAATCATCTATCTGAAAGGGTATCCACCTCCATCTTGTCATCTTCATCAGTATTCCTTGAAAGAAAATATACAAGAGAAAATATTCACATTGTTTAAGATTTAAATCTTTCATGTAACATGCTACAGTAGCAATCTGTAAATCAAGACAAACAAAAAACCCACTGTAATTTACATGAATATTTAAGGGTATTAAACATATCATTGCATTCAGTTCCTTAGAGATTGAGACATTTTAATCATATCAAAAGACAGTAAACTTTTGAAATTATACCACTGTGTAGTAAATTGTATACTAATGTAGTAATAACATAAATTTAGGGAATCGCCTTTTGGGTATGCCAGGACATCAACAATATGCATAATAATAATTTGCATACAATGTTTTCTATACTAATAGATTTAAATCACATGGATCCTCTCTCTCAATTTCAAAAGTCCCTGTCCACTGAGGTTACACACAAATGAAGCCTTCTTAGCTGCTGATCTTTAACTTAGAGAAATTTTCATTCAGGTAGAATTATCAAGAAATCAACTCTCATAACTCTCAAAGAAATATCACAGAGAAAAACAAATAGAAATGGAAACAGAGTTATAATGTTTGTGACTTTCTATACCATCATTTTATATGATTTTTAGTGTGAGTTAAAAATGAATGTAACATATCTTTCCTACCTTTGTTTTACTCTATTTACAGCAGATGCTGTTTTTATAGTTATAAAAACTACTAAATTTGTTACTAATTCTTCATTACAGTGTGTCACCCACTTCGCAAAGTGGTTAAAGCATCTGCTTTAGATTCGTGAACTAAGGAGTCAATCTTTTTGTGGCGGGTTTGAATCCCACTGTAGGATGTGGATACCGGTCCTTTGGATGAGACTGTAAAAACTTAGGCCCTGTATCGCAGTAGCTAAGTGCTGCATGAAAAAGATCCCTGCCTGCTCAATAGACCTAAGACAAAATTTGCAACTCTCCACCAGCAAGTGGTGGCGCCTCCATATGAGTGAAATTTTTTGAGACGGTCGTTAAAAAATATACAATCAATCAATCATTAAATCAATCAATCAGCATGTGCCATTCAAAAACCTTGACATATCTTTTCACATCTTATATTCATCGCCCCCAGCCGGCCGCCTCTTAATTTCTTCACCACTTTCACCATTATCATCATCCTTATAACCAGAAGATCCAACGAAGCATCTCGTTCATGATCTTATCTATTTGATTAGTATCCTGTGTGTTTTAAGAGATAATGACAGATTGATTTATTATATTACTGCAATATTCATATAAGACAAATCAAATACATGTGATTAATTATTCTGATTTCTTCAGTTATAAAAAAAACTGAAAAACAAATCCCAAAACTAATTTTGTGACAATGGTAAAATAGATTGTGTTGGGCCATAACTGAATGCAAATACAGCATGTGTAAATATTATTATATGCATCTGGTCAAGTCTGCAATGCACTTATCTCACTTGCATTAAAGGAAATAAATGAGTTATAAATGAATATTACTTGCTTGAAGATTAGTAGTGCACAGATACTTTAATACTTTTCATTTTTGCATTCTAGTTAGTACTTACTGTACATGTTCATGATGTGCACCAGGTGCTCGGTTTCATCATCGTCACAATAACTTGCATTGTCCGAAATATCGATGTTCATACTGCTGACACTCTAAAGCAATATAAAACGATTTAATTTTACAATTCGCCAACAATTGTACTTATCTATTGTCACTTTTATTCGTAAACAGCTATAATAATTGCTCCCCTGTGTTGACACATGTGCTTTTGGATCTACTTTCATTTTCACTCCAGTCTTTCCTTTGCGCATGGCCAAGACATAACACGGTCAAATCGTGCTGAGTGCAGACCTGTCGTCGGTCGGTCAGCTGAGGTCCTGTCACATTGCAAACTTTTTACAAAGTAAATATATCTTTTGGTTCGTAATTTATTTTTTAGGTGCTTTTGCATTTATGCTCGTTTATCTTACCTACGGCTCCGTCTTGGATATTTACAACCAGGAACTTCAGCTTTTTAGTGCACATGGACTGCAGCTGCAAAAGTACCAACTTCTGTGACTATGTAACTGCGTGTTATCAGCGTTGCTCAACACCAAAGATGCTTTCAAAAGCATTTATTTTATCTCAGAATTTGAGATACGTCTGCCTTTTATTTTATTGAATAAAAATTTTACAAATAGGCCTTGGCGAATATCCTATTCGAATGACACCGACTGACTAAATCAGTCGTGCGTGAACACACAATTGGGTGATACCTGGTAGGCAGATAGTAGGCTTATCGAAAACTAATATGGCCGACTCCGATTTGGCATTTAAAAGACTTCAGTAGAGCTTTAAACCCGTTATATGTACATACTCATTGACAATACATCAAAGGCATGCAGCAACCAGTTAACGTTGGCGGATTTAATCTCACTGACGCGAGGATTGACACTAATTTTCTCAACAGATCATAAGAAGCTTGTGTGGAGACCTCTAGTGCAAGCGTCACACTGTCCCAAAATTGACACCAGATGGCCATACGAAATTGAAATTTTGAATTTCGCACGAAGTTGGTCCCGAAATTGGTCACTAGCTAATCACCAGCTGAAGGAAGTACGATACCTACTGATGGTCACACGATGAAACCCGAAGCACACACGAAGGCTACATGAAAATGTGATTTTTTATTGAGATGTTTACCCGAAGGACACACAAAGGCAATATGATGGCAACAAGACGTCGTATTTAGAGTACGATGCGTTCGAATCAAGTCACAAAGGTGTCATGTGACCTTCAGCGGGTATAAAACCTTTGGCCGACTGTTGGAAATTTCAATTGCTCATTGGTAAACTTTGCGTGATCATAAACTTCAACTTTGGTTCCACTTTCATTTAAGTTAAAATGCCACCCAAGGCAGGGAGAGGCAGAGGGAAGAAGCAGGCTGGGAGATGCAAATCTAAAAAAAGAAAAGCAGAAGAAACTGAGATTTTGGATGTCCAAGAAGACACCACTCAGTCTCCATCCAGGCAGATGATAGGAAGAAAATCCAGGAAGCATATCAGTCAGTGTGGATGTAAAACTCCAGAGAGGTCTTCAGACGGTTGTAGACCTCCTCAGCAGTCCCAAGAGTCTCCGCAGCATTCACCCTCTCCCGCTCCCGCTCCTAACAGCCAGACAGAATCTCCAGATGATGGAGGTGAATTCTATAACTTAATTTTGGTGGTGGTGGTGGGGGGTGGGGTGTGTATGTGATTGATTTTGTTGTATATTCACATACATTTTTGTCTTGCATGCACTAATTTTTTTCATTAAATATTTTTACAGATGAGTCAGATTCATCCGCCCTTCCTACATGCAAGTCCAAGACCAAACCTCAAGTGGGCAAGGGCAACGGCAAGGGCGACAAAGGAAAAGGCAAGGTTCATAATGATAATCCACCCCCTGGTGCACCATACAGCTTTACAGAGGAGCGGGAGGAGGCAATCGCTCGCTGGGTAGAGAGTAAGAAGCTCCTTTATGACATGAAAGACAAACAGTACAAAGACAAGGCTTTAAGGAGGCAATTGTGGTAAGGAAAGGCTGCGGAGTACGAGGTAGATTGTAAGTATAAAAAAATCACACTAATTACATTGAAATATTTTAAACCTATTTCAAATACATGATGTACATCGCTGAAAATGAACACTTCAATGATTGTACTAATTTCTGTTATTACAGATGATTCAATTCAAAGATAGTACCACACACAAAGGACTCGATTCTCGAAGATGCGAGAGGGCCAACCCAACAAGAAATCCCAGCACAGGTCCGGTGATGGTTTGTCAAATGGTGAAGAGGAACATCCCAACCCTACTGAAGAGGCCAGTGAGAATGATAGTGACCGTGATAGGTTCATCCGACTGGTCTTTGGGTTCCTGAAGCCACACATCAGACGTCACAAAAAGGATACACCAGCTAGTGTGAGAATATTACAGAATTTGCATTTGTAAAATTCAAACTAAACTTTTTGATTTCTAAACATTTGTTTTAAAATATAACTGCGAAATGTAATTATGTTTGTTTTCTGTGTTTCTCTTTGCAGTTTAAGGACAAGTTGGTCCTGGCTGAGACGGGTGAGCTGGCTGGGAGTGACGACAGTACCATGGCAGTCAGTCTTGCAGACGAACCCAGGGAGCCCACTAAGAAGTATACTGGCTACCCTACACCGAGACCTCCTTCCAGGACAAGAAGAGCTGCCAAGGACCGATCTGAGTCTCCAACCATGGAGATGAGAGCTACCACAGCATCAAATGATCTCCAAGATAGACTGGTTAACTTCATCACTCGAGAACAGGAAGTCAACAGAGCCACACCTTTCTGCAGGTACCTGAAAACTGAACTGGATCGTCTACATGATGCCTAATGAAAACACCACAGTACTTAACCAGTAGGTGTTTAAAACTGTAAGAAATTGAAAATAATTTATTTGATGTTGAATTTATTGCATGCAAAATTTGATCTTGTATTAATTCTATGCTGTTTATGTTTGTCTTTTCAGTTATCGAAAGGTATCCAAACAGTTCAGAATGAGGGATGCGGCTGGTAACAAGATCAGTCCCTTCAAAGATGCCCCGTCAGCATTCCAGTCACAGCAGCCACAGCAGCAAAGGCCAGGTACTGTGATCCCAGTCTGCGCATCTGCCACCCACTCCAGAGTAAGCCAACTTCAACAGGAGAGTGGTATCAACTACGCTGCCAGCAGAACTGCGTCCTCACCGTCAGCCGAGTTCCAGCCAGGTCCAAGCCAGTGGCCTAGGAACCCACCTCCGGCATCAGTGTGGAGATCACAGTAGTGTGGCTACGTGGAGCAGGCGAACCAACAGTACAACTTAGAACAACAGCAGCAGTACCATACCCTGCAGCCAGCCAGCACTTCTGCCCAGGGCTACGTACGCAAACCAGATAGTCCTATTGTCTAGGAGTGTCCGGAACCCAGGTCCGACATGCCCATAGTCACCAGAGTGGGTTCACATTCTCTCGGCCAGTCTGCGTTCGTCCAACTTCATTCTCGGCCTCCTCAGCAGCAACCCAGAGGTCCTAGTCAGCTAACACCCCAGCAGACAACTCAACGCGTCCTCTTCCGCCCCATCTTTCAGCTCAGCAGTCCCAGCACAGTGTGACACAAGATAGTCTCAGATAATATCTAAACGCAGACGACAGTGTGAATATCAACAAAGATATTGATCTCTCAGCTTTAGTGCCAAATGACGACATTGTTAACAACAGCAAGTAACCAGAAATTTAGAGACAGGCCCAGGAAAATGACCAGAGACAGTTTCAGAAAGTATCTGAAAAAATGAATAATTAAAATTGTCATTGATATTTTCAGACTTTGTTCTTATTTTGCTCTTTATCCTTACTTTAGTTTTAAAGTAAAGATGTTAAGTTAAATGTTATGTCCAATATCTAAATTTAAAGTCCCAATTAGGGATTTATATACTTGAATGTTTTGCCTTTTTCCTAAGTTTAAAATTCCCAGCAATGTTAAATACATTACCCAGAGCCCTGAATAAAAACTTGAATTTAAAATCCCAAACCAAAATTCATACTAGCCTTTGTCATTAGTTAAAATTTTCGAGGAAGTTAAATCTATTGGCCAAGTTCTACACTAAGTATCTTAAGTTAAGAACGCATATTAGAGGTGGAACGGTTTTAAATTTTCATGTCGTCAGAAAAGTAAAAGTTAATTTAATATGACTTTACATTTAGGAAACTTGGGATTTTTAAACTCTCTATATGTTAGGCCTCTATTCAATTAATGAAAAAGTACTTAAAAACACAAGTTTAAAACACCGTACAAATTTATTACTTCATACATATGTATGTAGTTACAATGCAAAACATGTATGTGAAAATATTTGTTTTCATAATCACAATGTTAATGTCTCTCTGTTCATTTTGCTGTCCCTCTTTGTCGGACATTACATGATCATCTTGTCCTGCCAAGGCACAGAACCAGCCACTGAGGTAAAGTAGTGGCACAAGTATCTTCAAATGATCCACGTCCATCAGGTTGGCGTGGGTGGCTGGATATTTAAGTCTGATGAGATTGTGAAGGATCACACAAGTTTTAATGATTTTCCTGCATGTCTCGGGTCTCTGAGTCATGGTCCCCAGCAACATTCGGAACTTGTGTGCCAGAATACCGAAGGCATTCTCCACTACACGTCTGGCTCTTGAGAGTCTATAGTTGAATATTCTCTGATTTCTCTCGTGGTGTTCCATGTTTCTGATGGAAAACGGGTTCATCAGGCGCTTGTTGATCGCAAAAGCATTGTCCCCTACTATATAGTATGGGACAGGAACGTCATCACCAGGTAGAGACTTCTCTTCAGGGAGATTAAACATGTTGTTCGTACTTTCTAGGCTTTCCTTCAATTCTGATCCATTATAAACACTAGCGTTGTTGCTGGAGCCATCAGACCCGACATTAATCCAAAGAAACTTGTAGTTTGCATCAACCAAGGCCATGAGGACCATAGAGAAGAAGCCTTTGTAGTTTCTGTACTCAGAGCCAGTATTCCATGGACAAGTGATCGCCACACGCTTGCCATCTAAAGCACCACAGCAGTGTGGAAATTGCCATCTCTTTTCAAACTGCTCCTCAATGGCTGTCCACTCTTCAGATGTAGTAGGACACTGGATCACCTCAGCAGCAAACTCGGTTTTGATGGCATCGCAAACTTCGTCTATGGCGAAGGAGATCGTGTTTGGAGCAACTCTGAAATTGTAGGACAGGCTTGGATAGTTGTCTCCGCAGGCCAGGTGTCGTAGAGTGATGGACAGCTTGAGACCAGGAGGAAGACACTTTCTATACCATGTGTCCTTCTTTTTTATTCTACCTTCTACCCGTTTCAGGACTTGATCGTAGAGGCCTTTGGGAAGCCTTGTATAGTTGTAGAAGGCCTTCTCATCCTCTGCTTTCAGTTCATTTAATAAAGTGGTATAGTGGCCATAGCGTTTTCTACGCTTTACAGACAGCCATTTCCTGACCCACACAGACCTCTGTTTTCTCCTTCGCCGCGTTTTCCCCGTGTTCTGGAAAATAACAAGCAAAACAAAATAGTACTATGTCAAATGCTACAAACACAAATAAATAGAAACGACAGTTGAAATGAGACAATTTATACCTGTAAGAGGAGGTGCTGAGCCTGGAAGAGTTCCTCGTCATGATTTCTGAGGTGCATCAAAAGAAGTAATGCTGCTGCCTTCTTTTTTCTTGTTTTTTCATTATCAAAGTATGTCATTCTGCTAGAACTGAATTGTGATTAAAGTAAAGCTTTGGTTGCTGTAGACGCCATTGCTCTGTAGATTTGCTGAATGAATGAGGAAGATGCTCTGATACTGGCCTTTTATATATGCACGTTACCATAACACATGGGAAACGCTTCAGCTATTCAAATTGCTGTCTTCGCCGACACCGTGGTCCCATCTCGATATCATCGTAATATAATACGATGTCCATACGCTGGCATTGCGAGGGCTTCACGTGGTCGTGTTGACTTCATGAAACAATCGGGCTGGTTCTTGTTTCCTTCGCATTGTCTTCGTGAGACGCTAAATGCCCGATGACACCGATGATCACAGTAAGTAAAGGCGAAGATGACACGATTTGACAAGATGCCCCCACGATGGTCTTACGAAGGGCAAAATGGACACACGAATTTATAACCTTTGCAATGTGTTCGGCAAATTTTTTGACAGCCAAAGATTTTGCTACCACTCAGGAAGTTGCTGCCGAAGTCTTAGAAACTCCACCGGCGCTCATACGATGTCTTAAGAAACCGTCACTATGGCCCGATGTGTTTACGATAAGAGCCGAATTTAAACATTTCCTTTATCGTGTGGCCATCTTTGCTCAATTTCGGGACAGTGTGACGCCAGCATTATGGAATACCAGCTTACAGATCGACTTAAGTTTTCCATTCATGGACCGATCATAGGGGTTGACGTTCTTCGGTAGTAAAGAGAGTGGAACAAAACTCGTGCAAATTTTGTTTTTGTGAATCAAGTTAATGAAGTCCTTATTTTAATGAGCTTTAAAAACATCAAATATTGTCAGTGCTGTGCACTTTTGTCGTCTCCCGCGACGAATTCCCTTTCTTACTTTATCAACATACGGGATCAGAACCTTATTTGCATATTCAATCATTGTTTCGGCGGTCGAACAGTGATTTCGAGAATGGGTGACATTCCAATCTTAAGGAAATGAGAACGAAGGAGGACATATATCCGTTAATTCTTTGTAAATCAATTGAAACGGTAACAATGATCCCGTCAAAGATATACCGACAATACCAGTTATCTCTCTTTTGAAATCCAATGCCACAATGCTACAATCTTTCGATCTGAAACGGAAATTGGTTTTGTGATTCAGTTTCGTTTTAACGTTAGGCCTACGTTCTTATATAAATTCTTAAACACTAAAAAATATTAATTTTACAATCATACAAGTAGTATGAAGCTGTCTATGTACTGGGACTGACTGCACTGAGGTAGCACATGCCGTGCTACGGAAACTCAGGGTACCTTTCTGGTGGCAGGCTTGTTGAGGCTTGACTGTCGATTCTCTTGAGCTTGTGATAAGACCTGAATAAGACACACTGTTTCGGGGAATGGGCAGGTAGGGGTCACCAATATTAGCTAATACGTAAGACCTGTATAAGGCAGTAGGCTGATGGAGAGAGAGAGGTGGCATACCACAGAAGTGGGGGAAGTGCAAAGATGCAGCAGTACGTTTAGAGTGGCAGGACCGAAGTAATTCATTTGCGGGAGACACCCGTTGACCACAGTTAGTGGTTGTCCAATCAAGAAGAAACCCATTGTATTTGTATATATTTGATTGTTATTTTATTTGGTCAACAAAAACCTGAGTTAACAGGTTAACGAACCTAGTGTGACGCCTCGGTGATACAAGACATATCACCAAACACACCAAGCTCGGCCGCGTTGCACGTTACAGATCATTTAACTTCGAGAGTCCATTCAATAGTTGGGACCATTTTTAACCTTGTCTGATAAAAATGTGTTATCAACTCACGTGAAATGTTCTTTGACACATTTTGTAATTTTATCAAGAAAATCTCCTTTGATTTTTTCGATATAACCAGACAGTTTGCGAGCGGTTTTTGTGCCTTTTCTTTTTCTTCTCATTAAGGTATGTCACTCGTGATATTTTGAGTAGTACGAGGGCTGTTCAATTATTAATGTCCTCGATGCTCAGAAAGCAGCAAACGACGCTTTTCAATAATTTAATCTTCATGATTTTACTTATTAATCTTTTTGAATTCAAACACATGTCCGTAACATTTTGTATTGAATTTTTGATTGTTTTTAGAACTTATTTTTAGTATGAACCTTAGTATACTGGAAAATGGCAGATGCAATGATTTCCTGAAGTTGTTTTTTTTTTCTTCTGAAAGGGGTTTTTGCAAGTTTGGAAACAGAAACAAGTCATATGATCAAAGATCTGGCATATATTGTTAATATGAAAAAACGTTAACTTTCTGTTTATCCCGAAACCCCTTTAGGGCATGCGGGTCTGGACGTTGTCATGAAGAAATTCAATGTAATTAATTTTTGATTCCGGGTCCTTCCTATGATAAATTTTGTTTTGATGACTTTCAGCAATAGATTTATGTTCCAATATCTGATTGAATGAAGGATATGGAAATAACGAACAGTATTCAATCTCAACGTCCATTAAACAAATATACAAAATAAGAGCAGAGCAAACACGGACCTCCGAAACATCAGAGGTGGGATCAGGTGCCATGGAGGAGTGAGCATCCCCTGCCGACCGGTCACACCCGCCGTGTGCTCTTTGTCATAATCAGGAAATAACGGAAAGAATCCGTGGTCAATTCAGTGTATAAATAATGGACTAACAATTGGTATGAAAAACGTCAGTCAGCATTTTATTCAATGATAAATTGTATTTGCTGACAAGGTCATTGTATCGACCATAGAATTTACGAAATGATGACTTTAAACGAGACTGTTGATATTCTTGTTTCATCAACTTGCTTGTCAATAATTTACATGTACCTCGTTTAAGAAATTGTTCATACGTAGAGCATGCTCTTGCATATCGAATCAACTGAGATATAAATACTCCGTATGCAGGTATATTGCTGCATAAGTAAGGGAAGTTGACGATAGAAAAGTTAAAGTCATCACATTTATCATATAACTTGGTTGTTAGATTACCATTAGTGTCTTTTTCAAGTAAAATATCCAAGTATGAAGCAGAAGTGTCGGACTCTGTGGTATCTTTTATCTCAAACTCACCAGGATAAATCGTGTCGACGTAGGAATGGAAATTATCATTATTAATTGACAATACGTCGTCGATATATCTAAATGTCGAGTTGAAGGCCACAGCAAGTGTTTTCTTCTTTTCACGCAAAAGATTCTGCATAAATTCTGCTTCATATGAATATTGAATATAAAACAAACGTGGATAACTACATTACCTGATATTTTAAAATAATTGTTAAGACTTTGGTACACGCTGTCGTTTTCACTCATTTTTCAAAATATAAGGTGGCCTTTGAGTACTAAGCTTTTTACTGTCAAACATTTCTTAAAAACAGTGTAAATTATTCCCGAAATGATGTCTTTCAAATTTGCTATGTGTCTAAAAGTCAAGCATAAATCATCAAATATAATTTTTTGAAATTTGGCAAACAGTACATAAATCAATTTAATTTTTCTTGGCAACAAGAGTACCCATTTTTGATGCCCATTATATAATTTTTTATCTTTGAAATCCACCTGCTCATTTGTCTGTAAATCAGGTATCGGTTGCTGTACATAACATATTTCAGTGAATATTTCTATTGGATTTTTAACAAGTTTCACAGCAGTTTTAATGTAGCCTTTATTATCACTCTAGTTTATTTAAGGATTTTTTTAAGTTTTATGTGAGTTATTGGTGTGTGAATCACACAGACTTGTCACGTAGGCATATTTCATGAAGCGCGCTAGCGCTTCATGAAAAATATGCCTATGTGCAAGTCTGTGTGATTCACACACCAATAATTCACACTAAACTTAAAAAAATTCCTTATATTTACATTTTACGTGTTTGGAAGGACCAAAAAATATACTCAATATTTGAATTTCTTGCTGCCCTATATTGTTGTACTTTCATTAACGTAGTTGAAGCCTTATTGTGACATCGCTGTAGCCTTATCGTGACGCCACGTTAACGCACGTTTCTCCGTGTATATTTGTACGCGTGAGTATACACGAAAATGGTTTTCAAATCAATTTCACAGTAAGCTTACTAGAAAAACACAGCAAATGTAAATATTGATTCTTAACCACCCATTGAAAAAACTGTAAATTTATTGCGCACAAAAAAGTTTGCTCGCTTTTCGATTTATTTCACCATGTTCCTAAATCTGTAATCTCAAAATATTACTAACCTTGTGTTCCTAACATATTCTTTGACTCTTTCCACAACAAAACATTCGTCATAATTGTTGTTAATAGTCCTCCCGACCCTGATAGTGTAAACATCGAACATTTCGATTATATATACTGCCATTTTGGTTTCAAAGATAATTCGGTCCAATATGCTTCGTTCAGATGTCAACTACAAATGTAATTGATAAAGGAGACAGACACGTTTTAAAATCTTCCCTCTTTTGCAATTGAGAAGGATATGGAAATAACGAACAGTATTCAATCTCAACGTCCATTAAACAAATATACAAAATAAGAGCAGAGCAAACACGGACCTCCGAAACATCAGAGGTGGGATCAGGTGCCATGGAGGAGTGAGCATCCCCTGAGGTAAGAATAAGGTAGAAATAATCAAGAACCGAGCGCACTTTTTTGTGCGCAATAAATATACAGTTTTTTCAATGGGTGGCACTGTAGCTATCCGGTCTATCAATATATATTTTTCCGGATAGCTACAGATCTGCAGCTTATATTTCATCAGATGTAACCATAGCAATAAATATGATTTTATTTAATGTAAAATACTTTGAATAATAACTATCATTGAAAAAAAAACCTTGCAAATTAATGTGCGTAAATTATTGTGTAACCTTTTTGCACTAAAAAGTAACATAATTTGGAGTATTAAAAAACTAAATAGGCAATGAAACATTTTTTTTTAAATCAAGCTTTTTACGACATTAAGTGCTGATCAGTCAAAATATCGAGTACTTTCAAATAATGAAAACAAAAGTTGGGGTCAGTGATGTTAAGCTTGAAATATTGGTCAAAATGTGATTTTCAGGCGAAAAATGATATAAATTTTATCTTGACTTATTTGACACATCTTCATTTTTTGGCAAATTGTTTAAAACTTGTATAAAACGGGTGTTGCTAAAACGCGGAACGGAAAGCGGAACGGAACGGAAAACGGAAAATTTTTTGCCAAACAAATAACAAATGTTCGATATAAATCAGATAAAAGAGCAATATTCTTGTTGTTAAAGTAATTTCTGATAAAACTTTCTTGCAAACTATTATACGAGGGTTGATCCAAAAGTAATGTCACAACTTCGATAAAATTGATACTAGTCGTCGTAGATCAACAAAATTATAAATGATGGAAGCTGCATTTATTTCAAATAAGTCCTGAAAAATTCAAACTAAAATGATTTATACCTTTCGAAATATTGAAGTATATACAAAGTGCGGTTATGGTAGTCGCCGCACCTACATAACGTCAAATGACGGATAGGCGACGTCATACACTTAAACTGCTTCCCCTTCGTTTCATTGATATAAATATTTAATATTCACGAACATATTCACACATTTCACATTAAGAGGAATTATTGGCACCCATTTTACACTTACTCTATATATAATTTAGTCCTCTGTCAAAATTATTTGAACAGAACCATAAGACAAACTTAAAGTTTCTCATATCGCTCTAACCGTGACACGTCTCTCTTTTTTGACAACGTCAGATTCCATTGAACGTTTTCGCCCGACCTACCCGTTTCCGGTCTTTCTGTCTTCTGCTAATCATTCAATGCAAAAAGAAAAATGCTGAAACAATCTACAAACAAAGTTTCTTATTTAAATTTTTACCTTTGTGCGCTTGATTAATCATTGTAACTGTCTCTATACTGGCGATTTCCCCATTTCAAAGCAAAAACAAACTAGCTCGTTTCAGTGTTTTTTCCCATTTCGACAATTTTCTTTGTTCAAGTCATCAGATTAAAACAGTAATTATGATCAAAAAGCAATGACGTCATTTTGTTTTCGACTGAAGCTTAGAAAATGTCGCAAAAGTTTGCGTTTAAAAATTTTGGGCGATTAGATGCTTTTTGAGATGCTTTTTTAATGTGTTTGTCATTTTTCAATCTAACGTTATACACTATAAAACCTGACGCTAAGTTGTAACGCGGCGACACCCCTTATGTTTAATGTGTATAACGTCTTTAAAATTAATTCAAAGAAACATTATTAAATGAAATTTTCAATTTTGATTCGATTTATATTTATGTATCTTTTAGTACATTATATTTGATTATATGACGCCAAATATTAAAGATATGGACACAATGACATTACTATTGGATCAACCCTCGTATATCTATGAGTCATACACATCCTCCGTTCAGAACTGATGTACATGTACAAGCGACCCCTCCCCCCTTTTTTTCAACAGGCCCCGTCGCAGATTTAGGTCAAGGAAGGTTAAGTGGAAGTGTTTGGGGAAAAATGGTACTGGAAGGAATTTGCCCCCCACCACACACACACACACACACACACACACACACACACGCACACACACTCACACACACACACACGAAATAGGATTTTCGTGTTTGGGCAAAGGACGTATACCCCTTTCTTTTGCTTGTCAATTTTTTTGTATGCTGGAATTTTTTTACTGACACCCCCACCCCTCTTTCAATTTGTTTCCAATGCCAATGTCTGTAAAGACAAGAATAACTAGTTATTATATTCAGTTTATGCATGCAGTGTCGAATTCGCGAATCATGAAGGGGGTGTCAGTTTCGGGCCTGGGTAGGGGCCCACAGCCACATTAAAAAATTGATTTATTAAACCTTATGTAAATATACGGACACAAAAAGGGGGCAGACCTATAACAACTTCTCAAACCTTTCCGATGATCGGGAAAATAAACTCATTTTTACGGGGTCATTCATACATCCCCCCAACACACACACATATGTACCGCAAACAAACAAAATTTAACTTCATTGAATGCAAAGATTCTGCATTATATCTACCATAGGAAAATTGAACAACTTTGTCTATATAAAGCGACTCTATTTTGAATAAAATTTTAACAACCAATGTATTAAAGAGAAGTTTATTCGAGCTTGCCGTAAAGGTTTGCCCTAAATGTAATTTTAATAATTCTTTTTTATATTTTTTTCTCTTTCCATGGTTCATCCATATATCAAATACCCCCCCCCCCCCCAAGTCATAACCTTTTTTACTACGGAAATGTTCAAGTTGACATCCTCACATTTTTTGTGAATGTAATTAATGTAGTAAGTTAGTTTAAAAAAAAAGTATTGAAAGATGTTGGAGTTGGAACTTATCCCCCTCCCGAATCAAGCAATTGTTTTATTTTTGCCCCCCCCCCCCTCCCTCCCAAATAAAACAGTTGTCTTCTTCTTGTTTTTTGCTTGTCAAATACTTTTCAAGTTCGTTCCCCCTTTTCAAATTCGATTCTAGGTGACTGCTTTGTTAGCGATTTTCGTATATAAGAGACTGAGCATGACAAAATCCACTTGTATTTAATAGTGGGGATAGAATATGTACAGGATATATCGTTTATGATAAAATTTGTGAATTTCAAGAGATTTAATCCACAATAATATATTCCGTTTTTCGTTCCGTTCCGCTTTCCGTTCCGCGTTTTAGCAACACCCGTGTAAAACTTGTTCTAAAAATATAAATTTAGACCTTCATTATATATTCCTAGCAATATCATAATTGAAAATATTCTGCGAGTTTAAGTATATAAGGCTAAAGTTCCAAGATATTAAATTTAAGAAATGTGCAGATTTGCAGAATTATCTGCAAAATATCCTTCCATCACAAGAAATAGTCCCTCATAAATCTTGCTTCTTTGTAGCTTTTTGAGCAGTTTTTCGTTGAATGTTAAAACATTAACATTGTTGAAATTAGATATGTTATAAAAATTCAATTTCTATAAATAGATTTGAAGTAAGGGGGTCTGTGTGAATTTCGAACTTTTCTAAAAAGCTGACGAGTAACACACCTTAGCGCACGGTCATAACCACGGTTAATATCCATGTATCCACCATTTTCTATCAAAAGAGTCCAATTCGCAGCACCAACTATTCCCTGTGCAGCGGCAACTACGATAATTGTGTTGACTACAGCCCCGGATGCAAATAAATTTTTTTATAAACATTTATACTACATTGTCATTTTTTTTTGCCAAGCATTAGTGGACGACCTCGTACTTTTGTTGCCAGAAGTTTTACTACAGTTGAAATGCTTTGCTCTAAATTGATGTTCACTTTTTTCCTGCAATGATTTCTCATACTACGAATGATAGTTTCTGACACATTTTTTCACTTTCCTTAGAAATCTTTCTTGATGCCTTTTTTACGCCAACTTTCTAAGCCAATTTAGCAAAATTTGCCCTATGTTCTGGTGTATACAAGCCTTATTCTACATGTTTTTGTTTGCATGGTCGTGATGGCGATGGTTTTGGACGATCAGACAAACTTTCGATTGCATTATTAGCTGCACGTTTTGCGATTGCTTCTTTTCCTGATGTTGCTCGACTTGGGGAAGGTAGTCCAGGAGATGAGGGTTCATTTATTTAAGAAATTTTTACCCACTTCAGCAAGGATATGTCAGGATTGATTTCAGAATGATCAAGAATTCGATTTGAGTATAAGAAATTAAATTATTAAAACGACTAAACTCATTACTTTACTCTGGTAAACTGAATTTTGCCGAAGGGTATATTAATATAAAGTCATTGAGACGCGCTTTCCGGAATATGTAATTCCGTAAGTTAGGTTTATTAGATACGGAAGCACTACCAGTGCACAGAGTAATCTTTCTTCCTTCGTTATGAACCTAATAAAAAATTTTGACAACATTTCAGATATGATGATATGATGAAATGAAATACCACCGAAATTTTATTTGACAAAAAACGACGAAATGTTCTCCCAATGAATATATGTGCTTCTATAGAAATATAGTTTTAATCTACCATTTATTGTAAACAATGTATAGGTTACCACGTAACAGAAGTATCTATCAACATTAAAAATCGAATTTTTGTTAACAATATTGTAAAAATTATTTTAAAACTGGTTCATAGTGATAAATTTCAGTTAATTACAATATTTTGGCAAAAACCTGACGTCATAGGAGGATGGAAATACCTTAACACTTTTGTTTTTATACTGCAATTGATTACAGAATAGTCCATGAACCTAATCTATACATAGGACTCAAGGTGAGTGCGACCGTCAACGGGATGCATTCTATTTCTTTGATATAAAAACATTAAATCCATTCAAATAATGTGTTCAAGTCTTATCTTTCATAATTTGCTCAACATCCGGCACAATCTTGGACAGAATTCGCGATAGAAGTTAGTGTCTGCCACAAGTATAGTACAGTATTTGGGTGGGATAATTTCAGCATTTTTCAAGGCAGCCTCAGCGACAAAAGTATCATTTTGAAAAAGAATTCTTTCAATAAATATTGCTGAATTTACGATTTAATGTCAGTTCTTCACCGACAATAATTATTTATTGTATTAATATTGAAGGGTGAAGATTGCCTCAGTATCGCACAGGCCATATATAAATATTTCCATTTCTAATTTTTCTCTCTGTGATAACTCTTTGAACGTTAGTGGAGTTAATTTCGTGATAATTCTGCCGGAATGTAAATTAGGCAGGTCAATAGGCCAGGAGCTAAGAAGGCCTAATATGCATGCAAATCTCGTGTGCATTTGTCTCTAAGTCTGACGCCAAGGAGGCCAAATATGCATGAACATCTCAGTGGGCGAGGGCTATTGAAATTGGGATTGGAATCCTCGTGTAATTTAAATTTTTGTTTGCATTTTTAAACGGGCTTCGTCCGTTATGCAAATTATCCCATGTTTCCCACTATTGTTGATGCCCTGGCATTCTATACTAACTAGACAGTGATTCCCTTAATATTTTGGCTAACCTACATTAACATGATTTTTTTTTACAATCGAGGAGATAAAAGAATCTAAAACAAATATGTCGAAACATATATTCTTATTCTCTTTAATGATCAAAGAAAAAATGTTTCAATTTGAATTTAAGTTAACATTACACATGCAAGTTCAAAATATTTTTATCACAAAACACATTTTCATGTTACATACATTTCATACATTAATGAAACTATGATTACAAAGAGGTAGGTAAAACAGTTCAAAAGCACAATTTAATTGTACATACTCTGTAAAAAAATCAAACACATATATATTATGAAATGCTTGTACAAGAACAGCATAAATTTATCTTGTTCTTACAGATACAATATTGACATGTTATTTATACTAAGGCAATCCTTACATACATGTATACTGAAAATCCCTGATCAACAAAGACAAAAATAATTAATGTCTATAAAAAATCAGAAAAAAATATTATTGTTATATCAGAGACTAAGATTAAAATGTCAACGTGTATGAAAAATTCATGAAAATGGTAATAAATTTTTAATCATTATCAAAATAATCAAATATTATTAAAGCGGCTATGAAATAAGACATTTCCTTTTATCAGAAGCCTGATCTTGATGACTTCTCGTCCAACGGAATGATTTAGGGTAATGTTTCTCCAAATATTCATTTAAACAGATATTGTTTTTGCTGGTGAAATAGACAACTGACCTGCCATCATTTGTCATACAATCTACACTTAAACCTTTACTGACCAAATACTTAAATAGTTCTAGGTTTCCACTTAATGCTGCAGCATGTAAAACAGAAATACCAGAAAAGTCTTTTGCCCAAAGTATCTGTGGGTTTTTATATGCAATGAATTTACATAAATCAGTATTGCCAAAATAACATGCAATATGAAGGACAGTTGCCCCTTCATTTGTCAAAGCATTTATATCCAAACCTTTCTCTATCAGAAAAGAAACCAACTTCCTGTCTCCACTGACACACGCAGCATGTAAAACTGTGTACCCATTTTTGTCTTTAACGTCAATTAGTTCCGGATAATTAGTGACGAAGAACTCAAAGGCATCATACTTTCCACCACGACATGCAATATGAAGGACACTTCTCCCATCATTTGTCAGTGCATAAACATCCAAACCAATTCTTATCAAGAAGGAAATCAATTTTGTATCTCCATAAACACATGCAGTGTGTAATGCTGTGTTCCCGTCATTGTCTTTTATGTCAATAAGTTTTGGATATTTGGTGACAAGGAATTCACAGGCATCATACTTACCGTGACGAGAAGCAATATGAAGAACACTCTGTTTATCTTTTGTAAGAACATTCATATCAAAATTCATTCCTATCAAAAGAGAAATTAAGTGTCTGTCTCCAGATATACATGCATAATGTAATGCTGAGTACCCGTCATTGTCTTTTATGTCAATCAAATGTGGATAACTAGTGACCAAGAATTCACATGCATCAAAGTTACAGTTAAGACATGCAATATGAAGAGCACTTTCGCCTTTATTTGTCAATGAAGCAGTGTCCAAACCTTTTGATATTAGAGACGAAATCAGTTTTACGTCTCCACTAACACATGCACTATGTAATGCTGTGTACTCGTTATTGTCTTTGATGTGAATTACATGTGAATAACGATTGACCAAAAATTCGCAGGCATCATACTTTCCATTCAAACAGGCAATATGAAGGACAGTCCTCCCTATATGAGTCACTGCATTGATATTCACACCTGTTCTTAATAGTAAGGAAATTAATTTTCTATCTCCATTTGCACATGCTGAGTGTAATACTGTGTATCCTTTATTGTCTTGGACGTCAATTAATTGGGGATAATTAGTGACAAGGAACTCACTTGCATCATAATTACCATTACGACACGCAATATGAAAGGTGCTCTCCCCATTATTTGTCAGTGCATTGATATCCAAACCTTTTCCTATCAGAAAATAAATCAATTTCCTGCCTCCATATACACATGCCGAGTGCAGTACTGTGTACCCCTTATTGTCTTTGAAGTCAATTAATTGTGGAAAATGAGTGACGAGGAATTCACATGCATCATACTTACCACTGAAACATGCAATATGAAGGACAGTTTCCCCATCATTTGTCAGTGCATTTATATCCAAACCTTTCTCTATCAGAAAAGAAATCAATTTTTTGTCTCCATTGACACATGCAGCATGCAATACTGTGCCTCCTTTATTGTCTTTGACGTCAATTAATTCCGGGTAATTACTGACAAAAAACTCACAAGCATTATATTTTCCATTAAAACAAGCAATATAAAGGATACTTTTCCCATCACTTGTCAGTTCATTAACATCTAAACCTATTCTAATCAGGAAGGAAATCAATTTTCTATCTCCATTTACACATGCCGAGTGTAATACCGTGTTACCCTTGTTGTCTATGACATAAATTAATTGGGGGTGATTAGTAACGAGGAACTCACTTGCATTATACTTACCACATAAACATGCAATATGAAGGACACTTTTCCCTCCAACTGTCAATCCATTCACCTTCAATCCTTTTTCAATCAAAAAGGAAATCAATTTTGTATCTCCATAAACACAAGCAGAGTGTAATGATGTGTACCCGTCATTGTCTTTTATGTCAATAAGTTTTGGATATTTGGTGACAAGGAATTCACAGGCATCATACTTACCGTGACGAGAAGCAATATGAAGAACACTCTGTTTATCTTTTGTAAGAACATTCACATCAAAATTCATTCCTATCAAAAGAGAAATTAAGTGTCTGTCTCCAGATATACATGCATAATGTAATGCTGAGTACCCGTCATTGTCTTTTATGTCAATCAAATGTGGATAACTAGTGACCAGGAATTCACATGCATCAAAGTTACAGTTAAGACATGCAATATGAAGAGCACTTTCGCCTTTATTTGTCACTGAAGCAGTGTCCAATCCTTTTGATATTAGAAACGAAATCAGTTTTACGTCTCCACTAACACATGCACTATGTAATGCTGTGTACTCGTTATTGTCTTTGATGTGAATTACATGTGGATAACTATTGACCAAAAATTCACAGGCATCATACCTACCATTCAAGCAGGCAATATTAAGGACAGTCCTCCCTATATGTGTTACTGCATTTACATCCAAACCTTTTCTTAACATTAAAGAAATTAATTTTCTGTCTCCATTTGCGCATGCTGAGTGTATAACTGTGTACCCCTTATTGTCTTGGACGTCAATTAATTGGGGATAATTAGTGACAAGGAACTCACATGCATCATACTTACCACTGAAACACGCAATATGAAGGACATTTGCCCCATAAATTGTCGGTGCATTAATATCCAAACCTTTTCCTATCAGAAAAGAAATCAACTTCCTGTCACCGCGTATACATGCAGCATGTAATACTGTGTACCCGTCATTGTCTTTGACGTGAATTAATTGTGGATAATTTATGACAAGGAACTCACTTGTATCATAATTACCACTACGACACGCAATATGAAGAGCACACTCTCCATTGTTTGTCACTGCATCAATATCCAAACCTTTTTCTATCAGAAAAGAAATCATTTTCCAGTCTCCACCGACACTTGCAGCATGTAATACTGTGTACATAGCATTGTCTTTGACGTCAATTAATTGGGGGTAATAAGTGACAAAAAGCTCGCATGCATCATACTTACCACATAAACATGCAACGTGAAGGACATTTTTCCCATCATTTGTCAGTGCATTAACATTCAAACCTATTTTTATTAGAGAAGAAATTAATTTTCTATCTCCATTTACACATGCCGAGTGTAATACTGTGTAGCCGTTATTGTCTTTGACGTCAATTAATTGGGGATAATTAGTGACGAGGATTTTACTTGCATCATACTTACCACATAAACAGGCAATATGAAGGATATTTGCCCCATTTATTGTCAGTGCATTTATATCCAAACCCTTTTCTATCAGAAATAGAATCAACTTCCTGTCTCCACTGACACATGCAGAGTGTAATACTGTGTACCCTTTATTGCTTTTGAGGTCAATTAATTGTGGATAATTAGTGACAAAGAACTCACATGCATCATAATTACCATTACAGCACGCAATATGAAGGACATTTGCCTCATTTTTTGTCAGTGCATTTATATCCAAACCTTTTTCTATCAGAAAAGAAATCAATTTTCTGTCTCCAGATACACATGCCGAGTGTAATACTGTGTTCCCGTCATTGTCTTTTATGTCAATAAGTTTTGGATATTTGGTGACAAGGAATTCACAGGCATCATACTTACCGTGACGAGAAGCAATATGAAGAACACTCTGTTTATCTTTTGTAAGAGCATTTACATCAAAATTCATTCCTATCAAAAAAGAAATTAAGTGTCTGTCTCCAGATAAACACGCGTAATGTAATGCTGTGTACCCGCCATTGTTTTTTATGTCAATCAAATGTGTATAACTAGTGACCAAGAATTCACATGCATTAAAGTTACAGTTAAGACATGCAATATGAAGAGCACTTTCGCCTTTATTTGTCACTGAAGCAGTGTCCAAACCTTTTGATATTAGAAACGAAATCAGTTTTACGTCTCCACTAACACATGCACTATGTAATGCTGTGTACTCGTTATTGTCTTTGATGTGAATTACATGTGGATAACGATTGACCAAAAATTCACAGGCATCATACCTACCATTCAAACAGGCAATATGAAGGACAGTCCTCCCTATATGTGTGACTGCATTTACATCCAAACCTTTTCTTAACATTAAAGAAATTAATTTTCTGTCTCCACTTGCACATGCAGAGTGTAATATTGTGTATCCCTTATTGTCTTGGACGTCAATTAATTGGGGATAATTAGTGACAAGGAATTCACTTGCATCATACTTACCACTGAAACACGCAATTTGAAGGACATTTGCCCCATTTGTTGTCAGTGCATTTATATCCAAACCCTTTTCTATCAGAAATAAAATCAACTTCCTGTCCCCGCTTACACATGCAGAGTGTAATACTGTGTATCCCTTATTGTCTTTGAGGAGAATTAATTGTGGATAATAAGTGACAAGGAACTCACTTGCATCATACTTTCCACTCCGGCACGCAATATGAAGAACACTTTCTCCATCATTTGTCCGTGCATTTATATCTAAACCTTTTTCTATCAGAAAGTAAATCAACTTTCTTTCTCCAGATACACATGCCGAGTGTAATACTGTGTACCCGTCATTGTCTTTGTGCTCAATTAACTGTGGATAATTAGTAACAAAGAACACACATGCATCATACTTACCATGTATAGATGCAATATGAAGGACATTTTCCCCATCAAGGGTCTTAGCATTATTATTTAAGCCTTTTTCTATCAAAAATGAAATTAGTCTTTTGTCTCCACTGACACATGCATAATGTAAAGCTGTGTACCCGTATTTGTTTTCGACATCAAATAATTGTGGGTAATTAGCTACCAGGTAGCTGATTATGTCAAATTCCCCCAATTCCGATGCATAATGTAATACACTTTCGCCATGTGAAGATCTGATATCCACTAATATAGGATATTTTTCAAGTAAAGGCTGTCCTAAATGAATCTGTCCTGATGAAAAGATCTCCTGTATTAAACTATGAGTAGTGTCAGTCTTTAAAAGAGATAAGCAAGTTTGATTTAAATCTACAGACTTACACAGTTTCAATAATAAATCTAAATTTCCACTTTGTACTGCGTAAAAACAAGTGTTTAAATCAAATTTAGTATCAACTGATAACATTATATTAACAATGTTTACATTATTTTCTCTGCTTGCAGCATTAAGGGATCTATACTTTTGTTTTTGATCACAATTACTTCGTAACAAATATTCTACCCAACCGATGTTCCCTGATTTTCCAAAATGTACCAGTAATGTGTTTCCATCTGAATCAACACTTTCTTTAAAGAGATTGCTACATACTTGATCTTTTAATATGTAATCATAAAATCCTTTGTCATTCCATAATTCCAACAAGGAAATAGATTCATATTCCTCGGGAAAGCCATCTCTCAAAATTTGAATAATCCTTTTTGAAACAATTGAAAACAATTCTGTATCCACCAATATGTTTGTGTATTTGAGATGTTCACTTGTTGTCAATCTTTGAAGCAAGGTAGAATGACAGTTTAAAATTGTGTCATCGGGAATAGTAACAATCAGAATATGGAATAAAATGTCTTTTACTGAGCTATGGGAAAAGGAATAGGAATTGCTTATTTCATCGTAAATTATTAAAAACCCTTCAAAAACCTTAACACTATCATGGAATTTACAAAGCATTTCAGGACTTAAATCAAGCATTTGTAATGCAATTGATTTCAGTTTCCGATCTTTCATACCAGAAAAAAAAGAGAACTCCACCTTTCCACCTTTCAAGAGGATATATATCAGCACGGCAGTTTTAACAGCTCTTTCTGCAATCAAGGTTTTCAAATAATCTTTTAGGAAAAGAGAAGGACTAATGAGAAAATTTGAAAGATTATTTTCGAAAGCAAGATTTTCATGAGCTAGTCTGCAACACTGTGGAAATCCTAACGGAAAATAAAGTTCGGACTTTCTTAATTTCAAGTTTTCTTTTATATTTCTTGGAAGGTTATAGTTGTTGAGGAACATTGTGAACTCTTCAGATTCTAAAGAATATTCACCAACTGATAAATCAGTCACTGATGAAAAAAGCAAATCAGCACTTTTCTGCTTAGCGGCAATTTCCATATATATATCATTTCTGACTGTGAAAATAAGTATGTTTCCCATTACACTGTTGTAAGTTTTCACAAGAGATTCTATGACTTTTTGTTTATTCAAAAAATCATTGAAATCATTTATAGAAAACGATGACTCTCCGAATGCATTATCAATGAATATCGCCAAGTTGTCATTCGGCGAAACCCGTCCGTAGAGTTTTGACATTTTAAAGACTTGAAGAGGACTTTTCCCTGCATCCATAAAGATTTTCAACAAGTACTTGGCTAATGTCGTTTTACCGGATCCAGGTACACCTTTAATCATCACGTGTCTGTTTTTTTCTAACAATTCTTTTACTCTGTCAAATGCCCGGGTTTTGACAAGGACTTTTTCCATTTCCTTATGATGATCTTTGACCATAACCATTGTTGTTTCTATCAGGAGTTTAAATAAACCTCATTAATATATATTTTTGTCACAAAAATTATGCATAAAAATCATTCATTTATGGATATTGAAACTTCGTGTATTTTTTTAAATGTTTAAAGTAAAAATGGCTTAACCAATTACGCTTAAGTTACTGTTGTAAAAAAATGTCTCTCCATGAAGTTTCTTTCCTGCAATTCAGCCAAATATGAAATATAAAGGTCATGATTGCAATCGCGTATATTTACACTTTTCATTGGCCATTTAGATTAAATTCTATTTTACTTTTATTTCCAAAAACTGAAAATAACTAAATCCCGGAAATTTTCAAAACCTTTAACACCACTAATATACATCAACGTGATATTATTTAGCATTTTTCTGACGTATATGACTACAGTAAAACTCGATCGTTTAGTACGAACACGGAAATAGCGAATTCATGGTTACAGTGAAATTTTGTTGATCCTCGGCAAAATTTTGAACAAATCTTTGTAAATTTTAACGGTTAAAACAAACTTTGATATAACGAATTTACGGATATAGCGAACTGATTTTGAGTCCCGTTGAGGTTAAATATAATGAAATTTACATCTTTTTATTTACATCCACTGAATATTTCTCCTTTATTTCTTAAGAAAACCTATTGCGTTAATCACTGCATGAAGTACAGTAGGCATGTTGTCTGTACAGATTTCTTGATCAGTGGTTTTTCCATCAATGAAACGTATAAGACGTTCACATCATGAATACAATAATTAATCTTTTTAATCCTACTTTAAATGATTATTTAAACAGATAAATATAAACAATAAAATGTCTTTCTTTGTTTGTTATTACTGGAATTAACGGTTTAAGCTATTGCGGAGAAAATTACATAACCCGTTTACGCGGGTTATGTATTTTTTCTGCAACAGCTGCTTCCGTTAATGATAAACAAACAAAGCATTTTATTGTTTAAATAACGAACTTTCAAAGATCTCAAAATTTGATAAATTGTACTGACTTTATATTCTTTTAGCATTTGAATATAAAAATCCAATTCATAATAAAACCGTAGTTATCGAAGGTATGTTTTGTAACATTTGCTTCTCTAACATATTTGGTATAAACACTTGAAGGAAAACATAAATATTGCGAATTCGCTATATATGGTTTTACGAATTCGTTATACGGATATAACGAATTACGGATATAGCAAATTAAATTCACAGGTCCCCAGGACTTCGCTATAACCGAGTTTTACTGTAATGCGTTGACGCTTTAAACATGAGAAGTAATGTTTTTGTTAATTAATGAATTCTTAATCTCAGTTTTGATACATTTTTTTCTCAATTTATCATGCTTATTTAAACGTTTATCCTTTTATTACCAGAAAAATTAACAATTTAGCTCTAAGTCTTCCTACCGGTATCCAAAGTTTTAGTTGTTTTAATAATTCAATCGAACAGAGTTTTTGTTTTCCTAAATTTTTAATAAAGCATTCTACGAAGGGTGTCCGTGAACACTTTGTCTAGAATTTTAAAATACTCGTCACTGCGTTTCACGATTTTACCGGACAAGTATTTTCCGTTTATCAAAACTTCGTTTTTCTTTCTTTTTTTGTGAGAGAGAATCAATTACATTTTTATCAATCTATTAAAGTGCTGTTGATTTCTACGCCTTTTCTAATACAAGTTTTTAACGAAGACTAACCTTGTACTTATGTATTTTCTACATTAACCTAAGAAAACTATCGAAAGAACAAGGAATGGTTTCCATACAAATTTAGCCATGTGATTTTCTAAAAAATTCATGCTTTCTGAATAATTAATATTCATTGCAAAAATATCATACAAATATTTTTTCTCACATGTTTTTAAATGCTAACTGTGACCTCATAAACATGTGTATTTTTCCGTATTTTCTGAAAAAGTTGCATAAGACACCAATTCTCAATGGAAGTTTCTTTCAGATTATATTGTCCAGAGGCATCGCCCACAAAGGTCATGGGATATGTGATTTGTTTCTGATTTTTGCACAAAATATAAAAAAAAATTAACGTAGGCGACGGCTTTGTGCACTAATTCCTAAAGAAAATTCTGCCTTGAATTGGGCCCTGTTGAGGCTTTTTTTGTTTGCAAGTACGTTAAGGAGGGTAGAGATATTTCTATGCAAATGAGCTAATAAAAACGTATAATTTGTGTAATTTTTACATATTACATATTACATATATTACATATTACATAATTTACCATATTTCACATATTATTTAAATTTTCTGTTTTGTTCACAAAGTTAGAGACCTTTGATCTGAAATGTTGACGGAGTCATAATATACCGACAAATAAAATGCGAACTCAAAATAAAACAAACACATACAATTACCGTTTTAGTGGAAATTTTAGCGATTTTAAAATGCTAGCTAAAGAAGCTATTATTAAATTATAAGCAATTAGTTTTATGTGATTTTCAATTTTAGCGACGTCAGCACTCTCGCGAATAATGCCAAAATTAACTCTCGCTAAAATTTTTAATAATTGGTATTTACCATTCTTATCTATTCCGTTCGGAGTAAAAATTGAACTACTCACAAACATATACATACCTATTTCTTTTTCAAGTTTTGGATCTGAAATTATTCAAAATGATATGAAACATATTCATGACGGGAAAACATGTAAGGAGATGTTTTGAGAGAAACAATTAAAAGCTTAATTACTTACCCTTACGCAAACTAAGTTTCTTTTTCACGTCACTCAATATACCTGAAAATATAATGTATTAAATGTACTTTAAAAAGAATAATATATTATCAATTCAAAACATGTGTTAGTTCTCAAGGATAGAAACTTTTGATGAAACATATGGAGATAACGAACAGTATTCATGATCAAAATTCCATTAAAAATTACAAATAGGAGCAGAGAAAACATGCACAGACTCTCAAAACATCAGAGGATGGATCAGGTGGGGATTTTTCTGCTTATTTAAACGAAATTAAATAGGGGAGCATTACATTGTAAAATATGTACGTGGCTTTTGTTAAAACAAACAATATTGACATAAAATAAACTATGCTTACATTATGTAAGAAATGCTATTACATTTAAGGTATTTCTATCTTGCTATGGTTTTATAGGTTTCTGCAAAACTATTATTGATTTTACATTTTAAAAAAAATAAAAAAAAATTACCTTTTTGTCTTTCTGTAATCTAATGTAATCAATTATTCAATCTTTTAAAAATTTTGACAAGGGCAATAACTCCGTCCCATGTATCTTCATTAAAGCATTTTCTTTATTAAAGTTCTAACATTCAACAATTTTCTTCATTCAAAAGGTTCTAATAGTTAGCAAGTACTTCAGCACCAAAATTATGCATTTGAACCAGTTCTTACATAATTTTACGAAAATGCAAGATTTATCACTGTTGACACACATTTCTATTTTTTTATGTCTCCCACATTAAAACTAGAAAACTGGCCAGTCAGCAAGGGCCCCGCTATGGGGTAGAATTATAAGGGTGAAGCTTACAGAATAATTAAAAAATGTACGAAGAATAAGCAACAGCAACTGTATTCTTAAAATTTCAAGATAATTCCTGAATATTCAAAAACTTATAGATAATATCCTTGTATTTACATTAGGCAGAAAAGAACAGCTTAATATTGAAATGTATATTTAAACAATAATGAAGCTTATGTTATATAAAATGCCAGCCTTCAATGAATGCAAATACCATAAAGGCGTGACCTTAACTTCAAAACAAACAGCAGTTGCAGACAAAGGTTATCATTGATCTTCAAGTGACAAATAAAGAAAAGCCTACTAAATTTTCTGCTGAGGGCTAGATAATTGATCCAAAGGGATTAATTGTACCTCTCTCATCATTTTTTTCTAAAGTTACAATAAGAACTTTATCAGTATTAATGATAGAAAGGAGTTTTTATTCAACTACGTTAAAAGTTAATAATATTCTTGAACTACATAAAGGGAAAAAAGTAAAAATAAAAAAATATATCTTCTTTAATCAATTTCTTCTTTTTAGAATTCAATGAAATCATAACTATTTTAACAAAAATAAAGTATAAACATTTAATATTTAAATTCACATTTCAGAGTGTTCATAGCATTCCAAATTGACTTAATTTCATTTGCAGACAGAGGTGGTAATTAATCTCAATGTGACAGATAAAGAAAATGCTTTGGATTTTCTTCAGGAATAGAGGTAATTAATCCCAAGGGATTCATAGCAGCATTCAGTTTACAGTGGGAACGTCTTCAGAAGTTATCTCTCTTTGTCAATGCATTTTTATATAAAATTAAGGAATCTTCCCCACCACGCCAGCTCCAAATCAGGGGACATAGTGAAACAAGCCTAGCATCAAAATATGTCTTTCTGCCTATTGAACTACCATACAAAATTTGATCTTAATTGGGCAACCATAAAAAAGTTATTAGAAAAAAAAACAGAAAACTTGTGGACGGAAGAATGACAGACGGGCAGAGTGATTACTTAAGGGCACCCGCAAATCAATGCGGGGTCCTAATAATATGGTAAACTATACATTTTTCGCGATAATTGGTAAAATAAAACTATATCAAACGGAAATTAATGCACTTTTTATACTTTGAACCATTTAAAATTGTGAGAGTGGATAGACATTTTCTTCAATATATTTTCTTCTAAGGGTAACCAAACGTTCCCATTTGCAACATAAAAATCGCCATTACCTTTTCACAATCTTAAAAGCAAATGAAACTTAAATGTAAAAGGGAAATTTTGAGTATGTATATAAGTTTGATTTGACTTATGAGAGAAAGCAAAAGTTACTTCTGAACCACTTAATTGGCAGGGAATCACATTGAAAGTCAGTTCGCATGACCAAAGATCTAGGATGCTTGTATCACGAGTTATTTACCATAGAGACTACTTGTATTCATTAATAGTGACAATAAAAATAATTATATTCACAATCTTTAACAAAGATGTTAACAAGAATTTTATTTTTCTAGAGGTGAACTGTATTGGTTAATTTTTCTTTTTTAGAGAGCATGATATGATTCTAAATAAACATAGTACCTTAAGAATCTAATTAATGTTACCTGAAACTTTGGACACATATGAATGTAATTCATCAACAGCTCCAAGTCGGTTAATGTATCTATGTTCACGTTCAGGGTCCATAGAGCAGGTTTTGACTTCCTTCACAGATTCCTGGTACATAGTTGACGTTCCTAGATGTCGCTCTAATTCGACAACAATATTCCAGATGTTTCGCCATTCCTGACTAAATTCTGAACCAGAAAGAGATATGTCGGCAGAGTGGCCATAGTATTTGTTCCGAAGAAGACGGATCCTTTCGATATTGGCGGCGACACCTCTGTCGGCGGGGTCTGGATTCTCGCCCCAACCCTTAGAATGTGGAGGTATTTTACTGACATTCCGAAGAATGACGTACAAGATGGATATGTCTAGGTCTGAGTAGTCTCCCCTATACTGATTTGTCGGTGAGGGGAAAATGATGTCATTTTGTGATGGAATTAGAGGTTTTCGTTTTCTGTTTTTCTTATCGTCAGTCCATTGTTTCACTTCTTTAGATAGATCAGACGGAGGAATTTCGTTTTTAAGAATATCACGCAACACATCAGTACATGGTCCCAGTATGAGCCTCGCCAGTCTAGCGGTGTTAGTGGTCTCTGGTGTTGATGTGTATTTGGATAACGACATCGTATTTTAATATGATGATATGAATGTTCTGAAATCATCTATTCCTCGGTTTTCTTCTATATAAAGAGAATGAATATTATTGCATGTGTATATAAAACTATTCAAAAAATTAACTACATATTTCATAATTGTATTTGTATCACTTGCACTTTGACTAATTACTTCATAATAAATATGGAGATACAATGTAACGAAGATAAGTAAGCTCAAAAGTCAAGTGAATAATACTACAATAGCAGGTAAATTGTTAACCCCCGAAAACATCAGATGTGGGATTAGGTGCCATGAAGGAGTAACCGTCCCCTATAGTGTGCCCTTAGTCATAATTTTAAAAAAGGCTGTAGACAACTCAGTGCTTAGCAGCAGATGTAACAGATATTATACGCCGACTTCATTGTACCGACAATACGTTAGGAAATGTTGACTTCAAACGGGATTCTTGATGTCCTCATTTAATCAACTTATTTTCAATAGCTTGCCACTTTCATGAAATTGTAGAGCATGTACTAACGTTTATGTTAAAGGTAAAGACAACTGACAATTGTTGCTCTCATCAAATCTTATCGTATGATTTGGGGGATATTTCATTAATGTTGTAGTGCTATTAAGTCACAGAGCAAAATATTCATCAGTCACATCTGTAATTTTTTTATCATGAGAGTTTTAAAAAAAATTCGTTCCATGGTGAATAATTTTCGAAAGTATCAAAGATGTTCTTAACTAATGAGATGAATTTTAGTGTGACATATTCACAAGTTTGTATTTAAATTTAAAACATTACATTTCTAGCGATAAAGTAGTAAAAAAATATATGACAATATTAACTAACATCTGTAGAGCACACAAAGGACAGAAATGCTCACCATTTTATGTGAAAATGTTGGGCTATTTTTAGTTTTGTCAGCGCTTTTCTTGCATTACAAATCATTTTGGCGAGGCGAATTAAAAAGAAATACAGTATAATTTCTTAAACAAGACTCTGACTGGGTGAAAGGGCGCAAAAATAACCCTGTATACAGTAGTTTCGTCAGCGCTTTTCTTGCATCATACAAAACTGATGAGCTTAGGTATACGAAAGATGTATTATCTCTTGCACTGACTGTAGATATACATATTTGTTGTATATGTTATTGACTGTAAATAAGTAAAATCACGCGCTTCTGACACATGTACGGTATACAATAATGGTTAAGATAATTTGAAAGTTGATATAAAGATATGGAATATTTAATCTAATGTGTTTAATTAATGTTTCTATACCTTTCCCAATAACGGATTTTTTGAAGCGGTAAATATCAGATGCTCTTAAATGGTTGTTCTTTTGGAATTTATATTTTTAATAAAATGAACTCTGTGACGTCAAAAAGTACTCTTTAGAAATTGCTTACGTGCTTGACATGGATAAGGCCAAGCTTAAATATTTCTTTGTTGGCAGTTGCCGACCTATAATTTTTAGACTGGGTAGGTAGGTATGCATCCTTTTTTTTTTTTTTTTTAAATCTGTTTTTTTTTTTTTTTGTTTGAAAAGAAATTTTTAAAAAGGGGGGGGGGGTTATACACCCACTAGACTTCTGAATGATAAAAAACAGTAAAAATTTGAAAATGAAACTGTTTCAATATTCTGAAAAATTGAAAAAAATAATAAAATTACAAAATGGATTAAAAACAGTTTGGGTCGGGTGCATTTTCAGTGGGTCGATAGGCAACTGCAAACAAACTTATTTTTATTTTAGGCCTTACAAGTGTCAAAAAATGTACAGCCTGGACTTTTACCAGTGTTTTCTAATGCATGGGAGTTTCGCTGAAGTGACGATCTGCAGCGTGTCTTTGTTGATTTAATTGTATTTAAATTTATATATAAATAAAAAAAAACGAATTCATTTTCAAATATATATATATTCATTCAAAACATAAATACATTTTGAACAAATTGTCAATTTCACTTAAAATTTTTAATAAAAGTTTTTCCATATAAAAAGATCTACTAGTAATTACATAAATGTTCTTTTAAAATTCTCTATAAAGGCACTGTCTTTCTACTGTTTTATGTATTGTGGTATTTTTGCTTTCTACAAATATGCCCTAGTTATGTCCCCCTTTTATTTACTTCATTGTTAGTTCATTAATTATACACTTAATTGACGTATGATTTTTCCGTTATTTCCCTATCATGACAAAGGAGCACACTGCGGGTGTGACCGCTCGGCAGGGGATGCTCACTCTTCCTTAGCATCTGATCCCATCTCTGATGTTTCTGATGTGCATGTTTGCTCTGCTCTTGTTTTGTATTGTTTTATGGACTTTATGAGATTGAATACTGTTTGTTGTCTCCCTATCCTTCTTGTATTGTTTTTAGGACTTTGATATTTGATATTGTTCGTTATCTCTTCTCCATATCCTTCGTTAAAGTCACAGAGCAAGATATTCTTCAGTCATATCTGTAATTTTCTTTATGATGAGAGATTTCTTTTTAAAAAAAAAAACGTTCCATGGTGAAAAATTTTCGGAAGATTCAAAGATGTGCTTAACTAATGAGATGAATTTTAGTCTTGCAAATTCACAAGTTTGTATTTAGATATAAAACATTACATTTTTAGCAATAAAGCAGCAAAAACAAATATATGACAATATTAACGAACATTTGTAGAGCACACAAAGGACAGAAATGCTCAGCATTTTATGTGAAAATATTGGGCTATTTGTAGTTTTGTCAGTGCTTTTCTTGCATGATACAAAACTGGAATACATGTACGAAATATGTATTATCTCTTGTACTGCCTGTATATAAACATATTTGTTTTATCTGTTATTGACTGTAGATAAGTAAAATCACGCGCTTATGACACAATGAACGGTAAACAATTATGGTAAAGATAATTTGATAGTTGAGATAAAAGTATGGAATATTTTACATGTGATTAAATTAATGAATGTTTCAGTACATTTCCGAAAAACGGATTTTTTGAAGCGTAAATATCAGATGCTCTAAAATAGATGTTTTGTTTTGGAATTTATATTTTTAATAAAATGAACTATGTAACGTCAAAAGTACTCTTTAGTAATCTGGCATTTTATTTTCATCCTTTAAATCTGTGAAATAATAAGGTTCACTCCTCCATGGCACCCGTATCCAATTCTTATGTTTCGGATGTCCATGTTTGTTCTGATCCTATTTTATTTGGTCTATGGACTTTGATATTTGATACTGTTCGTTATCTCTCCTCCATATCCTTCGTTAAAGTCAGCCTTATTTATTACCCATAACTTGTTTGTCAGTAACTAACTTCGTCTTAGAAGTCAAGCCTCGTGGGAATACGGGTTAGAATAGGTCCTCAGTACCCCTTTGCTTGTCGTAAAAGGCGACTTAATGGGGCGGTCCTTCGGATGAGACCGTATTAACCGATGCCCCGTGTCACAGCAGGTGTGGCACGATAAAGATCCCTCCTTGCTCAAAGGTCCTGAGTGCCGAGCATAGGCCTAAATTTTCAGCCCTTCACCGGCAATGGTGACGTCTCAATATCAAAGAAATATTCCGGAGAGGGACGTTAAACAGTATACAATCAATCTTAGAAAATGAAGATGCGTAGTTCATTCTTTTGCTTAGAGATATAAATCTTGTAAACAGTTGATGAGGTTACTGTAAACAGGGAAACTTTCGCCCTCGTTATATTTGTGCCCCTTTCGCCCTTTTATCATTTGGGCGAGGCTAATTCGAAGAATACAGTATAATTTCTTAAACAAGACTCTGACTTGGTGAAAGAGCGAAAATAACCCTGTACACAGTATTGTGGCTATATAAATAAGGAAAATATGAATATTAACATACGTAAGTTGTATCAATAAGATCTATACAACCTTAAAATGACAGATTTAATTTAAAAACAGATATAATAGGAAGCTAGGAAGCTAACCCTAACCAAAAGCAATAGGTAACACGAGTGACTCAGACTTTAATGAAATATTTTACTCTTTTGGACGTTGCTTGCGTCACATCATGTGAAGTCAGAGAAGCAGTTAAGAGATTCCTATTATAAATAAGTTATTTGTGAGAGTAAATAATACCTTTGAAGCTTATTTTTCAAGAACAATAAGAAACTCACCAAATTTACAGAAAGAATTCGTTTGGAAAAAAAACCCTCATGAACACATAGTCCAGTTATTACTTGCACTGACTGAAGATAATCATGTTTGTTGTACCAGTTACTGACTGTAGATAAACAAAAGCACGCGCTTATGACACAATGTACGGTAAACAATAATGATTAATATAATTTGAAAGTTGAGATATAAAGGTATGGAATATTTTTCATGTGTTTAAGTAGTGTTTCAATACCTCCCCGTATAACGGAATTTTTTTTTGTCCTGGTAAATATCGAATGTTCTAAAAATGATGTTCTTTTAAATTTTTATTTTTAATAAAATAAACTCTGTTATGTCAAATAGTACACTTTAGCAATCTGACATTTTATTTTCATCCCTTGAACGCGTAAAATAATCAAAGGCCTAAAGGGCTATAATGGCTTAAGTGCTTGACATGAATGACAAGTGAAAGGAAATGTAGCATACAGTCTGGACTTTTACCAGTGTTTTCTCAAAAAAAATTTAATGCATGGGGGTTGACGATCTGCGGCGTGTCTTTGTTGAGTTCATTGTATTTAAATACAAATACTGTAAAATCACATATTTTCGTGGGGTCAAATTTTCGTGGTTTGAGGAAAATTTCTTGGTTCATGGGGATTTGATTTCGTGGATCAAGAATTAATGAGTACTTATGTGTGTGAAATTTTACATTTCGTTGTGGATATGAATTCGTGGGTCTTGTCATACCACGAAAACAACGAAAATTAAACCCCCACGAAAATTTGTGATTCCACAGTATATATAAATATATAAATGAAATATACGAATTCATTTTCAAATATATATATTCATTCAAACATAAATACATCTTGAAAAAATTGTCAATTTCACTTAAAATTATTAATAGAAGTTTTTCCATATAAAAAGATCTACTAGTAATCACAAAGAATGCTCTGCTCTTTTATGGATTTGAGATTGAATACTGTTTGTTGTCTCCATATCCTTCTTGTATTGTTTTATGGAATTTGATACTGTTAGTTTATCTCCTTGGGATCCTTCGTTAAATTCAGCCTTTTTTATCCTCCTTTTACTTGTTTGTCAGTAACTTACTTCGTTTTAGAAATTGAAGATGCGTAGTTAATTCTCTGGCTTAGAGATATAAATCTTGTAAACAGTTAATGAGGGTGTTGTGGCTACATACGTAAGGAAAATCTGAATATTAGTATATGTAAAATTTTTAATAAGATTTATAAACCTTTAAAATGACAAAACAAAAATAATTTCGTGGACCCTGCGGTCCACGCAGTAAATATATAAGCGAAGTTAAACCGGATGCCCTGGGCAAACGACAGGCTACGTATGCGCGCGAATGCTAAGAGTTCGCACCTTAGGTAACTTGCCCTAGAATAATTCGCCCTATTTGGAATAAAATATGCCATTCATTGGCAAATCGCGCTTTTAAATCTGCATATCGCATTTACACATTTATTGGCAGATCCGATTTCCTCTCTTTTACATATACTTTTATACTAAACATTCATTCTATGGTACACACATTTTAAGAAGTCACAGTCTATAGATACATGTAACTTAACAACTTGAATGAGAAACGTCACTCAACGAACAGAGATACATGTACCTTTAAAGTAGAGCAAGTTTTCACCGGCATTAGTTTTGTGCATCAAGACCCTCAAAATAATTTAATATTTCAGCTATCTAATTATTGTTTGATAAAGGTCTGTATAGTAGCAAGGGTTAGTTAAGAGATTCGTCATTATATAAACACAGTTATTTGTGAGAATAAATTATACTTTTGAAGCTCAGTTTTCCAAGTACAATAAAAAACTCACCAAAGGCACAGAAAGAATTCGGGTGAAAAAAAAACCTCATGAACACATAGTCTAGCTATCTCTTCCACTGACTGCAGGTAATGTAGGTAATGTAGATAAACAAATTCACGCGCTTCTGACATAATGTATGAAAAAAAATTATGTCAAATCTTATTAGATAAGTGAGATAATATAAATTCTGTTAGTAGTAATCAAATCTACCGAAAAGCCCTTTAGGCTTCACATGAATCGATCACATGACCAATGAAGATAACTTTCCCGTTGGTTTTCAACTATCATAGTTGACCAGTTGGCAGAATAACTATCTATAACAGTTTTCTTATATATATCTGGGCAAGTACATAAGTAGACTAATCGTTCTCGAGCAATTAGAGTTCTTTCCACTTTTTTAAAAATTCTAATTTAAAAAAAAAACTTCTTTTTTAAGTTATTTTTTACCCAAAAGAATCAAATCCAAAAATGGCTTATAAATTAGATTTACAGCAATTTACGTTAATAATTTCGTCCATGTATCTTTGTGGTTGCCAATGCCTTTATTTTTTCGTTCTTTAACAAAATCTTTAATTTGTAAACCCCTTTCTTTTTGTGATCTGGTTTTATCGGATCGATAAATTTCATCAATGCCTTAGGTTTCTCTGCCAATCAAATCACCGTGCAAGGCCACCTATTTATATACTTCTTTGTTTAGTCGGAGTGGACAAAAAAGATGTATTTTCCTTGTAGCAATCAACCGATCGTTCTGTGCTTATGCATTTAATTTTTTTTACGATCCATTGTTTATAACGTCTCTAAGACTTTATCAGCCTCATGCGAGTGACAGGAGAAGGAGCCTACTTTTTAATCAGACTGTCGGCCTCAATTCCGATTACTATGGAAAGATAAATTTTCAGAAACAATTTCAAAAACAATGATTAATTTTGCAAAATTTTACAATCATCTAAAGTTTTTGGCTTTACTCGTAAGTTTATTTGTAAAACGGACCCCTGATACCTATATTTCAAAACATCTGCTTTACATTCGATATTTGACTTGTGAAGATTAGGAAATCAAAATTTTAACAAATACAGCAAATTTAGTATTTGTGACATTTAGGATCCGCTCAGGTTTTTTGAAAGTTAAAACTGTCTTTGATCCAGAAACACTTTTTCTCTGATAGTACATGCTTCAGAATGGCAAAGAAAAAATGTTGTAAAATTTAGTGTATCTGTATTTTCAGGTAAATAAAGAGCAGAGTCTTTCAACCGGTTCCCAAACGCAGAAAAAGGTTTTATCACAGGATCAAGAAAGTAAAATCAAGACAGAAGAAAAACTTATGCAACAACAATAATGTTTACTTAGGTCGGTACTGTGACTCAAGCTAGACTAAAAAACCTGATGATCCTTCACGTATACCAAACAGAGTCGGAGAATCTAGATCTAGGGGATGTAACAAATGAATTTTTATCCAATTCCTGCAACTTACTCAATTTATTTATTTTTTCTTTAGTTGTTTAATATCCCCCTAATTTAAAGATACCCCCTGGTAATAAGTTACTCAAAAAGTATATCTTTATATAAAAATTGAATTCCCTGTTGTACCCCCTATCCCTAGGGGTAATTATTTTTACAATTTAGAATCCACACTTGTGCCCGCTTTCACGGTCCAGTAGTTCTTCAGAAGATTTCAAAAACTTATCCTGTATATTTCTATGTAAAACTTGGATTCCTTATTGTGGTCCGCCTTATCCCCCCCGGGGGTCATGATTTTTTCAATTTTATATCTACACTTCCCCAGGATGCTTCCACATAACGTTAAGCTTTTCTGGCCAACTGATACTTGAGAAGATTTTTTAATAACCCCATCCTATTTTCGTTTTTGTTGATTATATCCCCTTGGAAAGAGAGTTGTCCGTTTAAACAATTATAACTTCCCATCACAAAATGATGCTTTGAACCAAGTTTGGTAATAATTGGCCAAGTGGTTCTTGAGAAGAAGTTAATAATGTGAGAACATTTCAACTATGAAAGTGTAATGGACAGACGGAATTTCTGACTATGGACATGCATTGATTGAATATTTTTAACCCTTTTTTTCAAGGTCACTGATAGAAAAACTGTAGAATGCTTTTCACCTATGAAAGTGCAATGAGTGTATGGCTTAAAAAATCACAATCTCCTTTATTCATTAAAATATTGCCTTTTGATACTCATATTTTGAAGTCTTTTAAACATTTGCCTTTAAGTTAATTTCAGTCCGAGCTGTGGTTTTACAAAAAATATTATACATTGCTGCAACGTCCCTGCTGGTTTGATTTTTTTCATTTCCGTAAAATTTCATAAAGTCTATATACTGTCAAAAATCAGTGTAAATCTGACAAGGGTTTGATTTTAGTTTAACAGGAACTTTTTTTATTGCTGCTGTTTGATTTGTTGTATTGCCTATAAAATTTGTAATTTCATAATCTTTAAGAGACCTAACGCAAAACTTATAGGAAACTTTCTTTAAGATCTTGTCAAATATGTTAGTATATACGACAATAGTGTTCAAATCTATTTAATATCTGGTTATGAATAAAACACGGCAAATTAAAATATGTCGTGTTTTTCAACTGTCACCTGCATATAGCGTTAACATCTCCCAACTCATTTATTACTCAAGAAAAGCATTAAAATATGATCATCAATTTTTAGACGAAATCTGGCAAGATCAATCTTAAGACGAAGTCTAGCTCTGACAGATATATTAATAGTAAATAAATATCAACGGTCCTCATTCAAATTCACCATTTTATACATCCATTAGTCTTTATAATGATCTTAGCAAAATAACATGGAACTGGATCGTATGTTGGCTGACGTGATTAATACTGAATTCCCATTGGATCTGTGTTTAAGTCTTCTACATATTTGTATATTTGGATATTTTTGAGATTGATCATTGTTAGTTATTTCCATTTTTTTTAGTCAACTAAAACATTTAATGTGTCCAGGTCTTACCCTTCATAATTTGCCAAGCGTCTTCTAAAATCTTCGACAGAATTCAAAATGGATATTGGGTTCGGCCAATAATTAGAAGATCATACTATCGGTACTTTGTACCTTTTCAAAATAATTGGCTTTGGATAGCTATTTTTAACTTTTAACAAAACTAGCAATGACATGATCAACTTGACAATAATTGATAGGAAAGATGAAGAGTAAGAGCACAACATACATTTTAGGTGTTAAATATTAATTTTTTTGCTTTGCTATATTTATGATATAATTTACGATCACAGAGAAAAAAACACTATAAAATTATACAAATTATTTAAATCTAATTTTTAATCATGCCACTTTGCACCATGCACTTTATATTGTAATCCGGCTTAAAAAATAAACATGTAAATTCAAAAGGTGTTAGAAACATGTTTTATTTGTAAACCACAAAAGAATAAAAGGAAAAGGGTAAAACAAATACAATTATTCAGCATAAAACATTGAATTAACGTACTATTGCATACCTCGACAAAAAGTGTACTAAAATTTCCAGCAATTACATATTGGACATACAGTCATACAGATAAACAGGGAGTTGACATCGGATTCGAACAAAAATAAATCCCACATTATGGCATTCCAAAACAAAAAGTGTGCTAAAATTTAAAGCATTTGCGATAAGACGTACTGACAGATAAACATACACACACAGGGGTAAAAGGATAATAAACGTCTATGAGCAATAAAACAAATACAATTATGCATAAAACATTAATATAAAAATAATTAAAAATAATTAACACGAAATGGAATTTAAATCCTTTTTAAGAAACAGATATTGTTTTTATACAATTCATCAATTGCCATACAATGTACATTCAAAATATTTACTAAATACTTAAATACGAGAGGTTATCAAAAAGTTCGTGGACTATGGCAATAAAATTAGTACTATGTAGTCTGAGCTTAAAAAATTTTCATGGAACATAAAACATAAAAAAATAAAGAAATGTTGAAAAATTAGCTTTATACGTTCATTATTTCCAAAAATCACTTGTTATAATCATGTGTCAAGTTTTGAAACGTGACAACATCATTGTTTTTTAATGTATGCTTCTTCCATCTTATAGACTTATTTTGATGAGTTTCCCTGGAGCTGGGTTAAAATTTAATCCGTCTTGTTTATTTGATTTAAAATGTCATGAACATCCTTTTAATAACACAATATTCGAAATGGATTTATACAAGGGAAAGATTTCGATTTTTTGTTTTGCTTTATGGAG
Organism: Saccostrea cuccullata; assembly: GCF_032062105.1. Classification (NCBI taxonomy): domain Eukaryota; kingdom Metazoa; phylum Mollusca; class Bivalvia; order Ostreida; family Ostreidae; genus Saccostrea; species Saccostrea cuccullata. Next base: position 446,201 of record NW_026935988.1, on the reverse strand, counting down.
TTAAATATCTACAAGACATGAACAACGTCATTTATTGACGTGATTGATTTTTCACACATTGACTACAAATCGGCATTAACTGTTTACTCCTTTTCCCTCTGAATCTATTTGGCATTAAAAAAATACTCTAACGCACATTATTTCTCCGTAGCCTGGTTAAACAATTTCCTAGGTCACATATTTTTTTACCTCATTTTCAAGCAATATTTGTTTGGATACTCCATGTAAAATTCCCGATAAAATTTCATGGAACTTCCAAAATGAGGTAAAAATTCCATATTTTATGGAACAATAGTGTCCCAATACACCTGAATCAACGGGATTTTAAATGTCAAATGTTCATATCAAAATAGTTTTTCTCAGTTACACATAGGTAAAAAAAAACGTCATTTTCAAAGTTGCGTCACCTGGATATACCATTCCTTACAAAAACATTAATTTATTAAAGAATAACATTTATGATTTGTGGTTTGTTGTTTAGATAGAAAATATCATACTTACTAGATATTTCTTTTTTCATTCATTCATTCATTCATTATTGTACATAAAGCGGTCTTAATTTTCTGGCGCTAGTCCACAAACTTTTTGATAACCCCTCGAGATTCTAGATTCCCATTTATGATGCAACATGTTCAAGAGTAATACCAGAATAATCTTTTGACTGACGTAATAGTGCATAAGAAGTGCCAATGAATGTACATAAATCAATATTTCCATGGGAACAAGCAATATCAAAGACATTCTCCCCATCATTTGTCAATGCATTAACATCAAAACCCTTTTCTATCAGAAAAGAAATAAGTTTACTGTCTCCACGGTCAACACATGCAGAATGTAACGCTGTGTACCCTTTATTGTTTTTGACGCCAGTTAATTGTGGATATTTAATGACAAGAAATTCACATGCAAGATACCTACGATGGCAACATGCAATATGAAGGACACTATCTCCATCATTTGTCAGTGCATTTATATTTAAACCTCTGTCTATCAGAAAAGAAATATTTTTTTTTATCTCCGCTCTTACATGCAGTGTGTAATACTGTGTACCCTTTATTGTCCTTGACCTCGGCTATTTGTGGAAAATTAGTAATAAGATATTCACATGCATCATTCTAACGATATGAATATATGAAGGGCATTTTTTCCATCATCTCTAAAAGCATGAATATTCTGACCCTTTTCAATCAAAAACGAAATCAATTTCCTGTCTCCATTTACACATGCAGAATGTAATACTGTGCACATTCTAATGTTTTTTGACGTCAGTTAAATTTGGATAATAGGAAACAAAGAATTCACATGCTTCATACCTACCACTGAGACATGCAATATGAAGGACATTTTCCCCATTGTTTGTCAGTGCATTAACATCCAAACCTTTCTCTATCAGAAAACAAATTATTTTCATGCTTCCATTTATACATGCAGAGTGTAATATTGTGTAACCATCATTGTTTTTGACGTCCATTAATTGTGGATAATTAGTAACAAGGAATTCACATGCATCATACTTACCATGACTACATGCAATATGAAGGGCACTATCTCCGTCATTTGTCAGTGCATTAACATCCAAACCTTTTTCTATCAGAAGAGAAATTAACTTTCTATTTCCACTTTCACATGCACAGTGTAATATTGTGTACCCTCTTTTGTCTATGACGTCAATTAATTGTGGATAATTAGTGACAAGAAATTCACATGCATTATACTTACCATATAAACATGCAATGTTAAGGACACTTTTTCCATCGCCCGCCAATGCATTAACATCCAAGCCTATTTCTATCAGAAAAGAAACAATTTTCATGCTTCCATTTGCACATGCATAGTGTAATACTGTGTACCCACTATTGTCTTTGACGTCAATTAATTGTGGACGTTTATTGAAAAGATATTTACATGCATCATAATTACCATTTAAGCATGCAATATTAAGAACCTTTTTCCCATTATTTGTCTGTGCATCAATATCCAAACCTTTTTCTATCAGAAAAGAAATTAACTTTCTGTCTCCATTTTCACATGCAACATGTAATATTGTGTACCCGTCATTGTCTTTGACGTCAATTAATTGTGGATAATTAGTGACAAGAAATTCACATGCATCATAATTACCATTACGACATGCAATATGAAGGACACTTTCTCTATCAATTGTCTGTGCATTTATATCTAAACCTTTTTCTATCAGAAAAGAAATTAATTTTCTGTCTCCATTTTCACATGCAGAGTGTAATATTGTGTGTCCGTTGTTGTTTATGTCGTCAATTAATTGCGGATAATAAGTGACAAGAAATTCACATGCATCGTAATTACCATTACGACATGCAATATGAAGGGCACTTTCTCCATTATCTGTCAGTGCATTAATATCCATTTTTTTATCTATTAGAAAAGAAATCAATCTTCTGTCTCCAGATACACATGCAACTTGTAACACGGTGAATCTTCCATTGAAATCTATGTCCAGTAATTGTGGATAATTAGTGACAAGAAAGGCACATGCATCATAGTTACCACATAAACAAGCAATATGAAGGACACTTACATTATCGTTTGTCAAAGCATTGATATCAAACCCTTTTTCTATTAGAAAAGAAATCAGTTTTGTGTCGCCATTTGCACATACAGAATATAATGCTGTGAACCCGTCCTTGTTTTTGACGTCAATTAATTCTGGGTAATTATCTACTAGATAGCTGCTTATACTGATATCACCAATTTTAGATGCATAATGCAACACAGTGTCGCCATTTCTAGATTTAATATCTTTCAAAATAGGATATTTTTCAATCAAAGGCTGTACTAAATGAGTTTGTCCCGAGTCGCAAGCCTCTTGGATTAAACTGTGATAAGTATTAGCCCTTACAATTGATAAACAAGTTTGACTCAAATCTACAGACTTACAGATTTTGAATACCAAATCTAAATTACCACTTTGTACTGCGTGGAAACAAGCATTTAAATCACATTTTATATCTTCTAATAAAATCAGATTTACGATTTGTACATGATTTTTGCTACTCGCGGCATTCAGGGATCTATATTTTTGAATTTTATCACAACTACGTTGTAACAAGTGTTGCACCCAAGCGATTTGACCTGATTTTGCAAAATGCACTAGCAATGAGTTACCATTTGAATCAAAACTTTCCTGAAAGCGGTCACTACAGACCTGATCTTTTAAGACATATTCAAAAAATGCTTCGTCTTTCCATAAATCTAAAAAAGAAATGGATTCATATTCATCAGGTGATCTATCTCTCAAACTTTGAACTATTCTACTAGAAATAATTGCAAACAATTCTGCATCAACCAAAATGTTTCTGCTTTTCAGATGCTCAGCTGTTGTCAATCTTTGAAGCAAGACAGGGTGACAATTTAGAATTGTTTCCTCGGGAAGAGTGACAATAAGAGTATGGAATAAAATATCTTGTACTGAGCTATGTGAAAAGGAATACAAATCGTTAATTTTATCGTACATTGTTAAAAAACCTTCAAAAACCTTTACACTTTCGTGGAATTCACCAAGTAAACGGGGACTGATTTCAAGCATTTTTAATGCAATGGATTTAATTTTCCTATCTTTTTGAACAGAGAACAGTGAGGACTCCACACTTCCACCTTTCAACAGAAGGTATATAAGCACTGACATTTTAACAGCTCTTTCTCTAATCAGGGTTTCCAGATATTTTTTTAGGAAAATTGAGGGACAACGAAGAAAATTTGAAAGATCTTTTCCGAAAGCAGGATTTTCACGCGCCAGTCTGCAACATTGTGGAAAGCCCCAGGGTACCTCGGCCTGTCTTAATTTAAAGTTTTCTTTTGTTTTTCCTGGAAGGTTATAATTTTCTAGAAACATAACGAGCTCCTCAGTTTCCAAAGCATATTCACCAGTTGATAAATCAGTCATTGATGAAAAAAGTAGAGCGGCATGTTTCTGTTTAGCGGTTATTTCCTTAAAAATATCGTTTCTGACAGTCACAATGAGTACATTTCCCATTTCATTATTCTTGGATTTCACAAGAGATTCTATCAATTCCTTCTTATTCAAAAATTCATTTAAATCATTCACTGAAAAGGAGAATTCCCCAAATGCATTATCAATAAATATCGCTAAATTATCAATCGGTGAAACCCTGCCATAGAGTCTGGAGAACTTAAATACTTGAAGAGGACGTTTCCCTCCCTCAATGGCAATCTTCAACAAGTACTTGGCTAATGTAGTTTTCCCAGCTCCAGGGATGCCTTTAATCACCACGTGTCCGTTTTTCTCTAACAGTTCTTTTGCTCTGTCAAATGCCCGGGTTTTAACAAGGATTTTCTCCGTTTCCTTATGATGACTGTTGACCATAACCCTTGTTGTTTCTATCATGAGTTTAAATAAAACTGATTATGATATTTTTGTTTTAAAAATTGAACATAAAAATTATTAGTGTATTGCTACCGAACAGTTCTAACTTTTGTATTTTCAGAGTAAAATTTATTTAGCATTGACGTAAAAATATTGTGTAAAATTTTTGCTGTACTTGTGGCTTTATTTCTGTCATTTAGCCCAAAGAAAAATAAGAAATGCCATAATGATAATCGCGTGTAAATAAACATTTTAGTAGCTATAGTTGTATTCAGATAAAATTTTAATTACTTTTACGAGTAATATTCTAAAATATCTTGGACAATACAAAAATATATTAAGTAGGAATAGCATGACCCTTTCAAACCTAGATGACTAATGTGTTGAAGATGTAAACATTTTTTTTTAATTAGTTATTTTTTTTTAATCTTAGCTGTAAAATATATTTCAGTATGTTTACATCATGCTTGCTTTAACCTATATCCTATTTCTATCAGAAAAGGTTAGATTTTTTAATTTTGCCTCCCCAGATACATAGCTTTATATGTTTGTTTATTACAAATGGAACAATTTTTAGGATTTTCAAGATTTTGGAAACATTATACAGGTAGTTACCGTTTTCCTTTTCTAAAATCTTCTCTTATTTTTGAGAGAGAATAGACAATATCTTATCAATTTACTTTAATACTGTTGATTTCTATGAAGTTTACTAATATGTACGAGTTACATTATAATAAAGACTTTACCGGTCTCTATGTGTTTTCTACATTTTCCCCCAGCAAACTACAGAAATTTGTATTCGATAGCCTACATCTCTAAAAAAATTTTGAATGGAAATTTTATGGTTAACTCATATTCTGCATGTGACCACCTCCTATTCATCCTACTTTAACAATTATTTTGGTCACTGTTTCGTTTTCTTAAAGATGCCTTTTCAACACAATAATTTAATTCTTGTTCTAACGCTGTATTTGATTGGATAAAAATATTACTTTATAACGTATAGAATGTGTTGCCTACCTCACAATGACTTGCGTCAAAAACGTATCAATCTGCGGCGTTACATTCAATTTTTTTTTTTTTACAAATAGAAGTCATTTTTTAGAACAATGATCTTTTTTTCTTACATTAAATGAAGGAAAATTAAAATTATAAGCAATAAATTTAAAAACTACCCATTTTATACGATAGAAACTGGGTTGCAACATTTTACGCTTTTTTATATACCGCGATAGCATATCTGCCCCAACCCAGTTTATACCGTATAAAATGGACAGCTATTAAATTCATTCCATATTCTAGTGCAGTTGTTTTGTAAAACACGTTTTGATAAGCTTATATGCACTGATAAACAAGCATATAAGCTTTTAATTGTGATGTCATAAAAGAGCGACGCAAAAACACAATGCTCCGTGACGTATTTGTATAACGAAACTCATCAAAATAAAATGTTAACAACAAACAAAATGCATGGATTGCATAAGAATGGGAATAACTGATCTTCTAATTTGGTGTTTGCGACCGTTAATGCTGATTTAACGGTCGCAAACATCCGTTTTACCGGCTCCACTTACGCGTCGCCGGTAAAACTCAGTTTGCGACCGTTAAATCAGCATTAACGATCGCAAATACCAAATTAGAAGATAGTTATTCCCCAAATTAAAATAAGATGCAAATAATCGTACATGTAAATTCAGTTAATAATCTGTTAGATTTCTTTGATAGAAAACAGATTTTGATGCCGTATATATATATATACCCTTTTTATATATAATGGCATTGGAGACAAAGTTTGAGTGATGAAAAATCTCCGTCAGTTATTCGTCCTGGCTATTAAAATAAAACCCAGCCATTGGGTATCATAAACGTATATACGTTTTGATAAATCTTTAACTGAGGACAATATGAACATATACATACCAATTTCTTTTTCAAGATTTGGATCTGAAAAAAATCAAGGCAATATACGAAATATTAATCACAGAGAAATATGCATTGAGATGTTCTGAGATAACATGATCAACAAGTTCATCACTTACCAATGCGCAAACTTAGTTTCTTTTCCATGTCACTCAGCTTCTCTGAAAATATATATTTATTTTAATACACTCAAAATAGTGTAATTTAAAATCGATTTTGAACATTTGAGAGTTTAAATTAATGTAAATATGGAAAGGAGAATTTAATAGGAAAGCTGTTTTGTTTTTTTTTTCTAAAAACAAACGATAAAGGTATAAAAACTCAACTCTGCTTGGATAATGTAAGGAATTTTATCACACATATTTTTTTCTCATTAGCTTTACTTAAAAACAAATAACCAATCCTTCCAGTTGAAACATAAGCAGTAGATCTACTTTTCACAATCTTAAGCAAAGAAATCTGTTGCTACTTTCTGTTCCATATTCTTTGAAGAGAGTATAAAATAATTCAAAATAACCAGTATTTAAGTAAAATGAGCCTCTATTTCAAAGTATATATACCTGAAAATTTAGACACAGATGAATGTAGATCTTCAAGAACCCCAAGTCGATTTATGTATTTATGCTCATGTTCAGGATCCATGGAACATGCTTTTATTTCTTTCACAGACTCCTGGTAGACAGTAGACGTCCCTAGATGGCGCTCTAATTCAACAACGATGTCCCGGATGTTCCGCCATTCCTGACTAAATTTAGAGTCAGAAAGAAATATATCGGCAGAATGGCCGTAGTATTTGTTCCGAAGAAGACGAATCCGTTCGATATTTGCGGCGACACTTCTATCAGCGGGGTCTGGGTTCTTGCCCCAACCTTTAGAATGTGGAGGTATTTTACTGACATTCCGAAGAATGATGTACAAGATAGATATATCAAGGTCTGAATAGTCTCCCCAATACTGATTTGTTAGTGAGGGGAAAATGATGTCATTTTGTGATGGATTAAGAGGGTTGCGTTTTTTGTTTTTCTTAAAATCATCAGTCCATTCTTTGACTTTCTTGGATAAATCAGACGGTGGAATTTCCTTTTTAAGAATTTCACGTAATACATCAGTACATGGTCCCAGTATGAGCCTCGCCAGCCGAGCGGTGTTTGTCGTCTCTGGTGTCGATGTGTACTTCGATAACGACATCGTATTCTTATATGATGAAATGTTCTAAAATCACAAACTCCTCCTTGTGTTTTCTATACAAAGAAAAGGAATATTATTGCATGAAGAAGGATATGGAGCTAACGAACAGTATTTAATCTCAATGTCCATTAACCAAATATACAAAATGAGAGCAGAGCAAACACGAACCTCCGAAATATCAGAGGTGGGATCAGGTGCCATGGAGGAGTGAGCATCCGCTGCCGACCGTTCATAACCGCCGTGTGCTCGTTGTCATGATCAGGAAAAAATCTGTCGTCAATTCAGTGTATAAATAATGGACTAACTGTTGGAATGAAAAACGTCAGTCAGCATTTGACTCAATGATAAATTGTATTTGCATACAAGGTTATTGTATCCACCATAGAACTTACGAAATGATGCATTTAAACGAGACTTCTGATATTCTTGTTTCATCAACTTGATTGTCAATAATTTACCTCGTTTAAGAAATTGTTCATACGTAGAGCATTCTCTTGCGTATCGACTTAACTGAGATATATATAGTCCGTATGCAGGTGATAAAGATATATTGCTGCATAAGTAAAGGCAGTTGACGATGGAAAAGTTAAAGTCATCAAGTTAATCATAAAGCTTCGTTGTTATATTACCATTAGCGTCTTTTGCAAACGAAATATCCAAATATGAAGCAGAAGTGTCGGACTCTGTGGTATCTTTTATTTCAAGCTCACCATGATATACCGTATCGACTTAGCAATGGAATTGCATATGTATATAAAATGATGCAAATAATATATTACATTAGTAATTTCACAGTTTTATTTTTATTACTTGAACTTTGACTAATTACTTCATAATACTACAATAGCAGGCATCATACTAAGAAAATGTTGACTTCATCAATACTGTTGATGTCATCATTTCATCAACTTATTTTCAATAGCTTGCCACTTTCATGAATATATGTTAAAGGTAAGACAACAGACAATTGTTTCTCTCATAAATTCTTCTCTATGATTTGGAGGATATTCCATTAGTGTTCTTTCTCAGCTATTAAGATGTTCTTTTGTCATATATGTAATTTCTTCATGATCAGAGATTTCTTTTAAAAAGATCGTTCCATGGTGAAATATTTTCGAAAGTTTCAAAGATGTGCATAACTAATGAGATGAATTTAAGTCTGACAAATTCACAAGTTTGTATTTAGATATAAAACATGACATTGTTATACCTTTAAAAATTTGTTCCGTTACAAATCTATACGAAAAAAATTTAACTTTTAAAATGTTTTGCTGAGCGGGCATTACAAAATTGACGTTGGACCGCTTAGTGAGATGTTGAACCGCTCGCAGAGATAATTGACCGCTTACATCACAGAATGGGCGGGGCTTAATCTCATTTTCTTTCGTTGGTGTTAAATAGTGACAGACATGATGTTACATAACAGAATACAGTCCTTCGGATGAGACCGTATTAACCGATGCCCCTTGTCACAGCAGGTGTGGCACGATAAAGATCCCTTCTAGTTCAAATGCCCCAAGTGCCGAGCATAGGCCTAAATTTTCAGCCCTTCACCGGCAATGGTGACGTCTCAATATTAAAGAAATATTCCAGAGAGGGACGTTAAACATTATACAATCAATCTTAGAAATTTAATACGATTAGTTCATTCTCTTGCTTAGAGATATAAATCTTGTAAACAGTTGATGAGGTTACTGTAAATAGGGAAATTTTAGCCCCCGTTATATTTGTGCCCCTTTCGCCCTACTATCATTTGGGCGAGGCGAATTCGAAGAATACAGTATAATTTCTTATTGACTGGGTGAAAGAGCGAAAATAACCCTGTACACAGTATTGTGGCTATATAAATAAGGAAAATATGAATATCAACATACGTAAGTTTTATCAATAAGATCTATACAACCTTAATGACAGATTTAAGTTAAAAACAGATATAATAGGAAGCTAACTCAAACCAAAAGCAATAGGTAACACGAGTGACTCAGACTTTAATGCAATATTTTACTCTTTTGGACGTTGCTTGCGTCACATCATGTGAAGTCAGAGAAGCAGTTAAGAGATTCATATTATATATAAAATATTTGTGAGCGTAAATAATACCTTTGAAGCTTATTTTTTCAAGTACAATAAGAAACTCACCAAATTTACAGAAAGAATTCGTTTGGAAAAAAAACCCTCATGAACACATAGTCCAGTTTTTACTTGCACTGACTGAAGATAATCATGTTTGTTGTACCAGTTACTGACTGTAGATAAACAAAAGCACGCGCTTATGACACAATGTACGGTAAACAATAATGATTAAAATAATTTGAAAGTTGAGATATAAAGGTATGGAATATTTTTCATGTGTTTAATTAGTGTTTCAATACCTTTCCGTATAACGGATTTTTTTTGTCCTGGTAAATATCGAATGTTCTAAAAATGATGTTCTTTTAAATTTTTATTTTTAATAAAATAAACTCTGTTATGTCAAATACTACACTTTAGTAATCTGACATTTTATTTTCATCCCTTGAACGTGTAAAATAATCAAAGGCCTAAAGGGCCATAAAGGCTTAAGTGCTTGACATGAATGACAAGTGTAAGGAAATGTAGCATACAGTCTGGACTTTTACCAGTGTTTTCTCCAAAAAATTTTAATGCATGGGGGTTGACGATCTGCGTCGTGTCTTTGTTGAGTTTATTGTATTTAAATAGAAATATATATAAATGAAATATACGAATTCATTTTCAAATAATTTAATTATGATTGTAACGCGTCATTTAATTGGATAAAAATTAATCTAAATTGTATAATCTGGTTTGCTTACGTCACAATGACTTACGTCAAAATCGTATCAATCCGCTTGACGTTACGTTTGAAATATGAACAATTTGAAGGCGTTTTATATTAAAGAGATATATTGTCTTGTTCTTTATTCAAAATGATTGAAAATTAAATTATAAGGAATGAATTAAATAGCAACCCAAATTATACTCTATTACCTGGGTTGGAGCAGTTTACGCTTTTTTATAAACAGCTTCGAGGTTTTTAAAGCGTAAACTGCCCCAACCCAGGTTATACAGTATAATTTGGGTTGCTATTTAATTCATTCCTTAAATATATATATTCATTCAAACCTAAATATATCTTGAACAAATTGTCAATTTCACTTAAATTATTAATAGAAGTTTTTCCATATAAAATGTAAAAAGATCTACTAGTAATCACAAAGAATGCTCTGCTCTTTTATGGATTTGAGACTAAATACTGATTGTTGTCGCCCTATCCTTCTTGTATTGTTTAATGGACTTTGATATTTGATACTATTAGTTATCTCTCCTTGAGATCCTTCGTTAAATTCAGCCTGATTTATCCTCCTTTTACTTGTTTGTCAGTAACTAACTTCGTTTTAGAAATTGAAGATGCGTAGTTCATTCTCTTGCTTAGAGATATAAATCTTGTAAACAGTTAATGAGGGTATTGTGGCTACATACGAGGGTCGTTAGAAAAGTTCGCGGACACATTGAATTACGGAAAATCCATTGTGTACTGTGAAGTATGACTTGTGTCTGAATAAATTCCTACATTTTGTTTATTGGTATGTAAAAAATCAGGTCCATATAAAAAAATCTTGAAAATTTACAACGATTTATACTATGAGGTTATGGGATTCACGGAGCAATCACTTGACGTAAGGCGACGTAACAACCAGATTTCAACCCGTTAACCTTTGTCGCAGTTCTGTAAATCTTTAGATTTTTCTGATCTTTTTTCTACTTTAAAATTGAATATCTATATCAAGACATGTTACTTTCCATCTACAATGTCTTTTGTACTGATTCGAATATTATTGAGATCTTAAAAAAAGTTTATGAGGTTAATCAGTTTATCGATCAGGTATGGAAACTATGCAAAACCATATAGGCGCAACACAACGTCCATGCGATACAGGGGTACTGAAGTATCGCTGGAGTTAATCTTTCAATCCATCCATTCTTATGAAGCTACAACCATTTGAAAACTTCTCCTTTGTAGGTGTAGGAAATTCCAGGCAGCATCTTGAACATTTTAATCTCTTTTTAGACATTTTCCAGTCTGCAAACATAATTTATATATAAATATATACCCTCAATGACGTATACGATTTTTGGCTGTGTTTATATATATCATATACAAACGGCAATAAAACAGTCATATACCCTCCAATTTAGTTCAAAATTTCTCCCAGTGACGTTTCATTAATACTTTAGCGGCAGGTTTAATATCATAAATCTCTTTGCGCTACAATTGTGCAATTTTTAACTTTAATAAATAGTCTTTGTGATGTAAACGTGCCAAAATGTAGCATGCTCCGTGAAGCAAGTTTTATCAAAATAAAAATTCTGTATATTTTTTAATAATCACCGTAGAGCAAAAATTTCTTGTATATTTATTGAAAAAAAGGTAAATATTCTATCTGGAAAGTTTGACCGGTTTCGTGGAAATAGCGCGCTCACAATTGAACTTGTCCGCGAACTTTTCTAACAACCCTCGTACGTAAGGAAAATCTGAATATTATTATATGTTAATTTTATTAATAAGATTTATCAAACCTTTAAAATGACAAAATAAAAATAATTTTAAAAACAGATAGCAATAGGTAATACGAGTGAATCAGATTCTAATGAAATATTTGACTCTTTTGGAAGATGCTTTCGTCACATCATGTGCAGTCAGGGAAACAGTTAAGAGATTCATCATTATATAAACAGTTATTTGTGAGAATAAATTATACTTTTGAAGCTTATTTTTTAGTACAATAAGACACTCACCAAAGGCACAGAAAGAATTCGGTTGGAAAAAAAAACACGTCATAAACACATAGTCTGGTTATCTCTTGCATTGATTGTAGATAAACATATCTGTTGCACCAGTTATTGACTGTAGATAAACAAAATCACGCGCTTCTGACATAATGTACGAAACAAAATTATGTCGAATCGTATTAGATACGTGAGATAATATAAATTCTGTTAGTAGTAATCAATTATACTGAAAAGCCCTTTAGGGTCACATGAATTGATCGCCTTACCAATGAAGATAATTTTCCAGTTGGTTTTCAACTATCATAGTTGACCAGTTTGCAGAATAAAAAGTGTTGCTTATCTATATATTTTTACATATATCTGGACAAGTAGATAATTAGACTAATCGTTCTCGGGCAATTAGAGTTCTTACCACTTTTTCTAAATTCTATTTTTTTTGATAAATTCTTTATAAAGTTATTTTTTAACCAAAAGAATAAAATCTAAAAATGGCTTGCAAATTAGATTTACAGCAATTTACGTTAATAATTTCGTGCATGTATCTTTGTGGTTACCAATGCCTTTATCTTGTCGTTCTTTAACAAAACCTTTAATTTGTAAACCCCGTTCTTTCTGTGATCTGGTTTTATCGGATAGATGAATTTCATCAATGCCTTAGCTTTCTCTGCCAATCAAATCACCGTGCAAGACCACCTATTTATATTTAGTCGGAGTGGACAAAAAGGATGTATTTTACTTGTAGCAATCAACCGATCGTTCTGTGTTTATGCATTTAATTTTATTTAAGATCAATTGTTTATAACGTCTCGAAGACTTTGTAAGCCTCATGTGAGTGACAGGAAAAGGAACCTACTTTTTAATCAGGCTGTCAGCCTCAATTCCGATTACTATGGAAAGATATATTTTCAGAAAATAAGTTTTTTTTTTTTTTTTTTTTGTAAAAACGGACCCCTGATACCGATATTTTAAAACATCCGCCTTACATTCGATATTTGACTTGTGAAGATTAGGAAATCAAAATTTTAACATATACAGCAAATTCAGAATTTGTGACATTTAGGATCCGTTCAGGTTTTTTGAAAGTTACAACAACTGTCTTTGATCCCGAAACACCTTTTCTCCGATAGTACATGCTTCAGAATGGCAAAGAAAAGATATTGTAAAATTTAGTGTATCTGTATTTTCAGGTAAATATAGAGCAGAGACTTTCAACTGGTTCCCAAACCGCAGAAAAAAGTCATATCACAGGATCAAGAAAGTAAAATCATGACAAAAGAAAAACTTATGCAACAACAATAATGTTTATTTTGGTCGGTACTATGACTCAAGCTAGACTAAATAACCTGATGATCCTTCACGTATATCAAAAAGGGTCGGAGAATCTAGATCTAGGGGATGTAACAAATGAATTGTTGGTGAAAGTGAACACAGATTGTTCGTTTTTGGAAAGTTCCAATGAAACAAAGGACTGAAAATTGTGCCATTTTGATTATCCGATTCCTGCAGCTTACTCAATTTATTTTTTTATTTATTCAGTTGTTCAATATCCCCCTTAATTATACCCCTGGTAATAAGTTACTCAAATGGACAAACCAAAATTTCCCGGTGGATTTTAGCACAAGCTTATACCTATACCCGGAACTCAGGGCCATTGGGCAGGAAGGGGTCTTCTTCATGCCACTATCTACTACCAAGCTCCGATTAAGTTTAAACAGTTTCCTCCAAAGGACTTTAGAGCAGTGGCTCTATAACCACTGCGCCACAAGAGCAATTAAAGTATTGCAGTGTCAGTAACAACTGGTATGTATATCAGCAGGATATCATCAGTCTTCGAACAAGGCTTTACTCTTATTTATTTCAGAATGTTGGCAGCGCTGTAATTTTAGATAATAAAAACTTCAAGATAAGGCCAGAATTAAAAATATCTTTGTTTCCCCTAACCCGACCCTAAATTCTCAGGATGGGTCGGTAGGTAGGTAAACAATTTTATTTTCTGGCAGCAGCTTTGATTATACATTCTAAATTTGATGGAAAAATAAACTTTGTATATAAGAAAAGTACAAATTCAAGCGATTTGTCAACAAAATGCTAAGTACATATGCCGTTTAAAAGTAAACTTCATGCTTAATTAATTCACAACTGTTATTTAGTTGAAATATCTCACGCCATTTAAATAGAATAAAATAGACAAGATTCTAAAATACGCAAAGACCAGACATATGTGCGTTTTTGTCAAACCTTTCATCAGCCTTCAGAGTTTATAGACGATCAATGTACTTTTGAGGGCCATGAGATTTGCAGTAGTTCTGGAGCATTTTGTTTTGAAGTTGAGAAGTGGCTAATTTTAAATCCCAGGCTCAAATCCCAATGAGTAACGTTGGGAACGGTCCTTCAAAAGGGACCATAAAACTCGTGTCCAGTGTCGCAGAAGATGCTGGTTCAAAAAAAATCCCCCACTGCTTAATAGCAAAAAAAGTGCTGAGTATGTCTAAATTTCAAGCAATGGGGAAATGTTTAAATGTCGTCCTAACAAATTTCGAAGGAATTAAAAGTTAAGAAAGACTTCAAGGGCCAAATTGAAGAGAAATACACCGGACGTATCAGGAAGCTGAATCATGATTTAAAAACTATTTGAAAAGAGTATTTTCACATTATTTAATTGAACCAAACCTACAAATGATAAAAGTGCTATATACACTGTCATAGTCACGAAGTTTAACCTCTTAATAAAGGCAGGAAGAAAGGGCATCTGAATTATATTGATCAGGATGAATATGCAGACATATCTTCAACTCCTATGAATCCACCATGGCATAGGCATATAGTAATCGTAGGAACATAGATGATCTGGTCTTTAGATCAAAACTCAAATTAAATAAAATGCAGTGAAATTGAATGATGTGTTCACTAGGTGGGTCTTTCATCTAATCATGAGGCGGGCCTTACCATGTATTACGTACCTTAAATTCAAAGACAGGTTTGTTGTTTTTTAACGTCCTTTTCGAAACTTTATTTACTCATATGGAGACGACAAGACAGATGGTAAATATTATTTTTAAGTTGTTTCAATAGTGAAGGATTCCAATTAGCTAAACTCATGAGACGTCGCCATTGTTTTAAGAAGAGCTAATACCCTGTAATCAAATATCTGGATGTCATTTTGTTTCCAACAAATGCTTGAAAATCATATTAGAACGATGTCGGCCGTTCTGATAAAATCTGATTTTGATGAAATTGTATTTTATACAACTTGGTTAACAATAAAAATAATTTTTGAATCATCTTATTTAAAAAATCTTTTCAGTCGGTGCGATTTAATTGAGTCGGTCGCGTTAGGGGAAACAAAGGTATTTTTTATTTTGGCCCAATATGTTTCTTCTTATATTAATATGATTCTTATATTTTGATTAAAAGTACAGCTTGTTATTTTGCATGCTTGTAAAATTCCCAAAACACTTTCCCTAAGTAAATGGGATCAGTGAGAAGGGTATTTTAATATTCTATGTGAACTAGTTATGTAATGATTCCGGAATATTAAGGTATGACCATGCAGAGTTTTCAGTAAGTCATTGTTGACATCGCGTGACCTTATACCTATATAGGGTAAATATACTCCCACTCTCCAGTAATCTGTGTTGTTATTCGGATGCAGCCAAGGAGTGAAGACAATTGATGGTGTTCTGAAGACTGTAGCAAATAAAGTTTGAAGCTAATTTTCCTAGCCTGTATTTACAGTTTGAGAGGGAACTTGGAAGGCCAATTGAAGATATTAAACGCGCAATAACGTAAAGAACACTTTCTCTTTCACTGTTACTTGCACATTATATTTTCTTTTCTCCCCATTTGGTCTAACATTCTCCCTTTCCTCGTGTCTGTTCTTCCATGCATACACCCACACCTGCTATCCCTTAGTATTATCCTCATTTTCAAACTCTATTTGCTTCAGTTCGCACTTGTATTATTCTCTATACACACATTCTTTGGTTGGAGGGTCGCAACAAATTTGCTCACACAATTCTCTCATAGACTTTTTCGTGATAATCTTGTTTTCCCTCAAGCGATCCATAATATACTGCATGTTTGCGTGCAACTTGCAGTAGCAAGTGTCTCTTTGTTCACATTTTGGATCAATGATCCAAATAGGTTTTCATCTCCAAAATAAGGCGTATGAGCACTTTGCAGATGTATATGTAGCGCAAAATGATTTATGCAAGTTTAGCAGAGTGTCATTCAAAATTCTCTTCTGTTTCTTGTAAACGTTAAGAACACTTTCTCTTTCACTGTTACTTGCACATATTTGGAAGAGGCATCCTTCGTTATCATAGCTACGTACATGTACATAGTTCATTGGTTTAATACCCAGGAGCAGAGAAGAAATGTTTTTGACGAAACAATGTATTTTCACCGTATAATCAAAATTGCCCCGCCCTAACATCACTTACCCCAACCCAGGGGCCAGAAAATAAACAATTTTGAAAGAGTAATACTTCCTCATTATAACTATATACTTACTTACTTAGTTAAATACCCAATAGCAAGGAAGGATATTTTTAAATTAATGTATTTTCACTATATAATCAAATGAGTTCCTTCTTTACATCAAAACCCCTGACTAGGAGCCATGAAATTCACAATTTACGAAGAGGCATCTTCCCTAATCATCGTTCACGGTAGCTCAGTCGGTAGAGCGCTCGCTCCGTGATCGTGATCGGGTGGTCGTGAGTTCGCATCTCAGCCGCGACCGACCTAGTCGTTAAAATGGGTAGCAACTGTTCCTTCGCCATGCGCTCAGCACTTTGAAGTGAAGGTAGCGGGTCTTTCGGATGAGACCTTAAAAACCGAGGCCCCGTGTCAGCGGCTGGCGTTGGCACGATAAAGATCCCTCACTGCTCAATGGCCCTGAGTGCCGAGTAAAGGTCAAAATTTGAAGCCCTTCACCGGCATACGGTGACGTCTCCATATGAGTGAAAAATTCTCGAGTGGGACGTTAAACAATATACAATCAGTCAATCTTCTCTAATCATAACTATGTACTAAGTTAGCTTGTTTAATACCGAGGAGCAGAGAAGAAAATTTTCAAAGAATTAATGTTTTACTAAACAATCTGTAGAGCCCCGTCCTATCCTGAACCCCTGACCCAGGTGCCATTAAATTCACATTTTTTGAAGAGGCACTTAACTCTGGTCATCATAACTATGTTCTTAGTTAGTTTAATACCCAGGGCCAGAGAGAATATTTTCAAAGAAATAATACATTTTTCTATATGATCTATGTAGCCCCGCCTTAACCACTGACCAAGGGGCAATTAAATTCACAATTTTAGAAGAGGCATTCTTGGTTATCATTACTATGTACTGTAGTTCACTTAATTTTTGCGACACCTAATTTTCGCGAGATAATCATTAACTCTTTATTCACGAGACAAAATTTTCACGAATTGTGGTCATTCCTCTATATAATTCTAAGGAATTCTATTATACGCGAGAATGAAATTTTCGCGAGCATATCGTCTCGCGTAATTACGCGAAAATAAAGTTCTCGCGAATAAAAAGTGATTTACAGTACTTAGTTTATTTAAAACCAAGGAGCAGTGAAGAAGATTTTCAAAGAAACAATGTTCTTTTACTACATGATTTATATAGCCCCGCCCTAACACCAGAACCCCTGACCCACTGGGCCATGAATTTCCCAAGTTTTGTAGAGGACTCGATGCTGATTCAATCATGTCGACAGTTTGACTGCTTGATGTTCCGGAGTAAAGAAGATGATTTTGAAAAGATTGCATTTATTTTAGTTGTTTTGGCCACACCCTTCACAATTTTTGTTCCCCTTTGTCCATAGATGTTGTATACAATATTTGGTTGAAATTGGTTCAGTGGTTTCAAAAAAGCTAAAAATGTTCAAAAGTTTATTCGGACGACGTACGACGACAGACAAATATAGCAATAAGTCTCCTGAGTTTATTGAGGTGACCTAAAATATTGATAAAGTATGAGAAAATGGTCGTTTTTGTTCTTTGTAGTGCGAGTATGCTTTTTAATAGGCAATTATTTTCAGTCTTTGAGAGACTTTTGTAAATTGTAGAGATTTTACATTTAGTATACTTTAGTATAAGATGAAATACGAATCACAACTTTGGATATAATTGAAATTTAATTTTTCACTTTCTATCTGTCACACTTAAGGCACTTCGCCTGCCTTATCCCCCAATCTTCTTTGAATATAAACAATCTTAGGATGAGTCTAATTTTATAATGATTAATAAATGCTTGCCATACCTTTTCCAATACTCTTTTCTTTTTTTCAGAAATCTCCAGTTTGACTTCTCTCTTGTTTTGGAGGAAGGAGAGGTCAGAAAGTTTCTGACTCATACTGGGCCAGAATTTTCCAGAACTCTCACCTCGGTACTCAACATGAAGACAGAGCGTATCATCGTGGTATGCTCTGGTGGCACCTTTCCAATGCAGAGAGGGGAAAATCTTCAAGGTGCCATCAGAGGCAATCATTGCTACCATCTACAACTATCAGATGAAACAAGGAACCATAGTGAGTACCTTTGCACAATCTATACTTGTATTTCTTTTCTTTTAGAATGTTGTAACTTTCCAAATCAAACATAATATCTGTTCTAAGCATCTCTTTATAATAAGATATACATGTACGTTGGAATGGGATAGTTGGTGGAACCCTAATTAAGATCTCGTAGAATCAGTTTTCAGAAAAACGTCGTACTGATTTTTAAAACTATCAATTACATGTAATTTAAACCAAAGACCCCCTACACCCAAAGGCGTGTGTGAGTGACTTTGGTCATGCTGTTCTTCACTAGATTTTCCACCTAATGATACACATTAAGCCCCCCCCCCTCCACCAAAATGATTTGAAAAATTGAGAATATACACTACACAAGGATGCTTCACATAAGTTTCAGCTATTATGGCCCAGTAGATCTTAAAACAAAAATTTCTATTCATTAAAGTTTAACCTTGATCTCCATTTCGGTCAACCCTACCATTAATTATTTGAATAAATTTGAATCTACACAACCTGTAAATATTTTCATACAACAAATCATGGTTTTACCGTTTTAAAGAATATTTTTAAAAATTGTTTCTATTTATTCCTTTGTAAAACTTTACTCACCCACTGTGAAGAAATTTTTTTTTAAACTTAGATCACTCATTGTGGTCACACCAAACCTCCAAGGTCATGATTTGACTAAATTTGAAATTACACTACTTTAGGATTCTTCTATATGAATAAAACAAATAAAAACAATTTTCCTAAGATTTTTAAAGAAATTTCTTAAGTATTTCTTTGTAAAACTATGGGTCATCTGCTCCATCAGTTTCATGGATTAGACTCAACTTTCATCCTAAAAATCCTTACAATAAAAGTGCAGTACACTACACAGGAAAATTCAATTTGAAGTATTCAGTTCAGCAAAGGTTACTCAGGGTTCACCACATGGATTCAGACTACTGTAGACAACAGTTCTCACTGCTTAAATCCTTTGCTGTGAAATGGAAAGACTTTAGCATTTTTAGCTCTACTGGTCAGAGACCAGAAGAGCTTATGCGATAGTAATGCGTCCGTCGTCCGTCCGTCTGTCTGTCTGTCTGTCTGTAAACAATTTTTCAAAATGCTACTCTTCCTACCGCTTTGGTCCGATTTCAATATAACTTGGCACACAAGTAGACTACACTAAGATACATAATTCTGTGCATCGGTTTTTGATTTCGATAAACGGTGTTGCCGTGGTTACTAAAAATAGAAATTTCTGTGAAATTCTTTCGAAATGCTACTCCTCCTATAGTTTTGGTCCGATTTCAATATAACTTGGCACACAAGTTGACTACACTAAGATACATAATTCTGTGCATCGGTTTTTGATTTCAATGAACGGTGTTGCCGTGGTTACTAAAAATAGAAATTTCTGTGAAATTCTTTCAAAATGCTACTCCTCCTACAGTTTTGGTCCGATTTCAATATAACTTGGCACACAAGTAGACTACACTAAGATACATTATTCTGTGCATCGGTTTTTGATTTCGATGAACGGTGTTGCCGTGGTTACTAAAAATAGAAATTTCTGTGAAATTCTTTCGAAATGCTACTCCTCCTATAGTTTTGGTCCTATTTCAATATAACTTGGCACACAAGTTGACTACACTAAGATACATAATTCTGTGCATTGGTTTTTGATTTCAATGAACGGTATTGCCGTGGTTACTAAAAATAGAAATTTCTGTGAAATTCTTTCAAAATGCTACTCCTCCTACAGTTTTGGTCCGATTTCAATATAACTTGGCACACAAGTCGACTACACTAAGATACATAATTCTGCATCGGTTTTTGATTTCGATGAATGGTGTTGCCATGGTAACTAAAAATAGAAGTTTCTGAGAAATTCTTTTAAAATGCTACTCCTACAGTTTTGGTCCGATTACAATATAATTTGGCACACAAGTAGACTATACTAAGATACATAATTCTGTGCATCGGTTTTTATTTTGGTGAGTGGCAAAGATCATTATTCTATTTATTGCTGTTTTCAAGTTTCAAGTCCCAACTGCTTCTTTTCTCTTCCTTTGTTTTAAGTATAAACCAGTAGAGCTACAGTCTCGACAGAGACTTCTGGTTAAGAGTTTGGACGACAAGGCCATTGTACCCGTTGGAAATCCAGAACAACCTGTTTCCACTGGTGTTCGATCACATCATGGAGCAATTGTGGCAAATGAAAATAGCGTTGTTGCTCTGGATCATGACTTCCATGTTGCCGGCATTGTTCCTTCAGTGTACTTTGCAGTGTCAATTCCAGAGTCTATTCATGACAGTTTTTACAGAGGCAGTGTGCATGTGACAGTTAAGGACAAGGTATTTGAGCCCTCTTCACCCCTTCGTCATAGTGCTGAAACAGTGAAGATAGTGCGCAACTATTTTTCCGAGGATGATGTTAACTGTCAGTTTCCTATTGTAATTCGCTACACTGATGAAGGGCCTGACCATCGCACCACATTTAAAAGTGTTCAGATGTCATGTCTGCTAGAATTTATTGCTTTGGATCTGGACATGTTGGTAGCAGCCCGTACTGCACCAGCGCAAAGTTACCACAACCCTGCTGAACGTGTCATGAATACACTAAATCTAGGATTACAGAATGTGGCCCTAGAAAGAAAAAAAATGCGTGCAGAGTTTGAAATGCAAGCAAAGTCTCTGAACAGTTTGAAAGCTTTCCGTAATGCTGCACAGAGAAAAGAGGGACTCAAGACAGCATTTTCAGAGTCAATGCCCATTATCTATTGTAAAACAAAGATTTCAAAAACTGAAGTGGACAGGAGAAAAAATCAATGTACATGAGGGAGCTTTAGAGGACGAACTTAAAGAATTGAGCACACTACTAGAAGTCATAGATCCATTGGTCAAGTTTGAGGATCAGAAAACATGGAATTCTTTGAAGCTAGTAGCTACAGAAATTCATAGAGACTCATTGCCAGAAAAGGCACTACATGTTCGAGGTATTTATTTGTTTTAAGAATTATGTATATTGATGCAACCTGATGAAAAACAATATTAAAGTTGTATAATAATACTATTACTTTTGAGATATAAATATAGTGAAAAAAATAATGCTATAATCTGACATTTTTTCTGTTAGATCAAGAAATCAAGAATCGGACCAATGCACATATTGCATTCTTTTTCCGCCGAGAATCCCATTGGATGTCTTCAAGGATCTTTACTTCGTGCCTGATCCTGTTCTAGAGAATGATACCTTCCTAGAATTCGATACGATTTATGGGACCATTACAGATGAACAGGCCAGACCAAGTGCAAAACAAACAACAGAAAAATCAGAGAGGGATAAAAAGTTTAAGTCAATATTAGTCGCAAGTATGTGTCAAACTTATAATATACATACGGCTAATTTCAAACAAAAAAATATATTGAACTTTAATATCATTTTAATATAAATACATAAATTTGAATTACATTGAAAACCTTTCTTTAATAGATTTTTATGTCTTTTGTTTATATTTAATTTAGCTAAAGTACGAGCATTTATAACTTGTGAATGTGGCAAGAGACGAGTGGTGTACAGTTCGACCAAATTATCCTCCAATGAGTTGAGGTCTGTTGTACGAGTGGAAGAGGAACTCATCTACATCTGTGGTGATCCCCTCTTTCATGCAGGAAGGTTTCATGACACAATCTTGGTAAAGGAGGGGCTTGGATGCAACTCAGAAATTGAGGCTGCATACTATGCAGGTTTGTATGTTAAAATTTTTTGGTGATAGAATTCTTTGCAACCATAGCAATCAAAATGAAACATTGGTATAAATTAGAATTTATAGCAATAGCAAATTTATTTTGTCTCTGGTTTTTAGAATATTTCTTTTTTGACAGGGAAAACCATGGTTTTTGATGACAGTTGTGTGTACTGTGGTGACCCTGACATCATAGAAACAGATGATATTCGTCAATTAAGAGAGGACTTTGGAATGAATTGTCCGGCCAATTTGTCATTTTTGCAAACAATTGCGAGCTGTGAAAACTAGAAATGCGAAAAAAACAAAAAAGAGAAAGTGACATTTTGAAAGAGACAGTCTAATCATCATAAATTTTCTTTAAAAACTGTTGTACATCAACGTTTATTCTTTGCAGATTTCTTTCTTTTAAATTTTAGGCAATTATAAACAAAATTTAAAATAAAATTTTTTGAACACATTTTTCATTTTATTTTTATTTTTCAGACCGACTGCTTGAATTTAAAACTTTTATTTTTATTTTTATTTCGACCCCCCGACCCAATTTTGAACAAAAAATTCCCGTAAAACAGAAAATAAAAAAATGTTGGCCTTAAGAAGGGGGGTTATATACATTTATGCCTTGTAATTAAATAGTATTGTATTAATATTGCTGTTTTCATACGTACATCTTGTTGGACACATGATAGCAAATAATATTTAATTCACTATCCAATAAATATTTAATACACAAGTATACCACAATGTTATCACGCAAATTAGATTATCACAATGATGCTAAGAATTCACAAAATAATAGAATTAAAGAACTGAAGTCGAATAAATGAGGAACAGGTTAATTGAAAAAATTAGTTCAGGTCAGCATTATAATTAGCTCAAAGGTGAATCTACACTACCTGAGGATGTGTAATGTTTAAGAATATTTTTGGTACGACTTAATCGTTTTCAGTATGAACTAACTGGGTTAATGCACTTCCGCCCCAGAGGTGGCAGGGATAGTTTCTTAGCAATCAAAACGTTTGACTGACGGTTTACTTAATATTGAGCTGCTTTTAAAATGTGCATTAAAAAATTTTAAATTCCCTCTACATGTAATAATAGTATGATGTAGTCCCTTAAGAAATTTGAAGCTTTTAGGAATAAAACATGCATAACTTACATAATGAGCCCTAAAGATGGCGCAGGGATAATCTCAAAATTTCATGTGAATCAAGCCTATTTTCACTATTTCGGCGCAGTCGCATCTGCTTCAAGGCCCGTGCTGATGACCTAAGCTACCACACAAATTGCAGCATAACATTTGTACATACCAATGAACAGCAAGACCTCGTTTTCAAGCTACAATTCATCCTGTGAACCCACCCCGCTTTTCTGGTGAAATACCGGAAGAGCGAGTTTTGAGCTTAGTTTCGTATTTCTAGTCCATATCCCCTATACAGTAGTAGTGACACTAAAGTGTCATATTTCAATAAAATATACAAGGCCACCAATTCCCTCCAAATGCACCCAAAAAATATTCTACCTATAAAATTACCTATAATATGCAAACCTCATGTTTCTCTATTTTTTTCTATTTTTTGACCGGTACTTCATTCGAAACTATCCTCTGCCACCAGAGGGCACATGTTGTTCATGCATTTTTTCATAACATTTCTCGGTTATTGTAAGTTTGTTCTTTTATTGTTATAAATGATTGAATTATTACATTTATTTGATAATGCCAGTGATTAATATTGGTGTAGATCTGCTGTTAATGTCAAACTAGTACTTCACACGTGTGAACCTATTCGCGCCATATTTCATCATTCTTAATGTCGAGATAATTATTGTCCATCAATTTAGGGCTGTTACCTTATGATTCTTTTTTGTTTTTTATAGCTTTCACTAAATATATTTGTATGTGTATAGATGCCATGCTGTGCATGACACACTGGAATAAAGCATTGTCAACACTAGTGTACTGACTCGGGCTTTACAGGGTGTTTCCATATAAATGTGATCATTCATGGTTTTATATTCATTCACGATTTTTAAAGAATTTTCCTATAAATTTCTATGTAAAACTTTGATCGGCCATTCTAGCCCCGTCTTACCCCCGGGGGTCATGATTTGAACAAACTTGAGTGAGCACAATTTGAGGATGTTTCCATAAAAGTTTTATCTTTCCTGCCACAGTGGTTCTTGAGAAGAAGATTTTTAAAGACTTTTCCTATATATTTCTATATAAAACGTTGGTCGGCTAGTGTGACCCTGTCCTACCTCTGGGGATCTTGATTTGAACAAACTTTAATCTACACTACCTGAGGATGCGTCCATATAATAACGATGAGTCATGTCTTTGTTATTCTTGAGAAGAAGATTTTTAAAATAATTCCCCTCTATATTTCTATGTTAAACTTAAGTTGGCCATTGTGGCCCCGCCCTACCTGTGGCGACTGTCTATCAGTTCCTTGAATGATCACACAGGTTTTTCCTTTTTCCATTTTATATACATATGCAAACATATAAACAGTACAAAACAAACATACATTAGACTGAAAGTAAGAAACATGCCACATTGGAAATAGTTACAACATACATATAATCTCAAAATCCTATAAATCTGTGTTTACAACTTAACTTAATTAAACGATCTGACTATCTCTGACTTCCGACAAACGTCTGCTACACTTCTGCTCTACTTATTTCCTGTTTCTAAAACTAGACAAAAGATAAACAAACGGATAAAAACGGAAATGGACTAAAAATACACTATATACTTTAACCTGATAAAAACGGACACATGAACAATTACACTTAGGATATAAAATACAATAACGACAATTTCAGAAAATCACAATAAAAAGGAAAATGAATAGTAAATTAAACATTGTTAATGTTAACACATTCACAACACTACCCCCGGGGGTCATGATTTGAACAAACTTGAATTTACAATACCTGAGGATGATTCCACATGAGTTTTATTTTTCATGGTCAAGTCGTTCTTGAGAAGATTTTTTTTAAAGAAAATGATTTCACAGAACCAGGGCAGCCCGAGTGGAATTGAGAAAGGATTGACGGCACTGTCCTCTCATCCCTTTGATAACCATAAAGGATGCGATAAAGTTTGGTGTCACCATAAAAGGGATCGAATTAAACAATTTACATCACTCTCATTTGCTTGACCATCGGAGAATAAAGCTCTGCAGCAAGACTTAAGAGATATCTTCAACAAGTTAAAGGAACATTCACAGAAATTGGCCAACCTTGGCAGCACGCAATCAAACGAAGGTTTTAACAAAACTGTCCCTTTAGAAAAACCATAACCTACAGAGTAGCTGCAATTGTGGCACAAAAAATATTGGTCAAGGCTATCTGATGCAAGGAAGCAATATTTACACATTTAGTGTAAGCATTTTTATTTGATTTTAATGGTATTTGTTTCTATCTAAGGTATATGAAGCCGAATGAAACTATAGCCAAATAGAAAAGAACTACTTGCTATTGTCTTCGGGTGCTTGAAATATCACCAATATATCTATGGGAAACGCGTCAACATCGAAACAGACCATAAACCATTAGAAAGTTTATTTAAGAAACCACTTGAGACAGCAACTCCTAAAATCCAAAGAATAATCGTACGCATACAAGTTTACGATTTAAACGTAATTTATAAACCAGGCAAAGAACTTTATATTGTCGACATCTTAAACAGAGCAGCAATGATTGATTGTATATTTTTTAACGTCCCTCTCGAGAATTTTTCATATGGAGAAGCCACCACTTGCTGGTGGAGAGCTGCAAATTTTGTCCTATACTCGGCACTAAGGGCCATTGAGCAGGGAGGGATCTTTCTCGTGCCAGCACCTACTGCGACACGGGACGTCGGTTTATACGGTCTCAACCGAAAGACCGGTCTCCAAGTCCCACTGTGGGATTCAAACCTGCGAGGTAAGGATTGACTTACTAGTACTACTCTAGAGCAGACGCTCTAACAACTGTGCCATGCGGGCGGCGAGCAGCAATGAAGGACGACGAGAATGAAAACAACAAGAACGAATTTAAAAGACATACCCCGGAATACTTGCCTATAAGCAGCAGGGGGTATACTTAACACTCAATACACTCAAGGAAATGAGGTCAAGGTCATGACCTTGACCTAATTCCATAAAGTCTAGGTCATGACCTTGACCTCTACACACTCCAGAGAACTATGTCAAGGTCATGACCTTGCCCTACTTTAAAAAAATGTCTAGGCTATGACCTTGACCTAATCCTAGGAGATCTAGGTTATAAACATGACATCCATACACAAGGACAAGGTCATGTCATTGACCTGAAGTTAACATTAGGTCATTTTAAGGCCATGAGTCTCGATTCTTCTCTAGGTCATGTTATACAACCTTGACCTAGGTCATGTAAAGGTCATGCTTCTCAAATCTGGCTGAGGTCATGTTAACAAAAAAGTAGGTGAAGACCTATCAAGGAATAAGGTCAAGGAACTTGTATATAAGTTCGACTCAAACAGTTGTGACATCAAAATAGAGAATACGGAAAACATTATTTTGTACAACTAACAGGTTGGTATTTTCCCTCTTATTAGTTTTTTTTTTAACATTTTGTAATTTGAAAATTTTTCCTTCTTAATTTCTCTCTCTCTCTCTCTCTCTCTCTCTCTCTCTTTTGTAATTGAAATTAATTCAATTCTGAAGTTAAGTAGATCCAAATAAAATGTACAAATTCAAATTTTAAAACTGATCTGGTGAAATTTCTACGAAGTACAATGCGTGTTAGTTTCTACTCGTTTAATCTTTGAAAAAGTTGAATAAAAAGATTCCTTTCAATATCTCGGCTTAAACTTTCTTAAGTTATAAACAAAAAAAAAAATTTTAATTTAAAAATTTTCATTCAAAAATCTTTTTTTTTTTCGAAGAACAAATTTCAAGAATATAAAGAAGAAATTGTAAACGTTCTATGATTTTCAATAGTCTACCCTAATACTGAAACCATCCTTATTGATATAATTCACTTCAAATCCCACTTTTGTGAAATTTTTAATAAAAAATTAAAAACCCACGCGGTTAAAACATCCATTTTAATCATTTAAAAATGAGCCAAGTTGTTATTTTCAATCTTTTTTTTACTTAATTTTGTTTGAATCATCTGTCCTTAAATCAAAACTTTATTCATGTATTCGATTTTTCAAAAGTAAAAATGAACAGTATTTCACTTTTGTAAATATAGAATTATTTCAAAATAATAGAACATTAAATATTTTTAAAATTTGAATTGCTAAGGATACATGTCCATATAGCAATTTACAAATATCAATATTGAATACAACATACATAGTCGTCGAACGATTTTCTAACAATAAAAACTTTTTAGGTCTTTCCACCTTTCTGTGGAAAGACCTATTGATTTCCTTCTGTTTCTTCTTTTTTATTATTTTTCCGCCGTGTGATTTTTTGTTTCAGGATTTATCGAAAAGATTTTTAGTCGATAAGAATGTACTTTGTAAAAGATTATTGCAGTTCACCCTGCGTAAATGAACCCTGACCCCTTTCGAAGTTATTGCCCCTTTCGCAAGAAATACTTGTTATCGCTACTCCTCTGAAACCGTAAACCGTAGAGGTATGAAACCTTTACCAATGTCTTTGACTAATTAAGGGGACTCTTCAATCTATTCATTGCGAAAGTATTCGGTGACCACTTCAATGATTTATTGCCCCTGAAACTTTTTGAATTTTACAAATAATTAAAAAATTTTAAAATGAGAAGTCGTAAAGACATGGGACCAACTGCATAAGATTCATTGACCTTTGACCTTAAAATTCATGTAAAGGTCAAAGGTCAAGGTCATTCCAAAACTGAGAAATTAAGCTCTTTTTATATCTCTTTTGTCTTTTAACATATACTTAACGTCTATGCATCATTAACATGTACTTTTAAAACTGTTTCAAAGATTTTACTCTTGTCCCCTAACATTTACCCCTTTAAAAGTTATTGCCCCTTGTGCGAAAAACCTTGTTATCGCTACTCCTCTGAAACCATAGACCGTAGAGACACCAAACCTTCACTAATGTCTTAAGGGTCTTTAGGCCTAACTTCACTGTATAAGTGCAAAAGGATCTCATGACCTCTTATATGAGTTATTGCCCTTTTACTTCTTTGTACTTACTATTAAACCTTATAACTTGAAAACTATAAGTTGGAGAAGCATGCGGTCAATTCCATTGTGACCCTTGACCTTTGACCTTGAAAATTTTTTCAAGGTCAAAGGTCAAGGTCATTTCAATTTATTTTTTAATTTTCTTTTTTTTATGCTTAAAGAGAGTTTTGGTTTCTTTTTCATTGAATTTAATTTTTGGAGTCAGATATGAAACAAATTTGAAATTCAAAGAAGGTGGAAAGACCTCTTATTGTTCTGTGAACAATAAGTATCCTAGTTTTTTTATATTTGCGCATGCAGTGGGAAAAACAAACTATAAACGAAGTTTGATGTAAAGATTATATTTATATGCTTGTTTATACATATAGTTTATACATGTAGTACATGCATTTATGTGATAACATAAAATCTAATAGAAAATGAATACAGTATATGTGATTAAATTCATTAAGCATCAAGTACAAAACATTCATTAAATACAGAGGTCTATGATAAAAATGTTATCTTTTTGATAAAGAAAACTTTGATTTTCGTGAACAATATACATGCACACTGTATTGTTTTAAATGAGTCTTCCTCTACACAACGAGTCTTCCGTTTAATAAGTGTTATAAATCACTGTTTTAACTCATTTAAAATTTATTTTCGTCTATGTTATAGCACTCTAACTGGAGCTTAGGTAACTTGAATTAACACATTTATGAAGGTTATAAGTAGTTCTAGTGATAGTCTCCTTTTTCTTATGCTGTACGTCCTTCATAAGCAAGAAAATTACATGGACACAAATTGCACTCTGCGCCTTCTAAAATAGTCCTCCAGAAAGTTAATCAATATCTCCATCTGCTGTACATTTGCGTTCATAGCATCCTTCAGCGATCTCAAAGTTCGCAGCTCCTCTTGTAGGGGGTAGGTTGGATGTGAGGATCTCTGCGTCATTTTTCTTTTTAGCTTGTAACGTCTTCTAGAATACATTAAAAGTGTCTTTTTTAATATTGATGTATGATGAAAGTGAATTTAACATTTAATGAAAATAAATATTGATGCGATGTATGATGAAAGTGAATTTAACATTTAATGAAAATAAATATTGATGTATGATGAAAGTGAATTTAACATTTAATGAAAATAATTCAATCTTAAAGAATACTTGTTACAAAATACATTAAAATAGAAATTGGTTCAATTTATGAGGAAAAATACGGCTTAAATGCTCACCTTAATTCTGTTAAAATTGAGTCCTCCACACCGCTGAATGCCCCCTGGCTTCCTTGTGTCGGGGACTTGATACAGGTAGCTGTCTCCATGGCTGAAGAGTCCGTGAAAGCAGCAGCCGTACTCTTTGGCCCGGGTGATATTGGGGAAAATGCTGGGTAGACATCTTTTTTAGGGGCACCATTTGGAACCGAGTTCCCTCGTTTCAGAGTGGGAGTTGCCTCAGTAACTGTAGGTGTTAAATATTTTTGGAACAGCACGCTTTCGTCCTCTAAGTCTTGGAAGTCGAGGCTTGGAAAGAGTTGTGGCGGAGAGTTACTGAAAATGAAACAATATAAAAAATTGCATAAATTTTCGTTCCTACATGTATTTTATTCAGATGAATTATAGCTTAAGTTTCTGCAATTTATATCACTAGTGAAGATAGTCTACATTCTGGACTGATTTTGTTTCATTACACTTTCCTTAACAATACGTACATGATATATACATATATATACTTTCATGCTTATTGAATTATGCATACTTATTTATGATAAAAATGATTATATATATACATAAATCTTTTCTATATTTCTAATAAAGTTTAAGATTTTAATATACATACCTAGACTCGAAATTCTTCTCGTCAAGTTCATTTTGTAAGTCGTTCCATAACATTTGGAATTCAGAAAAGTTCTTTGATGAATTTTTCTGTTTGGGTTGTTGTTGTGGCTGCTTTTGAATTTCCTGTGGTCGGTCTTTTACGGGTTTTCCTAACATTTCCCTCAGAATAGGATTTTTATTTCTCCCCTCATTTTTCTTTTCAGCATTCCTAATTAAAATATAAGAAATAAAATAAAGTTTTTTCAGGAAATGAAGGTTCAATTACATGTATATAAAAATATGTCTTTTTAGTGACAAAAATAATTTAATGTTTTTGCTTACCAAAGTTTAAAATGATGCATGGATAAAAATTTACACACTTATTTTAAAAGTTTATTCATTTTGTCCATTTAAAAAAAAAGTTTTTAAGACAATGGTATTAGTCTAAATGACTCTTTTAAAAAACACACTCAAAAACGTTCAAATAATTATGCCCCTTTTCAAGTCTTTTTTTTTAAGTTAAAAAAAAAAAGAGATAAAGGTAAATAAATTACTTACATGAATGATAACTGAGCCTCTGCCATTTTCACAAACTAAGTTTACTACCAAAGGATCGTCAAATAACTGTTGAAAAAACTGAATTGAAAAAAAGTTACCTTCTCAAACATTTATATACCGTGCTTGTAACCTGTTTTTAAAATATTATGACCTGACCTTAATAAATGATCTTGAAATACTTTAGTTTTAATACGCATACAGGTCACTAACATCTGCATATTATTTTGGAGATTGTGTCGATATTTTGGCGCTAAAAGAGTTACTGTGTCAAGCAATGGTATATGATTAATGCTGACTTGTTACTTTTCTTAGATATATTTTTATAGTAAGTAGTATATTAATGTTCCGATAGTGTTAACTAAAAAAATGATAATAATCATTCAAGCCAAATGATTGTATTGATGATGTTGATTATAATTACGACGAAACATATACAATAGGAGCAAATCTGGATCACCTTTTTTAGTGACCTTGAACTTTTGAGAAATTGTCATTATTAAGCGCGATTAAAAAACACGCAAGTTTGGAAAGAATCAGAAATAAATTTAAAGACAAAGAGGGAAGAGCATATCCAACTCCAATCCTTTATGAGCAATATTGGACAGTTAGTGTAATGGCTTTTAAAATTATCTAAATTGATAAAGGTATATAAATTATAAATAGTGGTAATTAATTATTTATTTATTATAATTCTTCTTCCTTTTATCATGATTATAATTATTGTTTCAACGTATATTTGTCGGTAAATTCAGTGCATTTTTATATCTTAAACTATTAGTACTCAGATCTACTGTACTTTTGGTCTTTGTGAATTTTGAGATCCGCGCATATTTGGCTGTTCCCGCGGTTTATTGAAAACGAGGTTAACCTCATTACTTCAAAAAACATGGTGTTTGGCTGCAGAATGTGGATTTTGGCTGCATCAGTACTAGGCCTAATATGTTTAAGGTCAAGTGTGGCCGATCCGATGTGCATTAAATGTTCGAAATTATCAACGACTGCAAAATGTTTGATGCCGGCACCGTGTTACAGGGTGTACGGGTTCGTAACAACCGTGTTAGTAAGGAGATGCAACACTCCAATTTTCTTTTTTCCATCAACGGGGCCACGTGCTGTGATCAAAACAGCCAACCGTGCAAACTGTGGTAAGTTTACTTTATTTAATTTACTCAACTAATGAGACTTAAGTTCGTAAAGTAGGCTGGGGGAGGGCATATTGATGGAAATAAGTTCAAAAGAACGGAGGGAAAAGGGTGCAACATTGACATGGCCTATATCATTTATTTTGGCGCCATTTTTTTATTGAATGTCAAACCTTCACTTGTTCTATTTAAAGGTCAACTAATTTAATGGGATAGGATGATAATGGAGGATGTGGGATTTCTTTTTATTTTAAGTGGAATTGTGAAGAGAAAATAAATTTACATCTACACTATGCAACATTTTTTTTCTATTGTATGATCTAAAAAAGCATATTCTAAGTAAGGATATTAAGATTTAACGAAATAATTAATTTTCAGACATTATCACAACCACAAGAATCTTAGACACACAAAGTACAGCTAGTACCATAGACCCTTACACCGGAGAACCCCACAGTACGGCGTCCACAGACCTCCAGAGTATGACCGGTACAAGAGAACCCCCCAGTACGGCGTCCACAGTACCCCCCAGTACGGCGTCCACAGACCTCCAGAGTATGACCGGTACAAGAGAACTCCCCAGTACGGCGTCCACAGAACCCCCCAGTACGGCGTCCACAGACCTCCAAAGTATGACCGGTACAAGAGAACCCCCCAGTACGGCGTCCACAGACCTCCAAAGTATGACCGGTACAAGAGAACCCCCCAGTACGGCGTCCACAGACCTCCAAAGTATGACCGGTACAAGAGAACCCCCCAGTACGGCGTCCACAGACCTCCACAGTATGACCGGTACAAGAGAACCCCCCAGTACGGCGTCCACAGACCTCCACAGTACGACCGGTACAAGAGAACCCCCCAGTACGGCGTCCACAGACCTCCAAAGTATGACCGGTACAAGAGAACCCCCCAGTACGGCGTCCACAGACCTCCAAAGTACGACCGGTACAAGAGAACCCCCTAGTACGGCGTCCACAGAACCCCCCAGTACGGCGTCCACTGACCTCAAAAGTACGACTGGTACAAGAGAACCCCCCAGTACGGCGTCCACAGACCTCCAAAGTATGACCGGTACAAGAGAACCCCCCAGTATGGCGTCCACAGACCTCCAAAGTACAACCGGTACAAGAGAACCCCCCAGTACAGCGTCCACAGACCTCCAAAGTACAACAGGTACAAGAGAACCCCATAGTAATTTTAAAATAGAGCTGAATTGTAAAGAAAATTGAAATAGAGTAGAATTGTCAAGAAATTGATATAATTAGTGAACTGTTTGTACTATTACTTTTTATTGATCAGAAAAAAAAAACATTTAGATTAGGATATTTAATTAATCTTATTTATTTTTCAGGCATTTTTACAATCCGGAGTGTCATTCAAGGTACCGCCACAAAACCCAGTATTTTGTCTAGTGCAGCTGAAGATGAGAAGAAAGTTGAACAGGTGTCGGGAACTCAATCTTCTGGACAGACTTTGAGCATGGGTAATTTTTGGAACTTTGACTTGGAAAAAAAATTTTTAAGTTTTTTTTTTTAAATTCAAACTTTCAAGTTAAATAAGATTAAAAGAAAGTTTAATTATACTGTTCGTTATTTCCATATCCTTCTTCGTTCAGTGTGTAAAATTTATCTTTTTTATTTCAGATATAATTATGAAAGTAGCAGAACTGGCAACACCCATTTTGATTATTATTATGATCGTAGCTGTTCTTGTACGGAAGTGTAAGTCCCGTTCAGACTCAACTACCTCTACCACGTCACCTATACAATCCGTGCCTCCTGTGCCAGCCTCCATCTCTACCAGTTTACCTGGTTCAGGCTCTTCCACTTCACTTTTTGTTGAGGTCATGGACAATGAAACTCAAGTTTCTCCAGGTCCTGATGAACAGACAACACCAAAGAGACCCCTCGATCCAAAATCCAAGCCAAAAAGAAAACTTCCATTTAGGGCTGCACGCAACAAACCATGGAAGTAAATGAAAAACCTTTTTTCCTACGGGAAGCAACTCGTCTCAGTTGTATGGTTTTAAATTATCAAGAGTTTGTTGGTTGTTTTTTTTGTTTGGATACAGTAGAAAGCCTTGGACAATCATTTCTGTATTTTTCATTCCAAGTTGCACTGTGATTCCTTTTATGTACTTTTTTTTCTAGAATTTACACACTTAGTTGTAAAATTAAGGGAAATAGATTTTTTTGCTTAATGAGCTTCAAATGTGCTTAAGTTCTCATTACATTAACATTTTTTAGTTCATGGTCCTTAATATTTTCATTCTGTGTGATCGAATTGGGATTTTACCTTGTGCAGTAAAAGAAATGTGTTCAATTTTATAGCTGTTCACATTTACACTTTTTATTGGTAATTCTTATCATTCCTTTTGATTAAAGCTGTGATTTTTTTTCTTAAGGTATTCAATGTATAATGAAGGGATTTTGAATGATTTTAAATAATTCTCTACTACTAGTAGTTAAAAACGCATTGCTAGAAAAAAGAGAAAATTGAAATGAACCAAATTCACAAGACTGATAACATGTAAGGAGACAATCATTTTGCATGTTTAAAAAAGGTTTTGGAAGAGTAATAACCCTTTATGAAAAAAAAAAGAAATTTTTGCGGTAAATAATTTATTCTTTTTCTAAGGAGATAGTCGTTTTGCATGTTTTAAGTTTTTTGAAGAGTTATTAGACTTTGATGAAAAAAAAGAAGAAATTTTTGATCTCTCAAAAAAATTATTCTATTTCATAATTATGAAGAGGGAGTTTATGCATATTTTCACCAAGAGATTTGTTTGAAATTTAAAATTGCTTTTTACAATATCTGATAAAAACATACACGCTGGTCATTGACTTCAAGGTAAAATTCAAGGTGCAATTAATTGAACAAAAATTTGTAAATTCCTTTGGTAGAGCATTTTTATTTGATAACATCTTTAAAATATGACCATGATTAAGAATATGGGATCATGCATTTACTACGTACAAAATATCGTCGTTATACATTGAATACCTTAAATTCAACCTAAGGGGAATAACTCTTAGTGTTTGCTCAGCATGTTCAACATGAAGAAGAATAGATTGACTTGTTTGCATTTTTTTTCTTGTTTAAATACAGTGGTATGTATTTTTTATAATCCTAATTCCCAACGATTATTTTATAAGATATTAAAAGAATGTGATTTATGATGTTTTTATTTACATGCAGTATTATACACTTGAAAACTCTTTATCATTGTAAGTGCCAAGGAGTGCTAGGACATTAATGAATATTGATGTTCGATAATTTTGTAGCCATTATTGTTCCTTTTTTTGTAAAAAAAAATACAACGGGTATGTATTTTTTATAATCCAAAGTGCCAATTGTCATTTTATTAAATATATATACATGATTTACAAATTGATTACTTTTATATGCTTTTGTTTTTGTCACTGTAGAAAAACTGCACAAATAAAACATGTTTTAACAAAATCTATTTGTTGTTATTTTGTTCAATTATGTTTCAAATTGAGAGATTCTTTTTTCATACCATTATGTTGTATGTTTCATATTCCATATCTAGGCATATCTAGGGAACTTGATAGCAACATTGTTTCATTGGAGTTCACATGATATTTGCGTTTTTTTAAACGAAGGAAATTTGTTATTGCAGAATGAAAGTTTGGTTTAGTGAGGATGTAGAAGAATATATACTTCCTCCAGGAGAAGACAGAAGTTGTCCATGGATGCAGATGGCTATTGATCGTGCTCATTTCCAAAGACGAATAGAAAAATTAAAGCCTGTTCTTGAATATGTGTTAGAGAACAAACTAAGTAAAATGAAAAATAACACACATGGCCCTACCCCAACTGTCAATGAAAATAAAAGAGTTCATTAGTTGTAACAGAAAGATATAAAATGGAAAACAAAAACACAAGTAGTCTATTGCAAGAAATTCTTGAGTGTCTTCAAGATGAAGAACATATAAAATTCTTTGCAAGTGTACATGGTATAGCGGGGGATCCAGATGTTGAACGTAGATTAGAACAGGTACGGAATAGTGGGGAAAATTCTATAAAACGGCCCCGCTGTTATAGTGGTAATCTAAATCAAACTGGAAAAGGGGGAGGAGAAAGTGACAAACCCTATTTTGTGTGGAAAAAAGAAGTGAAAACTTTAAGAAAACACTGGCAAAAGACACGTCATACAAAGTGAAGTTCAATGAAAATTGGTATGGTGAAAGGTTGTTAGATATCTATCAAAATTTACACGAAATGTTCGACGATGTTTTACATCAAGCTAGGGGACACGATGCAGACCTTGGTCGCGTAGTTCTTCATCATCCAGATTTAATCAATCCAATCGTAGTACCATTACAAAGTTGGGAAAATTTAAATGCAGATACTGTTTTGAGTGAGGTGACAAAGGTACTAAACTCGAACGAAAATATCAAAGTTAATGAGGGATTATTGGTTACGTTAGGATCAATTGAAATTCCCAAGCGGGGGAGTAAATTACCAATTACATCTTTGGTAGGACCTAAAAACTCATTAGAACGGAAGAAATCAACATTTTATATTGAAAATGACAATAACAGCTGTCTTGCAATTGCAATAGGATTATGCTTCTTGAAGATATGTGAAAAAGTAGACTCAAAAACATGGGATGAATTGACCAAAAATGATACTGAATCAACGTTTGACAAAATTGTGAAGCATCGAACAGTTAAAAAGAAATTCTTTGAAAATATACTGATGAAAACAAGAAAAAAGTCACAAACTGAACTTGCAATGTACCTCTGTAAAAAATGTGGTGTATCAACTGATCGATATTTAGGGCTAAATGACATTCCACCTTTTGAGAAACTCCTGAATATAAATATTTTAGTTATCTCTTCTCGCATTGGAGACAAATTTATTAGGGTAGTGGATGAAAATGACCAGAAGTCTCTGTCGAGACTGAAGCTCTACTGGTTTGTACTTATAGCAAAGGAAGAGAAAAGTACTTAAGCAGTTGAAAATTGAAACTTTTCAACAGCAATAAATAGAATAATGATCCTTGATTAAGGTAGATCGCGGGTTTACTGTCTGCCTGAAAACATACTCTGAAAATCTGTCAGCATAATCCTCTCGTTTCAAATTTTACTTTCTGAAATTTGTTTGAGATTCGTCTGCGAGGTTATATTGTTATTGTATTTCAAAGGCACTAATGTTGATGAGAACAGGTGACGCTATTACAATGAAATATATATAGTAAATGCGCCTTTCTCGTCAGTAAACGCATTTCAAAACCATGCTCATAATATGAAAACGGCACAGACGAATTTAATATTACTCAACAAAATGAATGCGAGATAAATTTAGAATCGATCTATTAAAAAAAATTAATATGTGTTCTCGCTCATTTTCTCGCAAAAAAACTTTAAAGTTTTACAAATTGGTAACAAACGTATATAATTTCATTAAGACATTATATAACGTTAGTGCGACGTCACTATTTTCATACGTCTCAAAATCACAATGTAATTAACAATTCACTGAAAATAAAACATGTTTTATCCGTATTTTCAATTTTTAATTGATTGATAATAAATGTTTATGTAAACATTGTCATAATTTACCTATTAGAAATTGTCACACTTTTTTTCAATGATCGAAATACAGAGTCATGTTATTTGTTTTCTTGATTAACTCAAGCAGTGCTGAAAAGTTAAAACAAATCTTCAAATATATATGAGAACAAAATTATTGATTAATCCTTAATTTCTTATTACACATAAATAAATATTTTTACAGACAAAAGAAGCTTTTATGTTTGTTTTATTTTATAACGCATACTGATGGAAATAGTTTTTGCTTGTTTGTAGTTTGATACTGTAAACGTAGTAATCTTTTACGTCGAATCCTATTGTGACGTCAGCAAACCCGCGATCTACCTTAAGTCTCTTTATGTTCTTAGTGCAGTCTACTTGCATTCCACATTTATATTATAATCAGACTAAAATTGTATTTGGAGTAGCATTTTGAAAGAATTTCACAGAAATTTCTATTTTTAGTAACCATGGCAACACTGTTCATCGAAATCAAAAACCGATACACAGAATTATGTATCTTATTGTAGTCTACTTGTGTGCCAAGTTATATTGAAATCAGACTAAAACTGTAGAAGGAGTAGCATTTTGAAAGAATTTCAAAGAAATTTCTATTTTTAGTAACCAAGGAACACCGTTCATCGAAATCAAAAACTGTTACACAGAATTATGTATCTTATTGTAGTCTACTTGTGTGCCAATTTATATTGAAATCAGACTAAAACTGTAGAAGGAGTAGCATTTTGAAAGAATTTCACAGAAATTTCTATTTTTAGTAACCAAGGCAACACCGTTCATCGAAATTAACCAGAAGTCTCCTGGTTTGTACTTATAGCAAAGGAAGAGGAAAGTACTTAAGCAGTTGGGAATTGAAACTTACACTAGCAAAAAAGAGAATAATGATCCTTGAATTAGTTTCTTTATGTTCTTAGTGTAGTCTACTTGCATGCCACATTATATTATAATCAGACTAAAACTGTATTTGAAGTAGCATTTTGAGAGTAACAGAAATTGCTATCTTTATTAACCAAGGTAAAAATGTTCATTGAAGTCAAAAACGGATAAAAAGAATTATGTACCTTAGTGTAGTCTACTTGTATGCCAAGTTATATTGAAATCAGACCAAAACTGTAGGAGGAGTAGCATTTTGAAAGAATTTCACAGAAATTTCTATTTTTAGTAACAACGCCAACATCGTTCGTCGAAATCAAAAACCGATACACAGAATTATGTATCTTAGTGTAGTTTACTTGTGTGCCAAGTTATATTGCATTCAGACCAAAACTGTAGGAGGAGTAGCATTTTGAAAGAATTTTACAGAAATTTCTATTTTTAGTAACAACGCCAACACCGTTCGTCGAAATCAAAAACCGATACACAGAATTATGTAACTTAGTGTAGTCTACTTGTGTGCCAAGTTATATTGAAATCAAACCAACACTGTAGGAGGAGTAGCATTTTGAAAGAATTTCATAGAAATTTCTATTTTTAGTAACAACGCCAACACCGTTCGTCGAAATCAAAAACCGATACACAAAATTATGTATCTTAGTGTAGTTTACTTGTGTGCCAAGTTATATTGAAATCAGACCTGATGTGGAGAATGGAAATGCACCAATTGTTCCCAATTTCAATTAGGAAAACATTTATGCTATCAAAGAAAAGCGAACGTCGATATTAAGAAAAGGAATAAAAAATTTATCTTTTATGATTTCGAAACTCGTCAGGACGAAACCATGGAATGCAAAAGCAGTTATCGCCCTTCTCTCATCCGTTGTAAAAAATGTGTAGGAAAGGAGACGCAGTGTATTGAATGCCGCCTGTGTAAAAACTGTATGAAACCATCATGTGGATTGAAACAACATAAAGTCAATCTGGCTGTTTTACATAGATCTTGTCATATTTGTGAAGATTTTCAAGTGACACCCGAGTCAAAATGTAATAACTGTGGAACACGGTGTGAAATATGTGGAAAAAAGGAGAAAAACGAATATGTTTTACCACCGTGCTCAGATTCATGCGGTTTTAGAGAACTAATTTTTGATGGGGATGATGCTGTATTGAAGTTTTGTTCGTATATTTTACAGGAACAAAACGCAAATTCTATACTTGTGGCCCACAACGCTAAAAGTTTTGACTTGTACCCGATTCTTGAAGTCTTGATTGATCATTACTCTATAAGACCCGATAAAATAATATACAATGGTTCGAAAATCATGTACATGCATATAGGAAGAAAGTTAAATTTAACATTTCTAGATTCCCTAAATTTTCTTCCAATGAAATTAGCAAAGATACCATTAGCTTTTGGTTTAGAAGAATTAAGCAAAGGATATTTCCCACATTTGTTTAACACGCTTGAAAATCAAACTTATGTGGGTAGATATCCTGATCCTGAATATTATGGTATTGATTATATGTCCAACGATGAACGAAAGAAATTTTTGGAATGGTACAAAACTAAAGAAAACGAAATATTTAACTTCAAGAAAGAAATACAAATTTATTGTAAATCCGATGTTGATATATTAAGACGTGGCTGTCTAGCATTTAGAAATCTTCTAATAAAATCCACAACAATGAAAAAGGAAGAGAGACAAAGGAACGGGACCCTTAAAACTGTAACCACACTAGGAGTCGACCCGTTTGATCACGTGACAATAGCCAGTGTATGCATGGCTATTTATAAAACACCTTTTCTTAAGGAAGAAATTGAAATTGAAATCAAAAGTTCAGAGTTACATTGTCCTTCTTTGTGGTACACGGTCAAATTCGACGAACAAAATTTAGAATTTGTAAACATGAACGGGGTCAATGTCTACATCCATGATTTACTGAAGGATCCTAATATTGTTGTTGGTGAAAACAGATTTGTTAAAAGTCCTATAGCAGTCGTACCATCTACTGGTTACTCTTCAAATGATAACTACAGTAAAATATCAATTCAGTGGTTGGAATGGATTATGGAACAAAAACGTCAACAAGGTGCTCCTATTTTCATTCAACATGCATTGAATGGAGGAGAAATACTCATACCAACAACCAACTACAGATGTGACGGATTCTCGAACGAAAACGGAACACAGACTATATACGAGTTTTATGGTAATTGTTTCTGACCTGCATTCCCTTTTTTTTAGGTTGCTGATAATCATTTATCATAGTGACTTTTACCTATTACCTATTGCATTTATTCTTTTTAATAGGATGTCTTTTCCATGGATGCCCTGCCTGCTTTCCTAATGACAGAACTACAACAAGACACTCAATGACCAGTCAGTCTATGGAAGAGCTCTACACCATTACGAAAAAGAGAGAACAAGAACTAAAACGCCTAGGATATAAATTAGTAATAGTTTGGGAACATGAGTTTATGAAGCAGATAACAAGGAGTGAACCTTTGCAGATTTATTTATCAAGTCTTGATATTCAGGAAAGATTAAATCCTAGAGAGAGTTTCTTTGGAGGTCGTACAAATGCTGTCAAACTTCATTGTAAGGTCGAGAATAGTGAAAAAATTCATTATTATGATTTTACCAGTCTTTACCCATGGACAAACAAATATTGCAAATATCCCATAGGCCATCCAACAATTATCACCGAAAAGTTTGGACCACTTACTGAATATTTTGGAATAGCAAAGGTTAAAGTTTTACCCCCGAAGGGATTGTATCATCCTGTATTACCTTATACATCTAATGGGAAGTTAAAGTTTCCACTTTGCAGAAAGTGTGCAGATGATGAAAACCAAAACAACTGTGTTTGTTCAATAAATGATAGGTGTCTAATTGGAACATGGTGTACACCCGAATTAGAAGTGGCCGTTGCAAAAGGATATGAAGTAATAAAAATATATGAAATATATCACTTTGAAGAGACGACACAATACGACTCTGAAAATGGTGGTGGCGGACTTTTCACAGACTATGTCAACCTGTTCTTAAAACTGAAACAGGAAGCATCAGGCTTCCCTGCGGAATGTAAAACAGAGGAACAGAAACGGAAATACATATGCAAATATAAGGAAAAGGAAGGCATACAGCTTGAATATGAAAAAATTGAGAAGAATCCTGGTTTACGATGCTTGGCAAAATTGTGTTTGAACAGTTTTTGGGGAAAATTTGGACAGCGTTTATCAATGCGACAATCTAATTTCTTTCATGACTCCGAGACAGAAAAGTTTTTTACAACGCTCACAGATGTGACAAAGATAGTTAATAATTTTCATATAATTTCAGAAGACACGATACAGTTGGAATGGATTGATCATCCACTTTTCCCAACAGTTGACTATAGGACGAATATCTTCTTAGCGTTCATTTACTACTATGTGGGCACGTTTGAAGTTATATAGTGTTTTAGACATTTTAGGAAAAGATGCATTGTATTTTGATACCGACAGTGTTATTTTCAGGGTATCGTCGTCTGATTTACTTTCCAAACTTCCTATAGGCAACTATTTAGGAGAACTGACAAATGAAATTTCTTCGGAAGATGACTTCATCACAGAATTCGTTTCTGGAGGCCCTAAAAATTATGCATATAGGACGGCATCAGGGAAGGAGGAATGTAAAGTTCGAGGATTCACACTGAACTGGAAAAACTCTAAGCTTATTAACTTTGAGGCTATACGAGATATGATTTGTACATCCAGAAAATCTGTAGTTACTGTTTCAAACCCGAATAAAATTTGTAGAGACAGCAGAAAACGAAAACTGTACAACCAATGTGAAGATAAAAAATACCAAATTGTTTACACGAAGCGAAGAATTTTGTCAAATTTGGACACCGTTCCATATGGATATTAAATACGAAAGTAAAAAGTAATGTGTTTAACAGAGTTTTATTAACATTTCAACTTTAAACATAAAACGTTTAAACATAAAACATATGATTGATTTATATATGTTTAAACACAATAAATTCAGAATTCATTGATTTGTCTCTTTCTATCATTGATCATAGTTTGACTAGTATTTAATCCACTGAAGAGTTTTCTTCCTTTTGACAGTGGGAATTCCGGGTGGACCTCTATTGTCTTTTTTTTCCTTTATATTGAAAACATTAGTGACTCCAGATCCCGTTTGCAATATTGTGCCATCATTATCATTTGAATTTTCGGTAGATCCATTGCATACATCTAACTGGCTTTTCATTTCAAAACTTTGATCACAAGACAACTGTTCTGGTTTGCTGTTTACAGGTATTTCACTCTCCATCCTTTTGAGTAATTTTTCGTATTTTAGTTTGGGAATTAGAATCAATTCCTTTGCCATTGTCTCCCTTCCTTTTCAATTTATCGAAGTATTTGATAATAGGTTGAATTAGTAAAAACAAGAGTTTGGGATGGCGTGAAAGAATGACACGTTTTCGATTGGACGTAACTTCTCTAGAACTAAGAAGACGAATGCTCGAAGCAAATGGTTTCAAACTATTTAAATATCTCACACGAACAGGAAAAGTACCCGTGTAAATGTTCAAAGATATTTCGCTAATCGCATCCAATTGTTTTTCTGACAAAGTTTTTATCAAAGTTTTTTGTTGTTTGAT
The DNA here is from genome assembly GCF_032062105.1 of Saccostrea cuccullata. Classification (NCBI taxonomy): domain Eukaryota; kingdom Metazoa; phylum Mollusca; class Bivalvia; order Ostreida; family Ostreidae; genus Saccostrea; species Saccostrea cuccullata. Next base: position 402,912 of record NW_026935988.1, on the reverse strand, counting down.
ATCCGCTTTGATAATGAACTTAAAGAAAACCAATTGCTTCTTAATGTGTGCGGTCATTTTCTAAAATGAGAGCTTTTTAAACTAGACATCTGTATTTAAAGAGGTTGATATATGATCATATCCTCACCAGGAAGTATGTGAGTTCTCAGTTGATATGATTTATTCTGTGTGGGCTCTAAACAAACGTGTAAATATCCATAATTTTCACGAGTTGCCAACTCATAAGCAGACTTAAAGAATGAAGATTTTCCTGGAACTATCTGAGATCCAAAAGTAATGACCTGACGCGAATCTCTATAATTTTTAAACAAGATTACATTTAGACAGTTTAATGAAATTGTTCTTGAATACTTCCCCGGCGGATAAAGATTCTGTGTCAAAAATATAAGACTAACGTTCCGATGGTGACTAGTTACAGTGAATAAATGTACACAATCTTCTGACTGTACGATTTTTAACATTAAATCATCAAGAACTAATACTGTATGATCTAAAGCTTCCGTATATTGATCAATATCTTCCTTAGAAGGCAGTCCTTGGTGAAATATTATTCCTGGAATAGTAGTTTTCATGTCATCAAATATATTTTGATACTCAGAATAAGCGTATATTATTTTTTGCACTGGTTTTGTAAACATCTCATTTGCTTTTTGTAGTAATAATTTGGTAAAATATGTTTTACCACTCTGAGTACTACCACATATAAGGATAGTTGTTGGCGTTGAAAATGGAAGCAATGTTGCTGTTTCCCACCAGTTTTTCTCATTTGTGTCTATATCCATGTTGACTCTTAAGTAAAAAGTCTGAAACTAACGTTTCATAAACTAAACAGACTATATATCAGCTTTTCATCAATTTATTTTAGGAAATTTTGTACAAACTTGTAAACAAATGTTTCATTCATAAGTACATCATCAGTGAAATATTTAAATACATCGAAAAAGACTATTTTACAACACAGTCTTAAATATAAAAAACACAATACGTATAGTCCACAAAGACTGGACTCGTCAGACTGTATTTTTTTAAGCGAAAAGTTAACATGACGACCCTGCCGTCGAAGGAACAAAGAAATGTCATTATTCTTCTCTGGTGATTGACCAAGGCTATCGAAATAATCAATTTGCGTAGAACTATGCATAACTATAGCAACCCAATGTTTACCAGGCTTTGGTAATGGGTCAGTATTCACTATGAAAGCACTCGGAAAGTTTGTCACATTTTCAGGAATGGTGTTGCATGCATAAACACCTTTAACATACTTTTTTAAGCAGTCATTTTTAAATATAATATTCTCTAACTGAATATTATTCATGGTTGAATGTAGTTTATTTCTCGGGTTTTACTAATTTGCAACAGAGCAGAATATGTCGAAAACACTAACGCATTCAACGCCTCAGTAGTTGCAGATTTGAATTTAAGCTCTAATCTTGTATTTCCACGACGAATCAAATTTATATATTCCTCTCCAAACCCACAGGGGTCTATAGAAAATACATAGAATGCGTAGCCGTTTTTAAAATTTTGTCTATCAATATATAACCCCGTATCTTTGTTCCACTTTCCACATGGTTCAAACAATCTTACATATGCTGATACGTAGCTACCATCATCATAATTTAATTTAAGTGGTCTACCAGGAATACTCTCACCGTTTACATAAATTCCTACATCAGTCACACTATAATTTGCAAAATTAAACGGGTTAGCAGTATAATCCCCATTAACAGCTTTTTGAGATAACACACCAACTATAATGCGGTCTGGCACAGCTTGTGGAAAAATATTGTCCCAGTAAAATTCCGTAGATCCTTTTGGTATAGTATTCATCTTCACTTCATTTCTTGGTATTATGTATTTAACGGGAGTACTTTCTATCTGTTTACTGTGATTAATTAACACTCCTGGATCTACGCGTACCTTTGCAACTTTATAAACAACATCTAAAAGTTCCAGTTTGTAAGCTGGAGTACTTTCAGCCGACATCACTGTGAAAGACGCATTTGAACGGAAAAGCTTAATGTAAATATCAACACCATTAATCAAGTATTTGTCCAGATCAAAGATGTCCTCCATAAGATTTCCTTCTAATTCAAATAGTGCACTTCTCTTGGTATAATCATATCGGACTAGACCTGAGTTTCCTCCATTATATGCATTAGAATCAGCTAAATCTCCATCCTCTTTAAAAAATAATTGCGACTGCTTCTGTGACAAAAGTTCATAAATAAAATTGTCTTTATGTACGCTTTCCAAGGATAATTGTTAGTATTAAGTGACACTAACTTATTATTTAAATAGACATCCATTTGCGAAAACATACTTTGCAAAGGTAGATTGATGATTCCAGTTTTTTCATTTGCATCTAAAATGGAACCGTCAGCTTTAAGAATTCTAGCCTTTACATATAATTTACATTTCTTGAGATCTATGTATTCTGCTCCGGCACCCGATACAACAATCTCAATAGGGGTGTCCATGGAAGAAATATTAGATATAGGTCTTGCTTCTGTGTAATATAACTTTTCAACAGCAACTTGATTTGACGGAGATGCAAAAAGGGAAAGTTCCATTTGTTGAGCAATGTCTTTACTATCGTTGCTTAGAAATGACATTTTGTACTACTTGAAAATATTTTTTAAGCTGTCAATTTTAAAAAATTTCTTTGGTTTCCTTTCCACCCGTTTTCTTTTCAGAATTTCACCTTTTGATAATTTGTTTCCTTTGGGTTTTCTTAGCGTTTTTTCCGGTCTTACTCTTGATTTTCCTTTCTTTCTGACTTGTAATGACGAAGGAGGTGACGATGTAATTCTCTTGAACTTCTCTGTTCTAATGTGCTGTGTTTGAGAACATTGTCTTTTTATACCACGTTTGACTTTGACATGAGGAATTCCTTCTTGAACATCCCTGCTGTGCTCTGATATTGCCCTTTCTTCAACAGCAGCGACAGGCGTAACAAGATTAAGTGATTTAGTGTTTTCAATTTGAGCATGTGGTCTTACAGGGATTGCATACGATTTTCCTTTGTAAAATCCTCTCCCGTACTGTTTTGGTTTGTAAGTGTATGGATTAAATTTTTTTTCGGCCATATTTTTATAAAATGTTTCCCAAATCGTAGGATCACTAACATACGTTTGGCTATTCATTCCAAAACAAATGGAAATTTTTTGAAATGCAGTGTTACTGTCACTCTGTCGTCTAAAAACGAAATGAGATTACCATCTCTATCCGTTAGATATATATTGATTTGATGAATATTTCCGGTTTTGAGAGGTATATAATAAGGATTTGTATATATATAATTATCCTCTTTCTTGTCGCTAAGAAATACTCTCCTCAGTAATGATATCTCCTTTCCACCGATAAATATTTCTTGACAAATGTCACAACAGACATAAATCTCCGACTGCTTCCTGGAAGGAATCCAACTCTGTGTTGTAAATTCAGTTAATCCCACCATCCAATAACCATCAAGTTGAATTTGTTTACTAAGCTGAATTCTAAAAAATTCAGGTTTGTTATCAAAATATTCACTACTGTCTGTGGAGGCCAGCACCATTCGGAGACTCATTGTGAATGATAAAACAATACCAAGTATTATGATACTTATTTGTAATTTTGAATCGAATTATTTGGTATCCAGGAGTTAAACTTTTTTGGCCATCCCTCCCATTTTACCAAAACTTCTGCCCTCTGTCCTTTTCGTTTTCTCTTTTTAATAACTTTTTCAATGCGGTAGAGAACGTCATCTGTGGTTTTTATTTTCTGTAACTCGAAGTGATAAAATGTACCCTGAATGGGTTCATTCATTAAATCCTTTAGTTTATAGACTGCTACATTTCCTCTCAAGTAACGTTTGTCAACTTCAAAATATTCTGATGACCATTTTTGCTGATAATCTCTTTGAAATGGACGTTTAAGTTGGGATATTCTAACGTCATCTCCAATTTTGAATTTGTATACTTTTTTCTTTTTCTTTTTAGAATGTTTTGTGTTATTATTGTATGACTTATTGTTACGTTTGCGATCTGACAAATAAGTAAGATATCTAGTTTCGTCGGCGTTGTCTTCATTAACAGAACCAGGACTAAGCCCTCCGAGAGATCTATGAGGTCTATTATTATAACTTTCAACAAGTTTTTGCAGTATTTCGACATAACGATAAGTTCTGTTTTTCATAAAGTATCTGTACATAAGATTTTTTATCGTGCGTATCACTCTCTCAGCATAGTTAGCTTTTGTTTCGTTTTGGGTGTATATAACGTTTACCTTTTGTTTCACAAGCCATGATTTTAGAAATTTATTCTTAAATTCACTTCCTTTATCTGTTCTCAGAACACGGGGTTTCCGTCGATGAGTAGTAAAGACCCGATTAAGTCCGTCAATGATATCCTGATGTTTTTTTGTTTTTAATGGAACAATAAAAAGAAATCTACTGAAAATATCAATCAAAACTAGCAAGAATTTAAAGCCATCATTTTGAGTCGCAATGTTGTTAACATCGGCTAAATCCCCATCCCACATAGAATCAATTGTCTCGACAACAACTTTCGAACGTGGAAATGTTCTTCTTATTGGTTTGTACAGACTGTAGGCATCCTCATTATTCAGAAATTGCTTGATTTTTCCTCGACCAATTTTGAATTTCCCCTCCTTCTTAACAATTTCATACAATTTATTTGGTCCTGCAAATGCTGCAGGATTACCTGGAGAATAATAGATTTTCTTCCAGTAGTCTTTATAGTTTGCCACTCCTCTTTTAAAAGACAACAGTATCGTGTTCTCAAAGTTTTTATACCTTTGTTTAAAACTGATAAAGGACAACAAAACTAGGATGTAAGGTATTTATTTTGTATTATAAACTCAAAGTTACATTTCCACAATATTTTTATTTTTGCTTATACAATACTGTTTGCATATTATATTATATTTACAGATTATATATAAATATATAAATATTATTATATAAACATTGTGTACATTTGTTTAAATCATTTTCTAAAAAAATTATACATGAAAAAAAGTAAGGAGTTTAGTTTTCATTAGATTGTTTTCCCCCAAAAATTTACAATGTATAATGCTTATATTTAATGATTACATGTGCATATATGTACTATTAATAAACATCAATATACACTCCTATGCATGATATATTCACAAGCCATTGATCTATATTTCCGTAATATTAGTCCCAAATGTTTAAGGATTGTAACATTAATTTTTAACAGCTCTTCAAACTGATACATGTTAAGATTTATACCATTCACTGTATTTTTATCATTAACAATATCACGAATTTCAAGTCTTTTTTCACCTTGTAAATCACAAATTGTAGCAGTCACGTTATTCATCAAGTGGTAACGTTTTAAAGGTCGACATGTGTTTATTTTCAGATATGTTGTTCGTGGAATTCCGAATTGCATTTCATTTGCACTTGTTGAATCTTTTCTTAAAACTTTAGAAAAATCTAACATAGCTACATTAGACATTAAAACACATATAAATATGACAACCCCCAAAACTTTGATGATTAGAGGATTGTTCAGTCGAACTCTGTCTCTCAATATGTTCTTGAACATATACAAGTGTTGGTCATCCTTAATATCCATTGTAATTTTGTCCTTATCGTCCACAATTGATACGTCATTAGTCATGATCGAATTTTTGATAAATGATATATATCATTGTTTGCGAATGTTTTTGTCAGAATTTCAAAAATTGAATTTGAGAACGTCTTCCATTTCATCATCATCATCATCTTCTTCTTCTTCTTCTCTCTCAGACTCCTCTTTGTTATCCTTTTGCGAGTCGCTGGCAATACACTCCATTGAAAGTGATCGCGATTCGTTTCTGAACGGAGTACATTCCGAGCATGAAAGCATTCCTTCTTGATTTCTGTGAGATTCACTAAACATACATAGTTCGACATCACTCAGTTCAGGGACACGGTCGTGTAGCTCGGATAAAGAGGCTTTCAATTTATCAAACTTGATCCTATTCAGACATACGCCTTTCTTCGTATGTAATGGTTTATCAGCACCAGGGGGTTTCCAGTAATGTCTTATATCAACGGTAGAATATTTCGGTGTGAGAGAAACAAATACACCTCCTCCTATATGCCACTGAATTTCTGCTGATTGTTTCCAATAGGTTTCAAGAAACTCGCCGATTTCTTCAATAAGAGATTCAAATCTTACCCAGCGTCCAAGATTAAACACGACACCTCGCTTTGTTGGTATGCTCTTTCCACTTTGTTCAATGAAATGGCGCAAGTGGATATTGACATTTCCATTGTAAACTGAAGCTGTCAGGAAAATGTCATTTTTGTCATCCAAAGCAATTTTGCATCTTGTCTCTGATCCATTTTTTGGTGTGTTAGTACCGCTTTTTACGTCAATAACTAAGGATCTTGCAGCTGCTAAGGTTTTCTCATAATCTGTCAGTGTACTTTTATCATCGTCTTTTAAAAGAAGCCTTGATAAGTCACGATGTCCAGACTTTAACAACGCCTTCCGAAAACCTAGAAAGGCTTTGTGACCCCTCCTCAATATTACACTGATCAATTTTCTGCTCTGTTCAAATCCAGTCTTTTGCGTAATAATGTTTTCTTTCATTTCTTCTGTGATTATACCATCTCCAAAAAGTCTTTCTGCAACCCATGTTGCAGTCATTTTTTTAACGAGGACCGAATAATTTCTTCTAATGATGTCTTGATGTTTCTGTTCCATTTTGATTAATAATTAAATCAAAATTGTTTAAAAAAATTTACGACAAAGTTGACTGTAGATAGTAATGTTCGAATTGCGAGAAAACATGAATCAACAACAATTTATAGCTAGGGCATGAATGAAATATGACCTACATAAGTCATAGATAAATTGGGTCATGACCTGGGTTTAAATTGAGACTTAATAGGCCAAGAACATAACCCAGATTTTACAAGAAAGTAAGTCAAGGACAAGACCGACATATCTTGATTTTATCGGAAAGTAGGTCAAGGACATGACCTTGAATTCCCTAAAAGTAGGTCAAGGACGTGACGTTGAATTGATTGAAGTAGGTCAAGGTCATGACCTTGACCTCATTTCTCCGGTCAAGGTCATGACCTTGACCTCATTTCTCCGAGTGTGAAGTGAGTGTCAAGTACACCCCCTGCTGCTCAAGTATCTGTAGCGGATGGTTCAGTTCTGCAGTACAAAGGTTACATTGAGTGTACAATCAAGTTACTCGATATTGAACTATTTGTTCCAATCGTGATAGTACCAGATACAGAGTTCAACAGACACTGTCCTGTTATTGTTGGAACAAATATTTTGAGAATCTGTAGGGATTTTAACTCGCAAGTGTATTGTCAGTTACCTGATGCATGGCGATTGGCTATTGACAGTACACAATGCAGGTCATTTTGTGTCAAAACAATAACAAGAAAAATATTACAGTCGCTTGTTGTTAATGGAATAGCAAGAGGTGTTGATAAAAATATTGCTACTTTAGTAACTGAGAATTCTCAGAGTAATGACAGTTATGCAGTGTGTCCGAGAGTTGTCACTTTGTCACAGAATACTGTCAAACCCAAAGTCCGAGTCGAGGTGTGCAATATTTCAGCTAAACCTATTACTCTGAGACCTAATTCAATACTCTGCAGGAGGAAAAAGTTATTGAAAGTGTATGTACCCTATAGAGTTGGGTTTGAAAGTAGATAAGACATCGTTATCAGAATCACAGTATAAAAATGTAAACCAATTACTGACAGGGTATAGTCATGTTTTCTCCAGAGGTCCATTGGATCTAGGGAAGACAGACTTGGTATGATGAAGTGAGACAGCATATCAAGAAATGCTACAGGCAGGTGTGACAAGAGATTCCCAAAGTAGTTATAGTTCTAATGTAGTCTTAGTTAGAAAAACAGACTGTTCTCTTCTTTTCTGTATCGATATGCATGTTTGAATTCAAAACTCGGAAGGACTGTTACATGCTACCACGCTTTGACGATGTCATTGATACACTGAGTGGTGCCAAGTACTTCAGTAAATTAGACTTGAGGTCAGGATACTGGCAGGTGGAAATAGAGGACAGGATCGACACAAACAGCTTTCTCAGTAGTTAACTTTGTTTTTTTATGAATGTAATAGAATGTGGTTTGGTTTGACAAATGCTACAGCAACGTTTCAAAGACTTATGGAAAAATGCATCCGTGAAATTCATCTCAAAGAGTGTTTGATATTTCTTGACGATATTTTGATTTTTTCCAAAACTTTCGAAGAACATTGTAAACGTTTAGAAAGAGTGTTTCAATGATTAAAAGAACATGGCTTAAAACTTAAACTTTCAAAATGTGAAATTTTTAAACAGTCTGTTACATATCTAGGACTTATCATATCAGAGTCAGGAATTTCCACAGACCCAGAAAAAGTTGTGCTGTTGCAGAATGGCAGATAACTACCAATGTTAAGGAACAGAGACAGTTTTTGGGGTTCATTGGCTACTACCGTAGATTTGTGAAGAACTTTGCCAGTATCATTGTTCCTCTTAACAACTTGTTGAAGGGCCTTGAGATCAAAACTGGTAAGCAGAAGGCAAACTCCAAGAAGAAACCATTAGCGTAGATTTGGACGGAAGCAGAAGAAAAGGTTTTCCAAGACATCAAAGAAAAAATTGACAATACCACCTGTATTAGGGTATGCAGAATACAACAAACCTTTTATATTACATACTGATGCCAGTTCCAAAAGCCTAGGAGCAATTTTGTATCAAGTGCAAGGAGGTTAAAAGAGGGTGGTAGCATACGCAAGCAGAAGACTGAGACCCAGTGAAAAGAACTACCCTGCACACAAGCTTCTTGGTGCTAACGTGGGCGGTGTGTGATAAGCTACACGACTACTTGTACGTGATAAATAGAGTTCTTTTTAAAACCGCTTTCCAGGATGGTAAGAGATTTTTTCAGTTAGTTGTACCAGAGAATTTTAGATCATTGCTTTCCAGGGAATACACGATGATGTCGGACATCCAGGAAAAGATAAGACCCGTTGGTTAGCCAAACAGAGATTTTATTGGCCAGGCATGGGCTTCATGGAATTTGATCTCGTGACCAACCCGTATTTAAATCCCCATACATGTTTAAAAATTATACCTTATTTCTTAGTAATTTAAAATTAATATTAGGAAAGACATGTTTTAACGAATAACCAACTAAAGAAGATAAACGGGCAATGGGTGAAAAAAAGGGTGCCAAACTGATGGACGGTCTTGATATAAAAATACACTGGAAAAATATGAAAGTCATGGACTTAACATGTCAAAAAATACACCGTTTAACCATAATGAATGTGTTTTTCACGTATTACACACTCCGCGATCGAAATACTAAAAAAAAAAAAATAATTAAAAATTGTTGATATCCAAGGAAAGTTTTTGCCACAAGAAATGAACCTCAGTCTGAAATATTATAACATTAGCACAATCTATTCAAAATGTTTGTCTAAGGTTAAATTTCTCCAAACGCAGGACAAACTCATAAGTTCAAGGTCAATGTGTCAATAGTGTTGGTTCCTAGGAGAAGGTCCTGTCACAAGAAACGCACACGTGGAGAATAAATTCACTTGCTCAACGTTTCAGAGTTTGTGATCGACTTTAAAATTTTGAAGAAAAAAGAATCTCCTAGGTCCAGGTCAAATATAAAGAAAAAAAAATATCTGTACCCAAGAAATTTTTTTTTCACAAGGAATACACATATGATATCCAAAACCAGTAACCGATCAGATTGATTATTGTTTTACGTCACATTCAAGTATTTCACTCATATAGAGACGTCACTATATACCGATGAAGGGCTTTATAATTTGACCTTAAGGGGGGACCTATGTCGTTCTACGTCAAAGCAGCGTTATGTGACGTCACAATAGCGACGTTTGTTTTTTTCCCCCTGACTTTTGCAACTGTGATTATAGGCATAACATTGTTATCAATCAATAACGTACACAGTTTACATGAAGATTTTTTTTTTCATCATTTATAACAGTTTTTTTGATTTATGGAGTTTGTTAATATTAGAATTCTCTTCCTTTGGTTGATAATTCATAGCAATTTCAGTTGTGAAGAAATACCTCCATGATATGCTGATATAAAAATGCAAAAATTATAAGATAAAATTCAGCAAAGACAGCGGCTTTAATCAGGGAAATATGTTTAATTTTATGATTACCATTAATTGCATTTTCTGGATAAAACTAAAAAAAATTAAGAAATGTACTTGTACCTATATTTTATTGATTTACAGTGTATGTAGATGTTATTGTATAAAGTCATTCCTAGGTTCTATTAGGTGTTGGTTGTTGACGGGGAAAGGGGGCAGAATGATTAGAATGAAGAAGAAAAGAGTTTATCTGTTTAAATTATTTCTTATCAAAACAAAATGCTCGTTTTTTTTGCAAAATAGATTTATATTCAGTTTGTTTGTAAAATAGATTTATATTCAGTTTGTTTGTCAGTGCTTGCTAACTTACCTTTTTTTAGTGCAGAAAGGTCAATATTTATGACAGAAGAGAACGAAAATAAAAGAAAACGTCATATTTCTCGTTTATTATATCATAAAGGTATCCTTTTTTCTTTGTTAAAATAAAGAGAGGGGTGACTTCTTTCAAAAAATATTAATTACAACATTTTCACACAAAGACTTTTTAAGATATTACCTGTTATGCATGTCGGAATTGTAAAAAAAACGACAAGAAAAACGGGGTGATACTTACATTGTGCTCCTTTATAATTTTTCATGCAAGATCAATTAGAATGAATTTGCCTTCATTTTAAAGATACAAGTCATAAAAATTAAATACCTTTTGATTTCGATTGTGATTTGACATTTTTGGTTCTTTTTAGCGCATATTTGGAGTAAAACAATAATGTCTGAAGATAATCTATTTTTAGCGTTTCACACTGTTTTTGCACGTGCTCCTGTGTAAAAATAAGCACATAAAGGTCTTGTTTTTAGTACCTAAAAATTAAAAGCAAGTGGTCAGGAAAGAAATGTCAAAGTTTTGAAAATTTCACACAAAGACTTTTCGGATATAGGTCCCCCCTTAACTCAGCCCTAAGGGCCATCGAACAGTGATCTTTAGCGTGCCGACACCTACCGTGACTAGATGGTTGAGCATATACGGTCTCATCTGAAGGACCTGCAACTTTCAATTTATAACGCCAAGTGCATGGTGAAGGAACAGAATCTATCTATTTTGTATTGGTTTTTTATGTCAATCTCTGTTGAGATTTAAACTCAGAATCACTCGATCACGGAGCAAGTGGTCCAGCGACTTAGATACCGTGAAATCTACAACGAAACAGAAGTTTTGGCAAGGTAAAAGTTTTTGCTTACAAACAACAGAAAAAACAGGCAAACAGACGGACATAACAAACATTATGCACCCCCCCCCCATGCTCGGATCGGTAACCATGATAATTGACAGACGGACAGGCGGACGGACGGATGACCAGACAAACAAACAGATGTTAGGTAAAGAGACGTCTGAGTGCCGTTCTGCTCTGCTATATCTCCATGCGTCTAGCTGAGTACATATTTACTTCATTATTGTAAGTTCAGTGCTCTTAGGAGAGATCTTTTCAAAGACAGACCTCCAAAACATAGGTGAGATCAGATGCCATCGACGGATGAGTATTCCCTACCGACCGGTCACACCAGCCGCGTGCTCCTTGGCAAGGTCGGGAAAACCGATCTCATCAAATGTTCGCAGTTTTGTCTCGCTTCATCAGGAGTTTACATGTACCATCCCTTTCCATCAAACAGCAGTATCTAGCCCCCGCTTATATCGACAGGAGTTCTGATTCACATCTTTAGGAATGATGCAATAATGTCAAACATGAAAAAAGTTAATTGAGAAACATAACCGATGCCTCAAACGGTTTGTTTGGTGCAGAATACCACATTAATGAGCTTTGAGTTCATAGATGTTTATATATTTTTTTGAAAACGTCGTGTTTTTAGATGTACGGATAATTCTTTTCCTTAGACACTTATTAACATTTAATATCATGATATAATATGTTTAAATTCTGATTTTACTATGGCGTAATATTACATCATATTCAGACTGTAAAAATATTAGTGTTTTCTTGCAAACTGGGAGTTCAACAGCATCGTTAACAGGCAGGATTTTATACATTCAATAGACCTTATGATGGTTTTGTTTGTAAACACAAACTATCACTATGTCGCATTTTGACTAACGTATTCCATAGCAATTATTACGTCATTTTTTTTAAACAACAGACTATGCATTATTCTGGTAGGACTTCATTTGTCATACCGGCGTACGCCGAATGCGCCGCCTGACCTTTCGTAACCCGGCTTGTTGCGTGGACCCTGAGGTCCACGCAGTAAATATATAAGCGAGGTTAAACCGGATGCCATGCAATTATTAGAAATCGCACCTCTTGCCCGTATTTTTTTTAGAATATGCCATTCATTGCAAGGCCGTAACTACCGTTGAGGCAAGTGAGGCAAATGCCTCATTAAAATTTTACAGTTTTCTAAAAAGTGAAAAAGTTTTACATTGAACTAATATGAAACATAAAATTATGTATCTTCATAGTAAATAAATATTTTCAACTTTTGTTTCAATTTCTCCAAATCGTTCATCTCACCAGTTTTCCATTTAGAACGCATGTAAAATATAATTCAAAACGTTTGTTATGTAAATTGTTAGATTGTTTAACATCCCTTCTAAGATTTTATCATTCATATTGAGTCACTACTACTTGCCGGTGGAGGGCTTTCCGGGTCATTGAAGATGACGGAAGAGTGAGAGAATATATACAATGTAGGACCTCGGTTTAAACGGTCTCATCCGAGGTTAACATCCTGTAGTGGGATTCGAACCCGCGATGTAAGGATCAACTCCTTAGTCTGCGACTCTACAGCATACGCTTTAACCACTGTGCCATATGCGGGCGACAAAATACTTTCCAAGATTAAATCTTTTGTTTTCTAATACCCAGATTTCAGGTAACTCCCCCTGGAAACCCCCCTACTTATCATCATTTACTACCCTTATACCCCGTCTGGGACTAAAATGCCCATCACCTTTGCCTCACTAAATATTTGAGCCTAGTTACGGCCTTGCATTGGCAAATTGCACTTTTAAATCCGCATATTGTATTTACATATTCATTGGCGGATCCGAATTTCCCTCTTATACATATACATTTATATACAAACGAAACTTTGTTTCTATGGTACAAGCATTTTGAAAACTAGGAAGAACTTGCAGTGTATAGATACATATAACTTAACAACTTGAATGAAAAACGTCATTCAACGACTAGTTCTAGCTTTTAAAAGATGGAACAAGTTTTCACTGGCATTAGTTTTGTGCATCAAAGCTCGCAAAATATTTTTTTTATTTCAGCAATCCAATACCGTTTGATAGAGGTCTATATATAGCAACGGCTTTTAATGTGTGTGCCAGTGTGTGTGGGGGGGGGGGAGGGGGGGGGGGGCGGGGGCGGGTTCCGACAAAAAAATCTGCGTGCTACAGAGCTGTGATACACGTGAACCATCAGATCTATATTTTTACCCTGACAGATTTCTTCCGCATAAATCCAGAACAAGTTTCAAGTCCAAGCCATTATGGGTTACATGTATCAAAATAGCCCGATTTTTGAAACTGACAAAACTAAAGGCCGCTAATCGGAGATAAAATTTAACAATTTTGCTTTGAGACTACAATCAGTCATAATAAGCAGGCAGATCATTGTGGAAAATGTGAACAAACCTACATGAATATTCACTACGCCTAGAAAATTGCTTAATTGAATTTCGGTTAGAAAAACATGCATATGGTCCACGTATTGCAGTCCTTTTTGAAAGGACAGCAACTTGTTAATTCATTTGACCGGGAAAGGTTCGCCGACGTACGTCGATCTCGCCGCTTTGGAGAGACCGGCGTAGTATTCGCCGTTTTGTTAAGTATGGCGGAAAGCTCAAGGTAAGATGATGGAATGAAATGAAAAATGTTGATATTTGTTAAAAGATGGGCATGTTTATTGATTTAAAGTGGTCATTTAACAAATGTTCATTAGAATCTGTATAATATAACGTTTAAATCCTCTATACTGCTCATATACGTTACGTACTACCCGGTAAGTAGATCGAGGTTGTAGAATGCATAAATGCATGCTGACAGATAAAATTATTTTGATTTTTTTTTATATTTGGAGAAACTGTACTTCTTGGTACTTGAAGTGTAATATTGTATTTCTACATATTTGAAAGTAATTCATCTTTTACATGGAATAATTCATGCAGAACTCTAGCAACTCTAAAAGTAACGCTGATAAAGAGAGGTGCGTTTTTTGGATCTGCTACATTTGCAGACGTATTAATAAGGAATTCCTAAATTCACTCGAGATTCAGAGATCAAAATTTGTTCTCGATAGTTAGTACAGGCAATATATTTTCATTCTTTGCAAGCGTGTAAAAAAAAAAAAAGACCGTAAGTATTTTTCTTTTAATATCTACTTTGAGTAATGGTTTACGAACAATTAAAACATCTAATGTTCATTGCTTTATGTTTGTACAGTGAGTTGTAAAAACATTTATCTCAAATCATTTGGTATTTCTAAAATAATCCTCCGCTATGAGTCCTGCAATTTTGCATATCATGCAAGTTGTGCAGGGTATGATCAAGACCTGGCCCAGTGGGAAGAAGATCAGATCCTATGCAACACATGTGCAGAGAATGGACAGGTATAAATGTTTGTCATGTAATATAAATTATTCATAACTCCTACATCATTTTTCATAACTTTGTATACAAGCTCATGTATATAACGAAGATGATTTCATCCTTTTCAGCACTAACTGGATATCGCTTGAGGTTGAAAAAATGAGCAAACAGACACAGTCTTTGTAACTGAAAATATGGCAGATCTTCTCTTCTCTGAAACTGTTGGTTTGTATACTTAATATTTTGTATTGTGTTTTTTTACCTATATTTCATAGTAAGATTGAATTGTTATCGTGCCAAGTTTTATAAAAAGAAATATAAAGTAAATAAAGTCCTATTATGTAATAAATAGGGAAAAATTAGATAACGTTTAAACTAATTATTTAAACATAGAAAATAAATTACCTTTTCAGATCAAAACACAAAGGATTCCTTATTACAAAACATATGTAAAAGTCAACAAGAAAATACCTCCAACCCTTCAACATCTGAACTGCCTGAATCAGGTACCTTCCCGGTATGATAGATCCATCAAATAAAACACAATTTTAATGTTAAAAATGTTTATCAATGAAAAATTAATCATCAATTATTAATTCAGGATTACCTTATTGATATGACCCTATTGCAATAATATTCCAAGGTCTTCAATATCATTTAGAATTCACATTTTATAATTTTTAGATAACAGAAATAAATTCCTAGACATGGACAGTACATCTGATGTTTTTGATCCAGGTAGTTGTTTTTTAGCTCACCTGAGCCGAAGGCTCAAGTGAGCTTTTCTGATCACATTTTGTCCGTCCGTCCGTCCGTCTAGCTGTCCGTCTGTCTGTCCGTCTGTAAACTTTTCACATTTTCGACTTCTTCTCAAGAACCACTGGGCCAATTTTGACCAAACTTGGTACAAAGTATCCTTGGGTAAAGGGAAATTTAAATTGTTAAAATGAAGTGACATATCCCCTCGCAAGGGGAGATAATCAAGAAAAGACAAAAAATAGGGTGGGGTCATTAAAAAATCTTCTTCTCAAGAACCACTGGGCCAGTAAAGTTGAAACTTATGTGGAAGCATCCTGGGGTAGTGTAGATTTTAAATTGTTCAAATCATGACCCCCGGGGGAAGGGCGGGGCCACAATGGGGAATCAAAGTTTTATATAGAAATATATAGGAAAAATCTTTGAAAATCTTCTTCTCAAGAACCACTGGGCCAGAAAAGCTGAAACTTATGTGGAAGCATCCTGGTATGGTGTAGATTCTAAATTGTTCACATCATGAACCCCGGGGAAAGGGCGGGGCCACAATGGGGAATCAAAGTTTTATTTAAGGAATGACTCTAATTCTTGGCCAGATTATCGAGTATAATATGGTTTGGGTCAGTTTACGCTTTATAATCCGCGAAGCGGATTATAAAAAAGCGTAAACTTATTATACTCGATAATCTGGCCAAGAATTAGAGTCATTCCTTATAATTTAATTTTAAAATAATTAAACAACTGGGGATGTAAAATTGTGTTGTTTTTATTAGTTCAAATTTACCGCGCAATAATACAACCGTAGTAACGGAAGTGATGGGAAGCAAGGGGAGGTAAAAACTGATACATAGATCTAGCAGCCATGATGCTTTTACATGAGGTAAGATCGAGCAACTGTTTGAAGTTAAAGGTACAATCATTAAATCTGGAATTTTTCATGAATCCGAAGGACTGGAAATGAGGGGATTGATGGATACAGATGATTCAGCTGGTTGTCAAGGGGGTGTGTCCACATACCAAACCAGATTATACAAAATGTTATGCGTTCCTTTTTGGAAATCAACCAATGAGAGACAAGAATACAAACAGAATTAAATTATATAGAAATATATAGGAAAAATCTTTGAAAATCTTCTTCTCAAGAACCACTGGGCCAGAAAAGCTGAAACTTATGTGGAAGCATTCTGGTATAATGTAGATTCTAAATTGTTCACATCATGACCACCGGGGGAAGGGCGGGGCAACAATGGGGAATCAAAGTTTTACATAGAAATATATAGGAAAAATCTTTGAAAATCTTCTTCTCAAGAACCACTGGGCCAGAAAAGCTGAAACTTATGTGGAAGCATCCTGGTATAGTGTAGATTCTAAATTGTTCAAATCATGACCCCCGGGGGAAGGGCGGGGCCACAATGGGGTATCAAAGTTTTACATAGAAATATATAGAAAAAATCTTTGAAAATCTTCTTCTCAAGAACCACTGGGCCAGTAAAGCTGAAACTTATGTGGAAGCATCCTGGTATAGTGTAGATTCTAAATTGTTCACATCATGACCCCCGGGGGAAGGGCGGGACCACAATAGGGAATCAAAGTTTTATATAGAAATATATAAAAAAATCTTTGAAAATCTTCTTCTCAAGAACCACTGGGCCAGAAAAGCTGAAACTTATGTGGAAGCATCCTGGTATAATGTAGATTCTAAATTGTTCACATCATGACCCCCGGGGAAAGGGCGGGCCCACAATGGGGTATCAAATTTTTACATAGAAAGATATAGGAAAAATCTTTGAAAATCTACTTCTGAAGAACCACTGGGCCAGAAAAGCTGAAACTTATTTGGAAGCATCCTGATATAATGTAGATTCTAAATTGTTCAAATAATGACCCCCGGGGGAAGGGCGGGGCCACAATGGGGAATCAAAGTTTTATATAGAAATATATAGGAAAAATCTTTGAAAATCTTCTTCTAAAGAACCACTGGGCCAGAAAAGCTGAAACTTATGTGGAAGCATCCTGGTATAGTGTAGATTCTAAATTGTTCAAATCATGACCCCCGGGGAAAGGGCGGGGCCACAATGGGGTATCAAAGTCTTACATAGAAAGATATAGGAAAAATATTTGAAAATCTACTTCTCAAGAACCACTGGGCCAGAAAAGCTGAAACTTATGTGGAAGCATCCTGGTATAATGTAGATTCTAAATTGTTCAAATAATGACCCCCGGGGGAAGGGCGGGGCCACAATGGGGAATCAAAGTTTTATATAGAAATATATAGGAAAAATCTTTGAAAATCTTCTTCTCAAGAACCACTGGGCCAGAAAAGCTGAAACTTATGTGGAAGCATCCTGGTATGGTGTAGATTCCAATTTGTTCACATCATGACCCCCGGGGGAAGGGCGGGGCCACAATGGGGAATCAAAGTTTTACATAGAAAGATATAGAAAAAATCTTTGAAAATCTTCTTCTCAAGAACCACTGGGCCAGAAAAGCTGAAACTTATGTGGAAGCATCCTGGTATAATGTAGATTCTAAATTGTTCACATCATGACCCCCGGGGAAAGGGCGGGCCCACAATGGGGTATCAAATTTTTACATAGAAAGATATAGGAAAAATCTTTGAAAATCTACTTCTCAAGAACCACTGGGCCAGAAAAGCTGAAACTTATGTGGAAGCATCCTGGTATAATGTAGATTCTAAATTGTTCAAATAATGACCCACGGGGGAAGGGCGGGGCCACAATGGGGAATCAAATTTTTATATAGAAATATATAGGAAAAATCTTTGAAAATCTTCTCAGGAACCACTGGGCCAGAAAAAGTGAAGCTTATGTGGAAGCATTCTGGGGTAGTGTGAATTCTAAATTGTAGGAATCATGACCCCCGGGGAAAGGGTGGGGCCATTATAGGGAATCACAGTTTAACATAGAAATATATAGGAAAAATCTTTGAAAATCTTCTTCTCAGGAACCACTGGGCCAAAAAAGCTGAAACATATGTGCCCATGGAAGGATCATGGGGTAGTGTAGATTTCAAAATGTCTAAATTATGATCAGTGGGGTAGGGTGGGGATGCATTATGTATACCAAGGGGAAAATCTGGTAAAGAACAGAATAGTCATAGCTTCTCAGGTGAGCGATGTGGCCCATGGGCCTCTTGTTTTACATGCATTTGATCTGATGTTTTTGATCAAGGTAGTTGTTTTAGCTTACCTTAACGAAGTTGGGGGAGCTTATGTTATACCCTCGGTGTCGGCGTCCCAGGTTAAGGTTACGTTTTTTGGAGCTGTTTTCTTTTTAAGTACTTATATGCCCTATATTGATTCGACATGCATGGAAGATGCTTCTAGTGTGTTTCATTGTACCAGGCAAAGTTTCAGATGCTGCAGTTCAAGCAAAGGCATGAGCAGGTTAATGTTTTTAGACCAGGTTAACATTTTTGGGGCAGTTTTTGGTGCAGTTCTCATTTCCAAGTAACTATGAGCACTATAATGACGAAACTTGCATGGATGATACATCTAAAGATGCACACGACCAGGCTTGCTTCGGAAGCTGAATCTGACCTACATTTTCCACAGGAGTAAACAGGTTAATGTTTTGGTGCAGTTCTCCTTTCCAAGTAACTATGAGCACTATAATGATCAAACATGCATGGATGATACATCTAAAGATGCATTCTACCAGGCTTGCTTCGGATGCTGAATCTGACCTACATTTTCCGGATGAATGAACAGGTTAAAGTTTTTGGTGCATGATTCATTTGCAAGTAACTATGAGCTCTTTAATGACCAAACTTGCATGGATGACACATCTAAGGATGCATTCTACCAGGCTTGCTTCGGATGCTCAATCTGACCTTCATTTTCCGGATGAGTTTTTAGTACAGGTTTCATTTCCAAGTTACTATGAGCCCTATAATGACTAAACTTTTCATGGATGATACAGTGTGTACATCTTAGGATGCATACTACCCGACTTGCTTCGGATGTTTTATCTGACCTACATTTTCCAGATGAGTGAACAGGTTAAAGTTTTTGGTGCAGGATTCATTTCAAAGTAACTATAAGGCTTATATAAACCAATTTTGCACAAATGATGTATCAAGGGATGAAAACATTCAAACTTGCTTCAGATACTGGATTTTAATGACGTTTTTATGATGAAGAACTACATTTAGTTGGAAGTTTTTATAAAGGTCTATTCCAAAGTATCAGATCAAACTTACATAAATTTTGCATTTTTGGATGTACACATTTTGTTAGTTAGTTGTGTGACTTGGCTTTACTTAAAGACAACATTCGTTCAGGTGAGCTCTGTAATCTCTGATTACCTATGTTTTATAACATGCATTTGATGTAATGAAACAATTACAGCAAAGTTTTGATGTTCAAGAAAAAGGTGTTATTATGTGAGAATGTCCATCATTATTTCATTTAAGATAAGAGAAAAGAAGAATTGAACAATCCCTTTACCAGCGCTAGCAGAGCAATGACATCTGGAACATCTGAAAAAAGTAAATAGTATTTAAACAAATTGAATAATTTTTAATTAAAATATTTAGTTCTACCCTCAAAAGCAGAATTCTATATATCAAAAGAATCTTCATGTGGTTGAAAAACTAATATTGAAGTGTTCTGGTTGGTCAATGGCTGGTTTGCTTAGAGTAGATGAGCTTAAGATCACTATTTACGCTTAGTCGTAGTTAAGTTTTGTATGGTGTGTTTCCTGGAAGAGAAACTATATATAATTGTTTTTTGGCCTTTAGTGTCATATCTAAACCTTCCAAACTGATATCTAAAAGAAGACTCACAATATATGTTCGAGCATGTTATCATCTTCATACATATACCTTTTACTTAAAAGCTTCAAAGTGGACTCATGCTGCAGAGAAGCTACTGTTGTCAAAACACAAAGATATTGAGGAATCAAAGCTTCCATCAAAAACAAGTGGGAGAAAATTCCAGATGACATGCATTGCAATAATTATGATTTTTCAACAAAACAGTGCAGATTAAAAATCAAATCAATTAAAGAAAAATATGAAAGAAGCAAAAAGAAAAACAATACATCGGGGGAATCCCCTGCCGATTCTGATGATGAGTTGGGGAAATATTTGAAAAGTTGCCTGACATGAATCCAGTGTTTCTGCTAGAATCAAAAGCAAGCAAAGTCCATCTCCAAATCAGTGTGGAAGTTCAGACCTTGAAAATTGTAAAAAGAAGAGAACTCTATCTCCAGCTCTTGACCAGACAGATGCAATTGAAGGTGAGTCTCGCTCAACTGTCCTGCTGTTAAGAAACGCATTGTAGATTAGAAAGCAAGAGGTTCATGAAGTATTTTGAAATTGATGTCCATCTGTTTTTGTATGCAAAACCTTGCTGAGCGTTGTTATAGCTGTTTTCATTTTAATACAGATAATTACAAGCATGAAAATTACAAGCTTTTCTTTATACCTGTACTGTGAAAATGTACTAAGTGTATTTTTTCAGGGAAAGGGAAAAAGAAAGCAAGAAGATCGGTTGACATTATGGCAACATTTTTAAGAGAAGCTATTGAAAAGAAAGAAGAAGCAATTGAGAGAGACACAAGGAGAAAATCAACACTATTAATTCCCTGGTCGGGGTTTTGAAAGACCTGGTTAAGAAACAGAAACTCTAAATGATAATTGACAGATTGTGCCATGTAAATTTGCTAACACAGATATTGTTTTATAACTTTTGAATTTGTTCATTAAGTGGTTGTGTTTGCCAATTTTTATACCCCAACTGTCATGTCTGTCTTCTGTCCTTCCTCCTTTCTGTCCCTCACACAGTTTCAAAGTAAGTTGTAATGATATTCAGCATATATTTACCAAAATTTATGCGAAGTTACATAATGATATTGGTGAGAGTTAAACTGTGGAATTATTTTTGACCTTTCCCTTCGGCATGTATTTTTTCATCTTGCAATACGATGTACTTTGGGTGGGCATTCATGTACTGTCAACATATCTCTCATTAAATTAATTTTGATGACTCGATAGCCGACATGTCAGGGTTGCATTTGCGATTCATCTTGTTTTTGTTACAGTGTATTCTTTTATTAATTTTTCGTGAATAAATGTTTTGTTATTTTTTCCTGAATAAATGTTAAGTCTATAGTAACTGTGTTTATTTTAGAAATAAATTTGAATATATAAATATATATGATCCAAAAGTTAACTTCTATAACAAAGAGTTTATTTTCCCATAAATAAATAATCTCTGTATTGTAAGGATTTCCATGTCTATTCACAAATTTATAGTTCCGATCTAAAGGGGGGCTATAGTACAGTTCTTGTTCTGTCATCAGAAAAAAAGAGAAATTTTCACAAAAATGAATTTTACTCGATAAGCTAGCAAAAAAGATAATTCTTTTGAATTATACTCAAAATTGTACATGATGCAAATCCAAATTACATTCAACTTTTAATGTTAATTCTCTTTTGTAGACTGTCTGCATCATTCTCTAACAATGCATTTCCATCATTTTCTTCCAGAATAACATCATGTTCATTTTCATTTATTAAGTCCTCAAACAAGTCATATTCAATGATACATACATGTACGTTGTGCAAAATACATGCAGCAACAACAGTCTGACAAACCTCTCTGATTGACTTCATATTGATAAATTTTAGTCGCCTTTCTGCAAACCGAATGCTCTCTCAATGACTTGTCGCTTTGATGAGAGTGCCATGTTAAACTGTGTCTGTTGTTGTGAGAGATAGCCATTATCCCTGTATGGAGTCAGAAGCCATTCTTTTAATGGGTATGCTCCATCTCCAACCAAGTGGTAGTTCCCATTGTCTCAGCTATGAAATCCTTCTTTCCATAATGATAAGTTTCGTGGGACCTTAGCGTCATGGACTCGACCTGGCATTCACATCAATAAATCTCAGATCATCTATACAAACACCTTGAAGTACAATGGAATGAAATTGTTTCCGATTAAAATAAGATTTGGGATTTTGAATAGGAGCCTGAATTGGAATGTGGCTCCCATGTACTGCTCCAAGTATATCTGGAAAGTTATATCTTACCATCTAATCAAATCTTGTAGATATATCTCTGAATTCATCATGCTTTGGTCATGTAATAAATTTGCATAGAAGCTGATCACACATTGTTTGTATTATTTGTCTTTTGCATCGTATAAAACTATGTTCAGTTACACCAAACCTATCAATTAATTCTATATATTCTAAATATAATTCTAAACTTAATTCTAAATATTCTAAATATGCCTCTGGCAATACACCTGGATACTGAGATAATGATTCACAAAGAACTTCTAACGTCTCACGGGACACTTTAAAGAACTGCTTAAATGAATCCGGCAGGTATCTCGGAATCGTGTATTCGAAATACTTTAGAGATTTTATCCTATCTTCTCTAAATCGGAAATATAAAAAAAAATGTGCATACTAGATTAATACATTTAGTATATGATCCATATGTGCACAAATTAAGCCATTATCTGATTAAAAAAAAAAAAAAAAAGAGAAATAATCATGAGAATCAAAATCAAACATAAAAAGTCCTTTACGACTCGAATTTCCTCCATTGTTTACATTCGATGTTATATGTTTCTATAAATAAACTGTAATAGTTCACTGATATATCACAACACTCACCCTGTTGATAGCCCATACATATCAAAAAAAGATGTTTCGATATCATCATCATCTTCATCATCGCTCAAAATATCTGCAACTAGTGTTACAACAGTTGTAACGACAACGGGTTCCTCCATCTTTGTTTTTACACGTTTTACGCCCGTTTACTTGATTTGCAAATTCGCCGTTTTACGCCGGTCATATGACCTGCGCATTTCGGCGTCCGCCGATCTTGAAATCCGCCCTCTGTCTACATCATCAGTACCAAATATTCCTGTTGGCTATGGCCTCTTGACAGGGAATATTTCTTCTCCTAGGCACCTGCTTCCCCTTTTGAAATTTCACGGGGTTAATGTTTTCTTCCCTGGTTACAGATTTGGTCTTAAAACATTTAATTTATTAATACTTATGGTTGAACGTCAGTGTCACAATTGTCTCCGATTCAGTTTAGCGAATTCTTTTAATGTGTCTCTCATAAACTTACCGTGGGCTGGAATCAATTAAATGTATCGGATAAATTGCATCATTATTAAGGATAGTATATGTATGTATTTACATATTAGATGTATGTTTTAATATTTTTTTATGTTTGTTTTATTTTTTTATTTGTTTGTTTTACCACATTTTTACCTTGAAATAAAGGTTGTTAACTATTTGTCTTTTTTATAACAGAATAACAATAGGGGATTACTCATTTATGTACGCTTGTGTTGCAATCACAATTTTATAAAAGCTTGGAGATTATATACTTCATTTGAAAAGGACACTACAGTGTAAAAAAAGGAAGGGTCTGATCTGAATTAGAGACTTGAAATCCTGTTACCTTATTTTGCATAGGCGTCGAACCCGGAGGGGCGGGGGTAGGTGGGACTACCACCC
The DNA here is from genome assembly GCF_032062105.1 of Saccostrea cuccullata. Taxonomy (NCBI): domain Eukaryota; kingdom Metazoa; phylum Mollusca; class Bivalvia; order Ostreida; family Ostreidae; genus Saccostrea; species Saccostrea cuccullata. The sequence goes on along the minus strand of NW_026935988.1, from coordinate 378,910 downwards.
CCCCCCAAAAAAAAAAACACACACACACGCACACTTTTTTCGCAAAAATAGACATTATATATGCATTGAGAATTGTTGTTTACCTTTTTTGTTGGTTTAGCCCCCCCCCCTTTCAATTAGTCCCCCACTTTCAATTTGCTTCCGACGCCTATGTTTTGCAAATCTTTCTTTTCCTTGGAGTACGGACGTCCCTAGAATATGTCATTTTTAAATCGTACATAATGAAGACAAATTGCTGATAAGAACATATTTCATGCTTGATGAGAAACAGATCTTACATCAAACGTATTTATTCTCTTTCACAAACTCTTTGAAGACACCGTTATTAAAGATTTTTTCAACCACTGAATTTACCTAAAATACCGTAGCATTATTTCTTACATTAACATAGCGTTACCTGGCCTTTTTTAATCCAATATTAATTATGTTAAATACGACTATTTCCGCTCAAGAGTAAATGTCACACTTGCAGAGAAGTAAATACTTACATCAAATGTACTCATTCTCTTTGCAGTTTTCCCACGAGACACCGTGATAAAAAGGAATGTGTTCATGCTCCATTTTTTTGTATTTTGCGCAGTTCAGTTTCGGCAACATTTTGTATAAGCAGTCACCGAAAACGATACGCTTAATGTTTAATTGTTCTATTTTTAAGCAAGACGCTCTACTTAATATTGTTATGTTCTTTTGAAGAGTATATCCATCGCTTCTCACATCGGTATTTTTATCATCATGTAACCCCCTACAGTCAAGTAGGCTCCGATTTAAGGTGAAAATATGAAAAGTCACATTTAACGAAAAAGTGCAAGGGCAAACAAAAACTGAATTATGTTTCAGTGTGTCCCTATGTATATAATTATTTTGTCCCTGTGTATCTACATGTAGATAAAAGTTGAAACACAAGTTAAAAATTTCTTAATATTATCTTATAATCAAATAATTGTCTCCTTAAACCTCAATCACTTAAATCACTGACTTTTTATTGCATCTAGAGTCCAAATAGAAATGAAGAATGTATTTTGAAAAGTACGGTATTGAATATCTGACTAAAAAACTCATATCTATGTTTAAAAATTAGAGATATAGACTTTGTAATGGTAACAGCATACTTCTCAATGTTATATTTGGAATTGCTATAGCAAAGAAAACCTTTAAGATATTTCATACAATATTAAACAAAATTGATACTTGAACAAGAGTAACACAGGGAGTACAGTTAGCCAATCGCTTTTCAGTAATTGATATAGGTTTTGATATTTATATTGGCGGTTGAGAGGCCATATTTCAATTTCTTACAGGTTCCCAGCAAGAAGCTTTAAATAAAAATTACGCTATGTGCGCTTTTTGGGTTATCTTTTTAATAGTTGTCTTTATTGCAGTTTCTCAATCTACCATTATTTCACGGAAGTACATCCTACAAATGAAATTTAATGACAAAAAATCAAATAACGAAATCTTAAGGAGTACAATTCTACATCGTTGTTCGCATGTGCTGCTCTTTGTCAAAAGGAGTGTAAATTCTTAGGATTTCATTCTCAGATGAAGAAATGTCGTACCCATAAGAATAATTTCACTTTTGAGATATCTGATAAGGGGGACTGGAGATACTATTTACATGTCTGTATGTATAACTGTTACTTGCTTCCCTGTTTGATAGAAAACACAAAACACTTCCAACGCGTCCTCCGCTTTAATTGCAATATTACTATGTGCGATACTATTTTCCCTGAGATAATAAAAGCTTTCCCGTCTGTTTACCTATTCTTTCTAATTATTTTTATTTCGATTCATTATTGATTTTTACAAGTCCATTTAGGACCTATCAAAAATAATTTTGAATTCGATATAACGAATTTAATTCGTTATAACAATTTCTTTAAATTCGTTATAATGAATTGAATCTGTAATAAAAAATTTGTTGATTTCGTTATGACGAATTCAATTTTTTTTTCAAAAAGTATTAAACTCCTTTTAACAAATTCTAAAACTTGTAATAACGAAAGGAGTTCGTTAAAATGAATTCTTTTATTTGTTATAACGAATTAAATTTGTTAAAACGAATTCGACAAATCGTTATATCGAATTCGAATATATGCTCTGATTGTTGAATTTGTTTAAACAAATTCTATTTGTTATAACAAATTAAAGAATTCGACACATCTCAGACTACTAGGGAGTGGGAAATCTACCGTGTGTGATTGCTTTTTAATGTCGACATGTTCACGAAAGCTTGAGGTTCAAAGAAAATTATTTTGATCGGAAACATAGTCAGATAAAAAAGAGTTTCAAAACATCTCAACGCATCACATTTTTCAATACCTGTTCTATAATTTATGAAAATCTCATATTTTAATTCATTCAAAGGTATGTCATTTCTTACGTTGTTTTAATTTTGAATGATTTGCTTCTCATCGCAGTCTATACATTTAAGAAACATATACTATAGAAGGTATTGAGTTTTAGCTCACCTGGCCGAAGGCTCAAGTGAACTTTTCTGATCATTTTGTCCGTCGTCCGTTTGTCTGTTCGTCTGCCTGTCTGTAAACTTTTCACGTTTTCGACTTCTCCTCAAGAACCACCTGACCAATTTTGACCAGACTTGGTATAAAGCATCCTATAGGGAAATTTAAATTGTAGAAGTAAAAGGCCAAGTCCCCTTACAAGGGAATTAATCAAGAAAAGGGTGGGGTTATTAAAAATCTTTCTCTCAAGAACCACTGGGCCAGAAACATCCTGGGATAGTGTTGATCCTAAATTGTACAAACCATGTCCCCTGGAGGTATGGCGGGGCCACAATAAGGAATCCAAGCTTAAAAACAACAGGGGGCGAAAATAATGAATGTAATGACATATATTCAGATTTTTACCTTAATAAAATTTCTATATGACACAAAGGAAACGTGACGTCGAATTCGGCTGAAGTATTTTGTAAATTTTTGTTTAAAAAATGCTAAATTCACTTTTCATCATTTAAAGATAGAAAGTCCACCGCGATTTAAAGCCAATTTCAATGTTTTTGAGATGTATGCCCCTTCTTGAATGGTACTTCATTGAGAACTTGGATAATTAACAAAACATCGCTTTCGACTTAACAATTTTCTTTTGGCAGGATGCATGCGTTGGGAGCATTTAAATTACATGTATTTTCTATTTCTATTGATTTCTATTTCAATTTAATTATATTTTTTAATTAATTTTATGTTTAGCGGTATATTAACTAGATTATACATGATAGGCTTAGACTTTTCTCCAGATTTCGTTGAATTGTCAGCCAGTAAGGTGGCAGAGGATAGTTTTTTTTGCAATCAAAACGTTTGACTGACGGTTTACTTAATATTGAGCTGCTTTTAAAATGTGCATTGAAAAATTTTAAATTCCCTCTACATGTACTAATAGTATGTTGTAGTCCCTTGAGGAAATTGAAGCTTTTAGGAATAAAACATGTACAACTTACACAATGAGCCCTAAAGATGGCACAAGGACAATCTCAAAATTTCATGTGAATCAAGCCTATTTTTTCACTATTTCGCAGCAGCCGCAACCGCTTCCAGGCCCGTGCTAATGACCTAAGCTACCACACAAATTGCAGAATAACATTTGTACATACCAATGAGCAGCAAGAGATAATGGCTCAACCATCTCGTTTTCAAGCTACAATTCATCCTATGAACCCACCCCGGTTTTCTGGTGAAATACCGGTAGAGTGAGTTTTGAGCACAGTTTCGTATTTCTAGTCCATATCCCATATACAGTAGTAGTGACACTAAAGTGTCATATTTCAATAAAATATACAAGGCCACCAATTCCCTCCAAATGCACCAATAAAATATTCTAGCTATAAAATTATCTATAATATGCATTCAAACCTCAGGTTTCTCTATTTTTTCTATTTTTTGACGGTACTTTATTCGAAACTATCCTCTGCCACCTAAGGGTTTATGGAATATTTGATTTTCGCTTTTAAGTGCGTGCTTATTGCGTCGGAATTAAAGTGTATGCTTATATATGCATTCTCTTTATTTTTAATTCTTAAAATATTTGATCCTTTGAAGATCAAAGACAGAAATTAAATAATTAAACAATTTTTAATTTGTCGTGTAAGCAACTTTATGTTATTTTGAGAATTACAATAATATTTTATCAGTTAAGGTCACGAGGCTTTTGTTTTGACGAGAGTGCTAGCGGGATTGCTTTTTTTAGTGATGCTGTCTATCCTTTTCAATGTCATGCATGAAAAAGCTACATTTATCGAGTAAAGATCAAAAGATGGTCATGTGCATTTTTTGAATGTTGTTTATTATAATAATTTTTTTTTAATTTTCTGGTTCAAAATTCGTTTAAGTCCGTTTCAATTCGATCACAAATGTTTAACAAAAGCAAATAGTTAGTTAATTTTTCCATTAACTATCTTTGAATTATGATATACCGTACCATTGATGATACATGTACATATTTCAATATTGTTGTTGTTTGGACTTATTTATGTGTTTCTTTGCTATATTACTGAATATTATTTCTTTACATTGTAAAGGGCTTAGCCCTTGATTTGAATTATACCACCTGTCAAGGTATACAAACGCAGTTAGACCGGTACGTTTTCATTATAAACATAAAAAAAAATCAAATTGACTGGTATCAAAACAAATACATCAACTTCTTATTGTTATTATGATGTCACTATTGCTACGAGGTTACAATCTCTTGGGTATGGATCAATGGTTGACAAGGAAACGTATACAAGAGAAACACATGATAGGTTTATTAATACGTAAGAGGATGTAACCACATATCTCAAAGATATGACCCAATAAAGGGAAATGACGTCAAGTCACTGCAAACCTAAGCTGTTTACAGTAATGACAGGAACAGCGTCTTCATCTTTATTCCTTATTTCAAATTTCAACCTGTAAAGGGATTATATGTCCTTTATTAGTTCACGTTTGTTAGAAGCTAGTAGTCTTAAATAAGCTAAAGGGTTCCGTAACATAAATAAAATCAAATCTTAAAATCAAACCTTCTTTCTTCAATTTGAATGATATGTAGAGAATAATTAAAAAGAAATTGACTTTAGAAGGAAAATCTAATGTATGTTTTATAAAGACATCCGAGAGGTTTGATGAAGCTAAGCTTGCCTGAGGAAACTGATTGTTTATTCCTACCCCTTTAAAACTATACGGTGATCTGTTGAATTTACCCACATGAAAAAAAAATGGTGTGTAATTCATTTAGAAATTTACTTCCAGGTGATTTAATTCTCATTAATATTCATTAGATATTGCATAAACTTGAAGAATTCTATTTCTTTACATCTGACAGGTGCGTCTTTTTCCTTTATCTGACACACAAGTCCTGTATGAGTGTAGGAGAACCACTAAAAAGTGTAACTGCCTACAACCCAAATGAAAAGGATTCAAATTTAAGTTTAAGTCTTTATTCAGTGGCGTCTCTGCATGGAATGACAATATTTAAAATCAAATGAAATATAATCAATGCATTTTACTTTAACAATACTCAATCATTTACTCATTACAATACTTCTATAAAACTTCAATGAGATAATTCGAGCTTTACGTACTTTGTTGCTGTGAACAAATAATCAATTAAAATAACAAAGTTATAAATGAACAACTCATTTGTGCGACCTGTTACCTTACACAGAAATATTGATAATCGTGATCACTTGTTATTTACTTACAAGAAATGGAAAACAACATGCCGAAATGTATTTTGACAATTTCTAAAAATGAATTAAACTTCTTTGACTAAAGAGTTCCAAAAATAAACAAGGGCGCTAAATTCAAACATGATGTAAACAATTGGACAAGTTTCCGGAGATTTTAAGTTAATCAAGATAAAGTATTTAAACGGCAGTAAATATAAAAAGGTAAACAGGCGCATATAAAAATCACAAAGGTTGCACATTTCCTTAGCAAAAATAATTAAACTTTGAACTACATAATAAGACATTAATAATTATTTCACCTATCAATCGTTTTATACAAATTATAAAGTATTTAATATTAACCAATCTTAGCTTAAATTAAGAAAATAAGTTTTATAAAAATAAAAGAAATTAAAGATAGAAATCTAATAAAATGTGCTACATACCTACAACCCAAATGAAAATGATTCAGATATAAGTTTAAGTCTTTATTAAGTGGCGTCTCTGCATGGAATGACCGAGAGTCGGACCACTTTCCATACGGAGACCCACACTGCATGTTGTAGATATTAGCCAATCAGAATTAAGAATTAAAAACTGAGTTCTCCAAAAAGTGTGAAAATTAACCATATAAGTAAAAAAAAAACAAAAAGGTGGCCGAGAGGGTTACATGTAATGCGCAAAAGTGAATGCTAAATCTCAATTTATCTGCATGAAGAGTGATAACCCTTTTGAGCAATAATACGTACTTTTGTGAGTTTAAAAAATATCCTAACTTTATATTTTGAGAACCTTATGTAACTGAAATCTTGATTTTACTGAACTTGTAATTGCTAAATACTAAAGAACTTTGTAGTTGAAGGGGGGGGGTGGGGGGGGGTCTGCAAGTGGAGTGATCTGCCCTTGGATCTAAATTGATTTCAAGCTCCATTGTAACACCTATCATAAAATCTGTTATCAAATCACGCATTGTGAACATATTAAAAGATGGATATAATTAAAAACACATTTGTTGGAGTGTATTTTCTCCTCTGATAAATGTGTGTTCATTTTTTTTTCTTACCTATAACACATGATATATTGAGAATGAAATAAGTAAATTAGTTAGGCTTTGTAGAAAGAAATATCTTATTCACTACTTTTTTATTTATGTGTGCATCTGAACAAAGACATATAATAGATCAAATTATTTAACTGTGTTGTTTATTATTATTGGACTCGTCCATTTATGAATAAACCAGAGTCAAATTAGAAACATCATTTCTTTAGTGTTACATGTCCATATACCATGTATACTGATGTATCCGATGTGTGGTTTTAAAGAATGGTAGAAAACTTGCAACAAATTAGAAGGAAGTTAAAAGGACAAACTTTTTTTAATTCCATGGAAGTTAGCATACCCATTTATACAATAGAACAATCCAAAGAAAAGGCGCGAAGATAGCTTACTAGTGACATTTGGCGCGAAAAGAGCGATTCACCCCTTTCATAGAATATAAATGGACTTGATATAGAAATGCAGAAAAAAGGATACACATTTAACAATTTTTTTTGCAAAAAGATTAAAGGAAGTAAACACTGCAGTATTTCGCATTAAGAAAACTGTTTCTTTTAAAACGCAGGTAAAGAATTCCAATGTAAATCAGCTTGCACAAAATCTAGCTCTTTAGATATGGTCGCACATTTTCGGATCTTGGAAATATCAATCCTTATACTGCCTGACGCCGTGACGTCAGGCAACAATTTAGACTGACCGCTAAAGCTCAGAAAGTACCGAAATAAAACCTATGCCAAAAAGTCAATTTTCCTTCTTTTATGTGAGATTAAATTATTTACCTGTTGACCAGAGTCAATTAATTAGCAAAAAGGTTTTTGACAAAAAAAGACTGGACACTACAATCAAGCAAAACTTCGTACATCTGTTGATATGTAAAACCATTTAACAATTTTTTTTGTACTTGATTAAGCTGACAAGTTTGTCTTCAAAATGCTTGGCATATTTATTCATTTTATTTGGTTCTAAAATAAATCTTTTGTAACGTATAGGAAATAAAATAAATTTTCAAAACATTCATATAAAAATTCATTTAAAAATTCATTTTTAACAATATAAAACATGACCTCTTTCTGACATACTTTCTATTTATCAATAAAAATATGCATAATGACTACTTTCCCCCCTGCTGTAATTGCTTTCGACCTCGGAAGCTCAAATTTAGAAAGAAAAATGTAAAATACATAAAACAAAAACTATATTGACTACAAAACCTATTTGCTACTATATGAAAAAAATTCTAACATCACTACCTAAACCTGTAAAAAAAAATAATATTCTTTTATTTACACAAACAACACAAATCATCATTTATACAAAAGGAAAATGAACAAAACTCACACATGTACAACTGCTATTCAATTATTCCAAGTGCTTGTATAGAAAGTCCTTAATCACTCACAAGTGTTTCACTTTCTAAAAGTCGCATCACATGTCCATGATATCACATCCATATATGCATCGACGAGGTTGACACGAATTGTTCATACGCGAATTGTCCGTAAACGAATTTTTCGGAGCCTGGGTTCCATAGTCATTAGTGTATGAGCAAGAAAGTCCCTGAGTTTATTATTAAAATGTAATCACATATGATCATTGATGCAGAAAAATTAAGACCATAATCATAAATAAAAACAATAGTTGATATCAGAATCATAAAAAATGCACATAATATGTTGAGTATAACAATTCTTAATGCCATAGTAGAGCACATGAAGATCTAATTTTAAAAAAATTGTAATGAAGCTATCTTAAGTAAGCCAATATGCTTGAAAAAAAAATGTAATCATGGAACTGGAAGTAAGGGCTTAACTTGATTATCCACTGGTCTGGGTAAAACATAAGCATAGTTTTGATGAAGCAGAACAATGAGGGCACTAAAAGGTTGAGCCAAAATTTTCTTTAGCTTATACAAAGTGAAAGGATTTACAGTTACAACCCGAGGAATAATCATTGAAACATCAGTTCTTTTATCAATTACTGAAAGAGATGTCCAAAGAAGGGATAATTTGCATGAAAAATAACCAATTGTAACATCTTGAATTTTTCGAATCTGAACCACGTATTTTGATGGGCACAATGACAAATGCATCAAAGGAACTAAAACACATTGTCCCCCTGAGGTTAATTCAACTGAAATATAAGTACCACAGGATTTAGATTTCCTTACCCAAATTAAAATGAGTCCCAAGATGAGTAACAAAATGGCCGAAAGAGTGACTGAAGCATGAACCCTTGTTAATTCTGATCCCAACCACAAATCAAAATGACTTTTGGTAGACTCTGTAGGAAATGGTGCTTGATAAATAAAAGTTGGGGCTGTTTTTGACTTGACTTGCTGAATTTGTTGAATAATTGTTAAAGCTAAGGCCAATTTTCTGTATTTACACAACAAAAATATACTGAATCAAAAGGAAATGATAGCTAATCCTATACCACTAAAAATTAAAATTGCATTAACATCTGGCCAGGTCTTTTCAATATTAATTTTCCCATCAAGAAGTTGTTCTGTTTGTGATTTTTCATCCTTTTTAGCAGCTTTTGCCATTTTCTTTAAATTCAAATGAGCCTTTTCATATGCGACTAAAAATTGATTGAAAGAATGATTGTAAAATTGGAAGTTTGGCACTGAAAAATTTACAGGTGTAGGAAAAACACTGTCACTAAAAATATGTGAAAGTGTGGTTTCTTCAAAAAATCTTGCAATAAAGCCAAATTCACTGGATGTACTACTGTAAATTCTTTGTTTTTGTTGAAACAATTCACTAATCAGGGTGAAAAACAAGGTGGATATGGACACAGAACATTTACAAGGAATGGTCCAAATACAAAACATACATCCAGGTAGAACTTTTGTCTCTTTGGGACAAGTTAAGGTAACTTTTGGGCTGTTATATAACAAAACAGAAGTTGCAGACAATTCAATAATTTGAGGTTTTAAAACATGAGGTCGAAATCTAAAATTACAAACTTTAAGAATTTCTTTCTTGTTATTATTAAATAAAGCCAAAACACAAGTGGAGGTCGTTATTGGGGTTAGGGCCCAGTTGGTATCACAAACCATAGTTGGTCCCTGTTTACAATTGAGTAGATCAGCTGTGTCTAACTGTAGATAATTACCCTTAGTAGAAGATACTGCTAAATACTCTGGTAAAGACAATAACTGAGTAGCATGGGTTGATGACCTATCATTGGCAGTAGGGACGGGCATAGAAATGACTTTATATAACTTCATAGCATGTTTCTGTGCAGAAATGGGGAATTCTACTGTTACAAACAAGGAAGACAAATGTCTTCTATGAAAGAATTGACCCTGAAAATAATAAAACGATGGATTTTTGTGAATTAAATGAAATCCAGTATGTGACTTTTTCAAAAGATTATCAATACAAGCCAAAGTGTTCATCAAAGAAGCCTTGGGTATCAGGAATGGGGTAATTTTACCATCAACTAAAGACTGAATTGCAGAATCTAACTAATCCAACTTACTCATGAAAACAGTGAATTTGTGGACTTGGCTTATCAACATTTCTGACACATTAGTAAATGATGATTGAAAATCAGTCAAAGCATTATGGAACTTAACAGCTAAAATTTGAATTTCTTCAGCATTGTTCTTGATACATTTTTCAAATTGGTCATACGCCTATCTGCTAAAGATATATGAGAGGATAAATCGAGCTATGTTGAATTGAAGCATTTGCCATGTTATTACTTTTTCTGACCAAAGCATTAATATGAGAAGCTAAAATGTTTCCATCACCCATTATTATATGATCAGGAATTTTGGTGCTCTCTGATTGGTCTAGACGCCTTTTTCTGAGATGTACCTCAGAGTGAGTTCACCTCAAATGACGTTCTGCTGGGTTTATTCGGGTTTTCCCTCTTGACCAACCATAGATTTGCTTACATTTTTTTCGACCAATCAGATTGCGTGTTTCAAAGCATGTGTCGGTGTGAATGTAAACAAGTCAGACGCCAGTACCAAAAAGATTAAACGCTTTTGGAAGTAAATGGTTGAGAATTGATTGTTAATAATATTGTTTTCCATTTTTAACTACTAGTTGTTAAGCTGTTGAAGTATAACAACATGTGAAAAGTGTTGTTACACTTTTCATTTTATTATGAGTGTTTATATTTGATGGAGACGAGAAAAATTCCTGATCATTTAATAAAACGGTTATTGACTTTTGAATTCGGTCTACTCGTGACTATACGGACCTGGTCAGGTATTGGTTTACCTTGGCCTTCGGCCTCGTTCAATCAATATCTGACCAGGTCCGTATAGTCACGAGTAGACCTCATCAAAAGTCAAAAATTGTATGTAATAATGTCGGACTATAACACTGTGCCGAATAATCCTTTGGCCAGGGACCCGATGAAAGGTAGAAGTGCTCTAGTTTGTTTACCACTTTTTGAAGGAACACCGATCTTTTGAACCAAAAATTTAATTGATTTCATTGTTTCATTGAAATGACTGAAAAGTTCTTCATGCAAATGGTGTACAAAATTAGCCAAATTACTAAAAGAAGAACAATATTGCTTGGCATGGGGACATACAGGAATGTGAGGAACCTTAAATCGTTTAAGCAAGGGAATTTTAAACGTATTCAACCAATATTCACTAGCTATCACAAGATTTGATTGTTCCTTAAATATTACGCCATAGTTGATCCTGGTAACGATGTCCTTTTCAGTTCTCTGTAATTTACAATCAACCGGGGTGACGACTAGTATGACAAACAGGGATAGCAAACAAGTATTCATGATCCCCCATAGTGGCCCTACAAAACACTAAAAGAAAAAAAATAAGAATGTAATGGGATCAGTGTTAGAATGAATTGTCACCCAAAACTAACTAGCACTAAACCATAGTAGATACCTACCAAAGGAAAAAAAATGATCCTTACACCTAATTTAGAAAAATACCTAAATGGAAAAAAAATGTTTTTGGAAAGATGCGCATCTAATTGTCATGTATAGGAGATAATGGTATCTTGTTTGTTTTCATGTTGAGTGCTTTAAAAAGTTTATGTCCTATCTCACCACAAATATTACAAAACATCTCAATCCACTTACCACTAAAGATACTCTTTTAGCAGCAGGCTGCTTCAAAAAGCATTTGCCTACTAAGCAATTATACATTACATAAAATCATTTAATAACTTCGTCTGAAACACGTTTTTCTTATTTTACCATGCTTAGTAAATCTTGCATTAATGACTTCTAACGTTGCCTTATCAAAACTAGCATCAGGTTCCCATGTTCAGGGTGACCAGTGGTTGGGGCATCCTGTGATTGATTTTCATTTTGACCTTGTACCTGATTTTCCTCATTTTGTTCAGTTTGAACCTCATCATTGTTACCTTGGCCTTGTTCATCTGTCTCATTTGTTGGTTGTGTATCCTCATTCATAGGATTGTGTAGATTATCGTTTTGAACATCTTGTTCAAACTGATCCCTATTTATCTCAGGATCAAGGTACCTTTTAAGATTGGAAACATTCATCAGAGATGGATGAAGTTTGTTGTTTTCAACCTTTCGCAACCTATAAGTGTAGTTAGGTCCTAATTCTATAGCTGCAATAATGTAGCCCTCTCCCTTTTTTTTTCTTTTTTTTTTTTTTTTTTTTTTTTTTTTTTTTTTTTTTTTTTTGGGAGAGGGCTACAACTCCTTAGGATCTTTCTAATGGCGCAGCTGCGGGAGTGATTTACTCCCGCACGGATTTCGGCTCAAATTAACAGTAAATGGCTATTTTATTAACATTTCTTACCTTGACTCCAAATAAGTAGTCATCCAAGACGTAAACCAATGCAAAAATATACAGAACGATCCCTTTATTGCTTATTTTTCGTGTATGTCAACATCACAACTCGAATTTATCCGCCATGTTTACTGACCTTGATATATTGTATTTTGGGACAGCCAATGAGAATTTAGGTTCTATAGGAGCGGATCTTTTTGGAATTCCCTTATTTTAAACATAAATATCACTGCTTGCATAAAAATAACACTTAAAATGGTTTTATATACCTATGTTTTTGTGATGAAATTCAGCACATACATTTATAAACACCGATAATTGCTTTATTCAGTTGTTCTAAATTTCAAGCGAAAGTCCCATTACGTCACGCGTGAACTGTCATGGCTGCTGAAGTAAACTACCAGGAAACATGCAGAGTTATTTTACAAGTTTTTCGCATTTAACGGGGTCTACTGTTGACAGTGAATAAAAAATTCGTCTTATTAGAAGTAAGTTGAATGTAAAAATAATTTATTTTGACTGCAGTCGCTCCTATTAAAAAAAAATATTTGCACCATTACGAAGATGCGATGGAATTGTAGCCCTCTCCAGAAAACATCAGATTTAAAAAAAAATCGGAGAGGGCTACATTATTGCAGCTACTAATTCTACAATTCGATAGGGACCATCTACTTTGTCATAGAGTTTACTCGAGAGTCCTTTAGGTACTTTGTTCACCTTAATGAGTACTTGTTCGCCTAACTGGAGATCAGGAATTTTCACCTTTGCATCATGCCTAATTTTGTTTTGCATTTGATGTTTTTCAATGTTTTCTTTAACAATGTCGCTTGAAATTTTCAAATTTCTGAGAAATTCTTTCAAAAATTCTTTTTCATCTCTACTTATAGATTCTAAAGGTTCTAAAGCAGCATCAAAAGGTAAACGCATTTCTTCGCTAAATAACAAATAAAATGATGAGAATTCAGTTGAATACAAAGATGGAGATTTCCTGAAAGCCATTAGAACTGCAGGGACTAAGTCAGGCCAGTTTTCTTGGTTTTTCCCACAATAGGATATGAACGATTGAGCTAGCGTACTGTTATACCTTTCTACCAACCCGTTGGTTTGGGGGTGATAGGAGGATGTGTGATGTTGGGTAACTTCAAAAATTTCACATAGGGCAATGACCAATTTCGACATGAAATTACGTCCCCTATCCGAGAAAAGAACTTTGGGTGCCCCGTACCTGGAAAATATTTCCCTGAAAAGAACTTTGGCTCTTTCTTGGGCTGTTTGTGTGTGCATTGGGAACCCTTCAACCCATTTGGTACATGAATCTATACATAATAGAATGTACTCAAACCCTTCTTTTGTTTTGTTTAATGGGCCTAATATGTCAATGTGCCATCTCTTAGCAACGGTGCCATCGGCGGATTTGAGGGATGATAATCTCTTTTGACGCGCTGGCATCGGTCACAGGATTTGACATATTCAACAATATCATGGTACATTTTTGGCCAATAATATTTCTGATAGAGGGTTGTCCTTACATTTTCTTTCCCAAGATGGCCACCTCCAGCCAAGCTATCATGATATGTTAGCAGAGCATCTTTTCTAAGTACTTTTGGCACAGCTAGCTGACGTATCATTTTCATCCCATCTTCGGGATTCTTACACCTACGTTGGAACCAATGATATAACGTACTGTTTAGTAAGCTATCATGCTTAGCTTCTGCCACTACAAAGTCTCGTTTCTTGAGATCATCAAGTAAGACTTGACTAGATAAATACCTGTAAATGTCCTTGAAATCAGGACATTTTGCTTGTAATTCACCAACAGTATAAATATCTACATTTATGGGCTCAACTTCATCTTCTATGACAACTGCCACATCTAATGCTTCTTGGGAATAAGTTAAAGGTCAAGTACGGAGATTTTTGTAAAATTGGAATAATATACGCATAATTGTCTACCGGTCTCATATGACTTAAATTCTCATAGCTGTTTAATTGAAAACCGCCTGGCACGTCTGCTGCGCGATTAAAAATTACCTGGGCTATCAATATTTTTTTAGTGACGCGAGTTATCGCCCATAACATATTACGTCATCAGAGACAACTTTTGACTGCAGTGACTGAGCGAGAGAAGGACAGATCAGGAGTTTACTGGTTGTTTACAAGTGCTTTTTAAAAATTCTTTCTAGGCTTATGGTGTAGTGCACATCTTTGAACTGTTATGTAAAATCTATACAGACTCAGTGTTAAGTCTATTTCTTTTCTCGAAGGACCTAAAAAAGGTAGAGCACACAATATACCACAATGTCTGTAGTACAGCGCATTAACAAACATCCATAAAATTTCAATACATGAATTTATGATATTTAGCTAATCTATCTGTTTAAAGCAAGTAGATAAAAAAATACACACGTATCTGGAAAATATAGTGATCATACGCATTATTATTTCAAACGAGATCAATAAATTTTATACTGATTTTTTTGTATGGGAGCGGCATACCGGAGCAGTGGAGAGTTCTTGAGTTCGCACTAAAAAATGCCGAGGATGGATGGTGTTCTTAAAATATAGCATATATATTATTATACGTAACTCTAAGTCTTTTTTTCAAATAACTTCGATTTTGTATTTAAAATTAAAACATATTTACTCTGTCCCATCTTATTTTGCAAAACACTCTATTAAACAAATTAAGATGAGACACGGGAGTTCAATATTAGCTTAACATAGGCGTCGGAACCGGGGGGGGGGGCTAGGGAGGGGAAACTTTTTTTGCAGATATATACATAATATAGGCATTGAAAATTGGGATTTACGTTTTTTGTTAGTTTAGCCCCCCCCCTTTTACTTAGCCCCAATTTGCTTCCGACGCCTATGCGCTACATTGCAACAAATTCCATCTCCTATCGCTGCTTTTCATCTGTCGGATGCTCATTACCGCTACATCTTCCGAAATCACAAAACCTTTACATTGTGAAAATGGCGATTGTACAGAGAATGTGTTATATACCATAAAATTCACTCACAATGTCGTCAAGGTACATTGTACATGTAAAATTACTTGGGGGGGGGGGGAGGGGGCATGAGAATGTATATGGAAATTATATGGACATAAAGTCACGAGAATGGTTTATTCATAGTTAAATATGTGAAGTTCGTAGATCCTCAACAGGATCGTGCATGGTTATAGGTTTCTAAGGTGATACTGGAGAGGGACTAGTACAGGTGGGAAATATACCAATCTGACTAAAGCCAGACCTCTATTTACGCTATCGCATAGAAGATCTGATAACTCCCAATTAGAGGTCATGTTCTGGTGAACTTTGTATTTGCATGTTGCGTCAGATTTTCAACCAATCAGATAAGCCGTTGTAAATGAAGTTCGTTGTATGAAGAAAAATGGCGGATGTTGATCGGGTAGTGCAAGAAGTTTTAAAAAGAATCGGTATTAAGTCCATTAAGAACGAACAGAAATTAATTTTGAAATGTTTAATCGAAAAAAGAGACTGTGTTGCGGTGTTACCAACCGGCTTCGGAAAATCACTTCCATTTTAAATGTATTTGCCAGTTAAGAGAGCCTTGGAAGACGACGAGAGCTTTGGGAAAGTTATCGTTTGTTGCCCTCTTGTTTCGTTAATGCAGGATCAGGTCAACAAGCTCTCTTCTCTTGGACTGATTACGGCAGCTTTTAAAGGTTTGTCTTTAAATTATGATTACCGCTAGGCATATTGTCGTGTAAAGAGTTCTGTTACCAAGTAAAGATAGTATATTTGAATCTTGATTCTGGAACATTTATCACAGAGCAGTATTCAGCAGCTTTTAATATGGAAAAATCTAAGTAAACTTAATGATATGTGTTGAGACAATAATTAGTATAATTACATCTTATTGCTGTGTATGATTGATAGACAATGATCATGTTGACACTGACAATTTTTCTCTCACTTATTTGCATTTTTTCATATTTGAATAAGTTGAACAGCTGATTAAATATAGCAAATTTGTATAGCTTTCTAAAGCTAAATACTTTTTCACACTACATGTCTATAGATGTAAATGTATATAGATATAGATATAAATATTGTGCCAGACTTGTTTAAGTCCATTGAGGTCATGAGGTGCAGTCAGTTTAACAATTAGATTTACTGACTATGCATGCAGTCAGGTCATCAGGACATTATCAGGTACCTAATTATTACACTGCCAATGTAAATGTAAAGGTTATTAGTTTATTTTACATGTATACACAGTGCTAAAATGGCAAGAGGACCTAATACATTAATAAGAAAGATAGGGCCTATTTTTGGCTCTTGTTGGTGCTATTAGAGAGGTTAAGCATTTGACCGTGTACGTCTACTTGTACGTGTAATCCTAGAAGTGATTTTACATGTACGCGTAACTAATGTCGTGTTCTGTTTAACAAATTGAACGTGTACCTGTACGTGTAAAACGTCATTTCAACATGTCACTTTACAATCCATTGTATCAAATAAATCAATGACTTTAAGTAAAAAAGATACATTGGATAATCGTAATAAACAGTCAACTTCATACTAAATACAGACTGAAAAATATTTATTCCATAGTTTGAGTTTAAGAAGCTACAAGTTTACACCAACGTGTAGTTGCAAATCTACACGTTGTGAACAACTTGTAGAATTACGCGGTATGCAAAACTGATGACGTAAATCACATCTAATTAGGGGATTTCCCTAGCTACACGTACACGGTCATCTGCTCAACCTCTCTATTATCATTAATGGCTACTGAATTAACAATTTAGTGGTTGTTATAGGCAAAGACAAAGAGACAGATGACTTGATAGAAGCTGGAAAAGTTGATATAATTTATGCATCACCAGAGTCCTTGGTTGGAGATAGCCGTTGGAGACAGACCCTTCAAAAACTGCATGTAATTGCAGTTGTAGTTGATGAATTCCATACAGTAGCCACCTGGCAAGTCTTTTCTATTTATTTTAAATAAATTATAAAATTTTATAATGAGGATAAGGAGGAATAAAAGCATTGATGTTTAAGTTTGGTAAAATTTAGGTTCTCCTAGGCCTCAGTCAGGAACTCTATTCCTCTTAAAAATTTAATTTAATTTTCATGTTCATATTAACACCAGCAAGTATAAAAAAATAAGGAAATTCTGTAATTAAAACATTTAAAAACTCTTATTTCAAATTTAGGGGTGGTCTAGAAGCAGAAAAAGAAGAAAAGGTCTTCAGAAGGTGGTTTCGACACATTGGAGAAATACGGTCATATTTTCCGGAGGCATCTGTTCTGGCACTTAGTGCTACCTGTACGAACACAATTAAGAAAAGGGTCACAGAAGTTCTGGGATTAAAGGAGTATGAGTATATCACAGTTTCCCCAAACCAAGAAAACATAAAATATATTGTGAAAAAGGTGGAGCAGAATATTGAGTCTTCATTGGTATGGATTGTGGACGCCATTTCCGAGATGAAGGAGAACTTTCCCCGAACAATAATATATTGTAAATCAATAAGAGACGTTGGACAAATTTACAATTTTCTTGCAACTGAATTGTCTAATATTCACAATATCAATGAAATGATAGAAATGTTTCATTCAGAAACTTCTGAGGAAAAGAAAAAAACTACAATTGAAAATTTAACAAAGGAGAGTCAATTGCGGGTTGTTGTTGCCACCAGTGCATTAGGAATGGGAGTAAATGTATCATCGTGCCACAATGTTATAATATATGGGCCTCCCAAAAGTTTGATAGATTTCATCCAGGAAACTGGGCGAGTTGGACGAGATGGGCAACACTCATGTGCCATTTTATTATATTACGGACAGCAATTGCGAAATGTTGACCAGGATGTAAAAACATATGTAACATCAACAGAGTGCAGAAGAATTCAATTACTTAAAACATTTTTATCAGACAAGGAATTAAAATCTGTGCAAAATACTGGAAAACATACTTGTTGTGACATTTGTGAAACAGTTTGTTCATGCAATTCCTGTTCTCTAACAGTATTGGAGAAAGCAGTAAGAAATCTGTCTTATGACAGTGTTGAAGACATATTGGATTCCTCCAGTGACAGTGATACTTTGTCATATGAGTATGAATCAGGTGATGATGACCTTATTGAAATGAATTAAATGATGCACTTCTGAACTCTGTTTTTGTTTACTTTGTAGAATGGATCTAGCACATTCTACATTTTTGTTTTGCTTAAATTCCTGCCATATCTTTGGTATTTATTTAGTACCGGTACATTTATATTCATTAATGCATCAAAAGTTGATAAGTTAAAATAAAAGGTGTGTAGTATGTGTGCTGGATCTCTCCCCTTTTTTAGGTCACCAGACCCCGAGATCATGCAACATCTTCAGCTTGAGTCAAAATTTTTATGTACTAAACCCTTGTAGAATTCAAGCATACCAAAATCAAAATATTTTCCAATATTGTTCCACAAAAGTTTTCTTATCTGCAAATTTCGAGATAAATTCAACATCAAATCAGGATTTTATAGTGGATTAAAATTTTGACTTAAGTCCAATTTCGTTTCATGATCCTGGGGCCCGAGTCACTCAGGTGACCTATTACTATCTGTTTCCGTCTGTCGTCATAAACTTTAAATTTTTAGCTGCTTCTCTGGAACCAGGGAACCAATGTCGATCAAATTTGGCCTCTGGTTTAAAACACAAACCAAAAATAATGGTTGGAAATTTGTTAAATGATGCTCAAGTGACCTATAAGGCCCATGGGCCTCTTGTTTAAGTAAGATGAACAAGTTCTTAAGATATCCATATTTATTCTATCCAATTGTAAAAATAAAAATTGAGCATGTTGCGTAACATGATTGCAAATGATTTTTTGTTTACCAAAAACAAATATACTCCATTATGCTATTTTACAATATATGCATTTACTTAATACATTTTACATGTTGAAATCTTTCAACCACTTTTCATTTGAATGCAGCTTACAAGAAAGGTGAAATAAATCTAAAGTAAGTCTCAGGAAAAAAATTCCTTAAATGTATTTTAAAAGCCATAATGATAATTATAATTTCTGTTCCTTAATCGACGGAATGGTAGCAGAGGTTTGTGTCTGTAAATCATGTTCACTAACTGTTTGTGACAGTCTGAAAACGGGTTGCTGTTTTGAACAAGTTGGCGACACTTGAGCTTCCGTCCTTCGTGATAGGAAAATCCATCAATGTCAAAGAGATCTACAATGATCTTCTGAACATCAGATTTGTAAGATGGGATGTTGTGAAAGCCTTTCCGTTTGTGAATATCACTGATCATGTCCAGATTTTTTACTGCTTTGATAAGAAGTGGAAACTGTTTTGAATGTGCTATAATGCTTTCTTTCGACTGAAATCCAGAACAAGTGTTCTTTGTGTCTCTATTGACTAGTTCTACATACTCATCAAGGGCCATGTTAGAGTTTTTTCCACCAGATAAATTTATGAATCTATTTGCAATTAGTCTCTCTGTTTGAAGAGAAGGCAAGGTTCCTGAAACCAGAGAAGTTAAATGGATGCTTCCAATGAGATATTTTGTCTTGTGCGTTTTGTTGTACAATGGGGTCTCATATTTAGCGGAGCGAACAGATCGGTTGCCATCTGCCATGTCCACTGCAGAATCGAGATTCCTGTGTAATGCTGCAAGGCGAAAAAGTGCTAGTAAATAATCATGCAGTTCATCTTGCTTAAGGCTTGAAGCAGTACTCTTTCTTTCAGATGGTTTGGAATGGCCATGAATTTCTTTTTCATGTGATTCCGCACTTCTAAGGTGACTGTAAGTTTTTCCACAGTAATGGCAGGAAAATCGTCCATCTTGAAAATTTGCAAACCAGTAATTTTCTTCATGATCTGGATCAGTCAATATTTGTCTTAAGTCTTCAAACAAATCACCATCTCCAAAAAACCATTTCTTTACAATTCGTTCACAAATGTTATTTAGCCACTGGATTTTTTGGTCTTTATTCCATGTGCAAAATTCATCAGGTAATGATACACTCTCTTCTGAGTTGTGAATCCCTAGCTCTTGTAAAAATAATACACAGCACATAGCATCAAATACAGTGCGATACAGCATTTTATATCCCCTGTAAGAATTTTTAACTTTTCCTTTGACATTGCGTGCATTTAAAATGTTCTTGTAATAGTACATGGTCCCACGGTCACTTGCTGATTGAGTGCTATATGTTTGCATCACTATTGCCTGCAAATTTTAGAAATAAAAATTATATAAATGTCTTGGCTGTTTCTTTTACAGCATCTACTTTACATGTTTAAATTATTAACAGGTTAACCTGAGGTATTTTTCATCAAAAGAATCATGAGCATTTACATTTTGTATTCCTTTAAAACATGATATTGAAATATTACCTCAAGGAAGTTCATTAGCCGGTGGAAATCTTCAATTTTAGAAATGAATCCTTCCAATTTTTCTAAGGCAGTTTCATTATTTGTCATGGCTTCTTGGGCACTCTGTATTCTTTCATCTGTTAATCTGTCTCCTATAGGAGATGAATTAATAAATATCAGCATTCCATTAATATGTTAAAGCATTACCAAAGAATGCTGTTATAATAATGTACCATTGTAGTGATTTAGTTTAGCAGAGGTGGATGTGTTTCATTGACTTTCTATAACTTAGATTAATCACCAAAATGTTAAAAATTTAAAGCAGATTTTAAAGCATTCAAAACCAATCTTGACAGACGGAATGTCATTTTACCTGTACAAAACTTAAAATAATTTTTTTTCTGCTTATTTACATCAAACTTGTATAAATTACTCATAAATGTAAATACAATAAATGTGGATAATTTGTTCCAAACGTGTTAGTACATTCCTTTTTAATATATTCTAAATTACCTCCAAAGAACACTTCTTCCACAATTTCTCCTGCATCATCTGTGGGTACATACTTCTTTGATAGCTCTTTTAGTAGTCTGATAACATCCTGAGTGACCATTTCATTGCAATCAAATAGTCCCAATGGATACTGTGCAAAGAACATGTACATGTATTAAAGTTATGCTTTTCTATAGAAAATATGACATAAAATACATATAATCCATACATAAAGTCTTACCTGTTCTGTTTTTATTCCTGAGTAATTGCTGTATTTGTGTTGCAAATGCTTAGGGTAAATTGATACAAAACTGTCATTCATCTGGTCAATATTAGCTATGACTGAACTTGCAACAAGGAAAGTAAGCTCATGGAGAAGAATATCCTGATCCTCACTGGAGGGTATGAAATTCACAGGATTCAGGTCTGAAATATCAATGAGCTGTGAGTCAGTGTCCACCACACAATTCACTCTGTC
Organism: Saccostrea cuccullata; assembly: GCF_032062105.1. Classification (NCBI taxonomy): domain Eukaryota; kingdom Metazoa; phylum Mollusca; class Bivalvia; order Ostreida; family Ostreidae; genus Saccostrea; species Saccostrea cuccullata. The sequence continues at coordinate 357,110 of NW_026935988.1, read as the reverse complement.
AAGGACTCCAATGACCTGAAACAAGTGCAAGGACAATGTTTTGTCTTGAGACGTTCTGTAAGAAGGAATGATATTTCTGTCCCAATTGTCCCCTATGAGTTGGTATTTTGTTTGCCCTCCTCGACTCCATTCTTCTTTGTACTTGAGTAATTCCTCATCTAAAATTGCATCCCAAGAATTCAGCTTTCTTTTAAGTGTTTCTGGATGAACACTTGCTCCAAATTTAGCAATTCTCTCAATGTCCTGAAAAATTGGCAAAATTCATATCAAATCAATGCAATGAACATGCCAAAATAACTAATATAAAGTGACTTTTTATTTAATTTATAAAAACAATACAGTACAGCAAAATTCATATTTCTATCAGATTCCAAAGATTATGGTACTCGGATATATGGTATAACAGTTTTATAAATCAATTTATATCAATGATGTACAAAATTATGCAGGTGATTAATAATGTATAGTAGAACAGAAGGATTAATATAATAAATTAAAACATAAATTTGCTTCATTGTATAATAAGTCATTCTGCTCCAAAATTATAAAATTGCATTTATTTTGCTAGTAGACACATTTTCATTAGTACACTACAATTATTACCTTAAGAGTGCATCCTCCATGCATCAACACCAATCCAGACAAGTATTGAACTAAGGACATTTCTTGGGATCTTCCATGCAGGATTTGTGACACAGAATACATGACATACTGAAATGGTTTCTCACTCACTTGTAATGGGATATCTGATACCATCGCTGATACTGTCTTTAAGACATTTGGTGCTCTTATTTTCAGCTCAGAATACATACTGTCCCATGTAAATTCTAAAACATTGCTGCTTGATTTATCTTGAAGAACACTACCAGAATTTCTCTTGCACAGATTTTTGCATTCATCACCTGCAAAAGATGCAAATTAAAACTGTAAACAAGTATAATCTGATCATGATTTCATATATTAATTAGAATTTTTTTATCTTGATCTAATCACATGGCAGAAAGTAGTACATATGCATTATAAACATAAGTCGTATTTATTAACAGACAAAATCAAACCAAACATGCTGAATTTCAACTTAATTAATATGAATATATACTCAAAGCCTTGATGTATCAAATTTGTTATTTCTGGTTATTTTATTTCCCAAGTGAGCAATGCAGACATTTTCACATCTTACCTAAAACTGATAATGACCCCTCAACTAATATGTTGGGGTTCGTAGTCTTTAAAAAGTCTTTCAGTCCTCGATCCACTTCTTTTCCTCTAAAAACAATCTTGCAGATCTTTTTCTCATTCTCATCAATTATGAAACGACTTTTTCGACCACTTGGATAGTATATGCTGAGCTGAAAGTAAATTAGAATATATGTCAAAACTCACAAATATTTCTTGAACATATTCATAAACTCATACTAATTCATTTTTTTACTTCTTTGATGTCAAAGCAAATTTCATTTCCGGTTGACAGTTTGTAATATCTTTCTGTCCATCTCAAATAGTCTGTTTTCCTTCCATTTGATAAAAATTAGTGATATAATCATGTAATAGGTTCAAATCTTTTTACATATACCTTAAATCACAGTTGAATTTATTTACAAATCCAGGTCTGATTTCAAATCTGAAAAAAACAGCAACATGCACATGCAAAAATAAAAAGCAATAAAACTGGTGAACATAATATATCACATGCTAAATTTTACAACAACTAGTATCTACATGAACAATTGTATAATCAATGCAAAAAAGCAATAAAAACTAGTGAACTTAATATATTGCATACTAAATTTATACACCAACTTGTAACTACATGTTCAATTGTATAATCAATGTATAATTAATGGAAATCTAAAAATGCTGTGAATATATATAAGAGTCAACTGGTAAATTGGAAATAATCATGTTAAGTAAACATGTGTAACAATCAACAAGTTAGTAGTAACTTTAGAAACTTCATGAACAATTCTTTTTCTAAGTTAACCTCAATTGACCCATCTAATGATGTTGTATGAATGTCATCGAGTTCTTTATTTGAAATCCCAAAATCTAGAGATGTCTTAGATCCTTGTATTTTCATACTAGACGTACTAGATGTAATATCTAGGAAGAAAAATCCAAAGTCAGGTGACTTGCAGTAGTAAAATAATTTTCTAGCATATTTTATTTCTAATTGACATTTACAAAATACAAGATGTGATTGTATTCCATGGCGAAACAATGCTTAGTTATTATATGATTAATTCACCACACAGTGACAATTAATATGATTAAGTACATGAAGTATGTGAATAAAGAAAGGTGGCCAAATTTATTCATTCAAACTCATAGAATTCACACCCTCAAACTTTTTAAGCATACCTTGTTTCTCCTTTGGTGCAATAGGGATACCAGTAAATGAACTACTACTAGGTAGTTGATATGTAAGAGGCAGCTGTCAATTCAAAGTAAATATAATGTTAATATATTGTAGCTGAATTGCAAATTAGCAGAAATAACAAGTTTAATTGCTGTGGGTTTCTGATCAAAGTACAAACATCTTTTCAATATGAGTGAAAGTTCATTCTTCATATTTTAATTAAACACCGTTTAATTTACAGGACTGAAATAGCTACTGAAATGAAAATATCAATCAGGTTTTTATGGAAGATCAAGTACACCAGGGATAACCACATAATGACTTATGTTGTCATGTATGTCAAAATGTGTGTGTTTTTGTTTATGTTCAGTACTTGTTAATAGCAAAAAAACAATAGACATGCATTATTTCTTAATCCGAAATACCTTAAATTCGAACCCCTTTCTTACACTATCACAGAGGAATTTCGGATTAATTTTTTTTTTCTCTATCTATTCATATACATTGTAAATATAATATAATATCGTGATCTATTATTACCTCTGTTTTCTGCAAATCTGTTCTATTTGTCAAATCTTTGAATGGTGCTATTTGCTCGAGCTTGCGGTAGGATACGTCGAAAGTCTGCTTTTTTGAAGATGGCATGGACGGGCTCCTAAGCATCCGTTTAGTTATGGACTTTCTCCGAGGGGAAAGCAGCTGCAACGTGAGTGTTTGTATTGTTCTCTGTGCCACCTCGCGAAACCTCTGTTTTATTTGCTCATTTTTGGATTCGGTTTTCATTATAGATTCAACTGATCGATAACACTTTTTACACACACCTGCATTTGTGACATCTGCAATGTCTGTCAGGCCTGTTAGTTGTTTTATGTTATCTTTTCTTTCGGTGTTTAGTCTTAACTTCGTTTCGAAAAACTTGTGAACTTTTTCCTCACCATTTTCCTTTCTTTCAATCTGTATAAACGAAAATCCGCAGAGGATACAAGTGTCCGATAAGACACATGTCTTCCGAGGTGTAGAAGTCGCCATGTTTACGTTTATCGGAATACATCGGGCATGTCTTCTATACTAACAGAAATGACAAAACTTCCGAAATTCCAGACATTGCAAATGAAGACGCGATTTGATTGGTCAATTAAAAGTTCACCAGAACATGACCTCTAATTGGGAGTTATCAGATCCTCTATGCGATAGCGTAAATAGAGGTCTGGCTTTAGTCAGATTGGAAATATACCCACAGGGGCCTGAAGTATTGATCGATACCCCCTATTTTTTAAATAAAAGAAATTGTTAGAGCGTGAAATATCTCAAAAATATAAAATACTACATATAATGCCATTCCCTAAACGTAAAAAATGCTCACTCTGCTTGCATAGAACGACATATAGATGTAATTGACGGGGATTTTTTTCATATATATTTTTGAGATATTTTACGCGCTTACATTTATTATTAAAAAAAGGGGGGTATCGATCCATAATTCAGACGCCTGTGCGAAAACTTTATCCGGACTATAAAAATAAAGTGACCAATGTCACATAATATCTCATAAATACGTACCTGCAGTTTTTGGTATTAAAACCAAAATAAAAGAACATGCTTTACTGTAGATTTTAAGATTGACAAGAATTAGTGTATGGATGTTTAGTAGAAAAGATAAATCAAGCTGAAAATCAAAGCTGAACAGGAACTCTTGGGAAAATGTTGAGAAAATGAAAGCTATCTTTCTTATAATGCCTTGACGTGGAAGATTTTGCTGCTCCGCCACTTACACATGTATAATGATATGTCCTGATAAATCACCCAAAACTGATATCAATTTACAACAGTTTGATATGAAATTCTGAAGACCATATAAGTAAAGATTCGTTTATGTTTAGTGTGACATTTCATGATTTTGCCTCCGAAATTGGTTGAAATGGGGGTACGATTTCAAGCAATCACAACCGGCCAAAGAGTTTGCTGATCACTTTTAACTTTGCTAATAATTGTTTACACGGCTGACTATCAATACTCATCGAGTCTACTAGTTTATTAATTAGTTATCTAACAGACAAAACAATGTATTCTACATAGATGCAAATAATGTACTAAGTCTAAAGGTTTCGATTTTCATGGTAAACGTTTTTGAATATCTGTTTTGAATTTATTTTCAATACATAAAACATATTAAAATCATTGCTTCTTGGAGAATTTCCCGTTTTACTTTCATATTATTCTCGGAATCTAACTTCGATGACAATCCATGCAGGCAGGCCTTACATATTCGGATTGCTTCGTAATGGGCTCATATATAATTGGTTAAATATAAAAACTCAAGTATATCTTCGAAATTACCGTCAATAACACGGTAGAGCGTTGAAACTAGTCATTTTAATCAGTTATTCGTTGTTTTATAGAATAGCGCCTATACAGCAATTGTCTCTGATGACGTCATGAAAAAGAGCGATAACTCTATCGCCCATGTCTATAAATAACGATATTTGAACAGGTATTTTGATTCTATAATCTGGATTTTTGTTAAACAAACACAACCATAAACTTTCATTTAATGCTTTTGATGAATTATAAACATTTTTTTAAGATCTATTTTTACCGTACTTGACCTTTAAGGTTACCTGTATATATTCTGAATCTGTCTCTGTTTCTACTTCTTGGTCACATTGAACTGGGTCTTCATTTGTCTGTACTGCTACAGAGTTGACATGAGGACTTAAACTGGCACTTACCTCTTCAGGATAGTTACGTCTGCTCAGGGTGTCCGCTACACAGTTACTCTTACCTGGCCTGTTGACCATCTTGAAACTATACTCTTGCAGTTTGAGAGTCCAGCGTTCAAGCCTACCTGTATGCTTGGCAGTTTGGAGCCACACCAGTGCCTTATGGTCCGTTACAACGGTAAAATGACTATGCACTAAGTGAGGCCTATAAGTCTTTACACCAGTTAGAACAGCTAAACACTCTTTTTCAGTTCTGTTGAATTTCTTTTGGTCAGGTGTTAAAGACTTACCACCGTAGGCAATCACATACTCTTTGCTGTCCTCATTAATTTGACCAAGAACATAGCCTACCGCTCTATCTGAAGCATCACAAGTGAGCACAAATTGTTTGGATGGATCAGGATATGCCAAAATTGGTGCATTCAAGAGCTTCTGTTTGATTGCATCAAAAGCATTTTGGCAATCTCGAGACCATTCAAATTTTCTGTCCTTACTCAACAATGCATTCAGTGGATAAGCCAATTTTGCAAAATCTTGAATAAATTTTCTGCAATAACTGGCCATCCCGAGGAAACTGCGAACTTGTTTTTGAGTTTTTGGAATGGGGAAGTCAATCATTTTGTCTGGGTCAACCTGAGCCCATTTCGCGAAATAATGTGTCCCAGAAATTTTAATTTCTTTAACGCCAAATGACATTTTGAGGGATGTAAGGTGAAATTTGCTTCCTTTAATTTGTCAAAAACTTGCCCTAAATGTAAATGTTCTTTAAATGTAGGGGAGAAGATAAGAATATCATCCACATACACTAAAACTATCTTCCAATTCAAACCTCTCAAAACATTGGACGTAAGGGTTTGAAATGAGATTGGGGAATTAATCAAACCAAGGGCATACACACCACCCTGCGTTATGAACGCAGCTTTCTTTCTACTTTCTTCCTCTCGCTCCATCTGCCAAAATCCAGACATTAAATCAAGATTTGAAAAATACTGGGTCTTAGCCTCACCTATCGCATCAAACACACTCTCTGAGTGGGGAAGAGGGAATGACATGGGCACTGTGAGATTGTTTAATGCCCTGTAATCACAGGCAAAACGATACTGATTTTCTTTTTCACAAGGACCACAGGTGAATGCCATTCTAAGTTGGACGGCTGAATAATGTCATATTCGAACATTTCATTTATTTGTCTTTCAATTTCTCTATGAGTTTGCGGCGAGGTCCTGTAAAAGTTCAACCAAACTGGTCTAGAACTTTCTTTTATTTGTCATTTATGCTTATGGACATTTGTTTTGCCAAGCTCACTAAGGTCTGTTGCAAAGGTTTCCCTATGCTTGTTCAAAAAGCTTACCAATACCTCCTTTTGACGGTCTGTGAGGTCAGCATCCTTTAGATCAAATTCAATGGCATTTAATTTGCGACCGGGTTGTTTCTTAGTAATGTTGGGATACTCTACCTTGTGAGAACCAGGTTGAATGGAATTGACTCGCTTGGAATTTTCAAGCTGACCATCTAAACCAACTACACTAGCATCATAAACGCACATTTGATACAGTGGCTACTACCTTACCTTGCGACAGCTCGACATCTTCAAAGGTTGGGTTCATTACTCTAATGGCCTTACCCTGCCTAATTCTAACTATGCACTTTGCAACAGCTAATGATTGAGGCGAGGCATTATCTATCGATTCTAATAGCACTGTGTCACCATTTCGCTGTCTAGAAACTTTGACCTCAACATAGCACTCACTACGCTGTGGGACAGTGACCGAAGTGGTCAACCTAGCATAACCTGAATTGGTTTCTATGGCAAAAACTTTTTCAACATCATGGTAAGTGGGCATGTGTAAGGTGTTATTTTTGGAGAAGGTCAAAGTAGCATTTCTATCACAAAGAAAATGTACCCCCAAAATGATTGAATGATGTAACCCATCTACAACATGAACTACAAAATTCTGGTGTTCCCCTTCTATAGTGAAATCTACAGCTATTTTGCCAATAACAGGTAAGATTTTCCCACTAGCCCCTCTGATTGAAGAAAAATAGGGATGTTGTAGCCTTTGCTCAGCAAAAATTGTTTTCAAGAAAATTTCTTTATTATACCCCCCCCCCTTGAAAAGTGGGAGGGTATATAGTAATCGGTATTTCCGTCCGTCTGTACGTCCGTCCGTCCGTCCGTCTGTTACGCTTTGGGGTACCCATCTCTTACCCGCAACTCCTCTCAAACCACTGAAGGAAATTTGATGAAACTTTCACATAATCTTTATTACATATTGCCATTGTGCACCTCCTATTTTACTTTTTGATCTGACATATATTTTGGATTTTCCAGAGGAAAACATGGATACTGCCATTATATTCATATGGGAGGCGGGGGTATTATTTAGTGAGCTCATTGCTCACAGTACCTCTAGTTCATTATAGTCACCGAAGCACCCTAATCTACCAAGGCAGTCGTTTTCTTACCCCTAACATTAACAGGTATGGTGTTTTTCTCCATACTGGCCAAACCATTAATGTGGGGACATTTGTCATTATGCCTTTCTTTAGAACCTGGTCCAAAGACAGGCGCGAATCCTTAGGTCTTAACATTATTTCTGGGTCTATACTTAAGATAACCATTCCCCCCATTTTTCATATTTTTCTTTCTTAATAAACAATCCTTCCAGGCATGATGCATATTATTACAATACCAACATTTTTGATTCAACGCTCTACTATTTGATTGAGAGTTACTGTACTCACCATAATTTCTGTGTTGGGGTCGCGGAGGCTCAGGTTGGACCGCATTCACCGACGTCTGGTGGGCCTGCAGGTTGGAGGATAGGTTCTGGATGGCATTCAGCATGACCATGTTGGTTGCTGCCTGGACATCTTTGACTTCTTATCCTGCGGTGGCGGTGATGCTGGCTGCTAATTCGGCCTTGCTTGCTTCCCGTCGCACTCCCTACAGCGTTTTGGATCTTGTTGGATCACAGCGGCCTTCAGTTGGGGACGTAAACCATAAACTATGGCGGTCACTAACCGTTGCCGATCTACAGGATGATCTGATGTTAATGACGACACCCTGTAAATAAAATCATCTACAGATTCGTTATGTAATTTTTTCACATCCATAAGCCGGATATTGTGTGTCGGCTTAGAATCTTTCGTGGAAGGCATTTCCAATGCTCTCCAGAGTGGCTTTCACGTCGCTTCCTAATGTAGAGAACCACGCCTCCGCTTCCCCCGTTAAGTAAAAAGGTAAGGAAAGGATGGCCTGTTGGGTTGTCATGGCCTGTATTTGGATGAAGGCCATAAACTTCAGCCACCATTGTATTGCGGATCCCTTTCCATCGAATTTGGTGAGGGTCATATTTGGCGTATGTAACCTCGATTGCATGATTGGTGTTGGTGCTGTCGCCACTGAAGATGCCGTCTGTGTTGGCTGCTCCTGGGGTTGTACAAGATATTGTTGTGGCTGCGATTGAGATTGTTGTTGCTGAGACTGCTGTTGTTGTTGTTGTTGCCCCTCCTCAATTATCTCATTCGGTTTTGGCATCTTTGAGGATCTTAAGTAGTACGGCATACACTGCAAAGAGGTTGTCTAGAAGGTCGTACCCGGATCGTCTAATGCAATTTTTATTGATAAATAGAAAGTATGTCAGAATGACATGTCGTTATGTTAAAACCTGCAAGTCTGTATTATGTAGTATTTTGTGCAACCCTTACCAAGGTAGAATATTTTTGTTATTAACACCAGAGAACTTAGGATACCGATTTTTCGATATTATCTAAGTCAACATAATGCAAGAAATTGTCGTTTTCGAAATAAAAAGGCGGTCGTAACTCCTCATGGAATGGTAAACCGTAAACATTTTTAAATCGTACCTTTAAATCGGCGGAAGAATTTTATCAAATCTAAATAAACACTTTCATTTCAAAATAATAAGATACCAATTCTATACTCTTTGCTTCATTGAAAAAATATACGATCGCTTCGGTTTTGCAAATCAAAAAGGCGATCGCAACATTTTGGTATTTACAATCTTGTCATTTCGGTAGAAAATATACAGAAGAATCAAATCATAAGCGGTAGAAATGTATCTGAAATAGGTAGGATATAAAAAATACATTTTTCTTAATTTTTCTCTTAATATACCTTTATGAAATCGGCCGCTATTATAGTTCCAAATGGCTGAAGAGAATGAGCAATTTTTCTCCATATGATTATATTAGTGAGCAATAAAAACTTCACATTAAACCTTTTTCAATAAATGATTTTTTATGTTCCATAAGCTGTTTTATATACAAGCATTTTACATTGTTTTGAAAAAAAAATAGATTAAAATTGAATTTATTATTGATATATATTGTATTTAGATTGAGGTCGACTGGATCAGGATCGAAATCATATTCAGATCGGGGTCGCCTTGATCGGGATCGAATTCCCGATTAATTAAAATGGCGGAAACACGAGGTTGTGGGTAATTTAGCACCATCTCCCTTCCCCCCTTCCATTCCCAATTCTTTAAATTAAAAATTCTTTCTTGCTGATTTTGGCTTTGTTTTTTCCTCATTGTATCAGATCAAACATGTGCTGAATGGCCTCTTTGTTTACGCCACCTTCTTGTATCACAAACTTGGTAACCGTTATATAACAATAGCTGGGATAAGAACTAAGTAGCAATATATCATATCTTAGTTGAAACTATCCATCATTTGCCCTTGACCCAGCTATAATTTACATGATTGTACGTAATTGTTTATGTTATGGGCTTTTGTTCACTTTTATCATTTATCTGGTCAATAATGACTTAATTCACTCAACTCAAGTTATCATGTTTTCTTTATTTAAAAATATTGGTTCAAACAACAATATTTACATTTACATTATATATTTCTTAAATGAATCTATTGAAGAGAAAATAATGTTCAATTCTGTGTGAACTTTATTTGGGGTCAGATGTCATACCGCGACCGAATCGCTCGGCGAGGAGATATCTTGTTTACATATACCGGTATTGCTGTCTGCTTTCGGAACTACCAAGTTAAAAGCGATGAAAAAGGTAAAATAACTGACACATATAGATATTTTATTTCAACAGGTGTCCAATAGATCTTCCTTTGGAATGAAGACTGTTTTAAATACTATAATTACAGCCTAAAATCGGACTTACCTTTTTCACCCGAAATTCCTTTAAAGTTATGTTAACTAAAACAAGGGATATCACTGCTTTTGACTTCAAATATATTAAAAACCCATAAAATAGTAAGATTATTCTCAGCGGGGATCATTGTTCTTACAATATAAACACAGAATTCATTAACTGGACTGCTGAACATCATTGTAAATATTCAAATGTTGGAGCGACACAAACTTTCAAACCAAACAACTTCTAGACCCCTATCATTGCGCGTCACAACGTAGCAAAACGGCGGCCCGTTCATGTAATAAATGCAGTTTTATGCGGAATTTTTATTCGTCTCAAATTTAAATGTAAGTTATAAACAACAATGTTAAAAAGTTCACTGGGATATGAACTTTTAGTTGGTACGTGATAAAATCTACTAAGAATCCCCTTCACAGGATTTGATCACATGACCAACTTAAAGTTCAATTTTCAGATAACTTTTTAACATTGTTGTTTATTTCTTAAAGTACAAGCTGTAAAAAGGCTTTCCATAATACGAGATTTATTGTATGTTAGTAAAATAATGTGGATATGAATTAATATTGCTTAATCTTGTCGCAGTAGAGTTAAGGTAACAAATGGAAATGTCGGCGATTTGTAAGATACACTCTTTATAAGAATGGGCGATTCTTTTTAGGACTTCATTGATATAAAAACAAATTAGTTTGGTTCAACTCTACATGTCGAGGACATTTAGTTTTTTTTTAATTTTCACTTGTCACGTGATGTCGGAGTCACATGAATTTAGCATGTATTCCAGTTTAGAGGTCATTTACAAATTTCAATATTGCAAGGGCAAAACCAAGTTTAAAATTTTAGTTTGATTTATAATTCTTTTCAACACTATATGTAGTTTGGGAATAGTGCTCCGAACCGATATAGATCCCCTTATTTAATTGCTAAAATTTAATTTGTTGGACGGCAGATTGAATATTTTGCTGGACAGCTACACTAATATAGCTGTAATTACTTGTAATTTATAAGCAAGATTTCATGAGGATAGCAGCACTTTTCAAATATCTTAATGCTTCTTGAGTTTATGTGTAAAAACTTTGCAAGATACATTGAGGGTATGCCCTTGCAATAAATGGATTTATTAGGGCCCTTCTATTACTATTCAATGAATCTGCATAAAAAACAAACATTATCACTTGTCTGGAGAATATAGGGACAGTATATATAAAAATAATAAAATAGAAATCGCATCCAAGGTAACGGCCTTTTAAATAACTGCAAAAATATTTTATTTGAGAACAACAGACATTTTTCATTGTACAAAATGTTATTTGATAACCCTTTACCTGTGTACGAGGGCATAAAATCGTGGACAAAGCGTTTTTCTCGAATAATAATGGGCACACTAAGCTGAATTTTTTCAGAAAATATATATTTATCATATTTAAGTGCATCATAGTTATTTTTTTAAAATATAGACAAAAATAAAGAGTTCATTATGCTTGAATGTACACAGGGTATGGTCCTACGGCGCAAGGTTTTAAAATGAAGGTTTTATTAGAGAATAAAGAAGTATTGATTCGAAATAAAAGATTTTAATAGATATGATTGGATTTAAAATTATTCTTATTCGATTCCACAATTAATTTTGTCGTCTTTTTAAAAGTGTTAAAGCATTTGGTTAATTTTTGACAGTTTCCTGAGCATTCGAAATGGGAAAGTGGTAAACACAACACAAGAAAAATGGTGACATTTGATGACGTTACGGCGCACCAATTCAGTTTGATTTAGATGCTGTAATGACACCTTAAGAGACTTAAGGATTCGACGTAAAATGCTTACTATGTTTACAGTATCAAACTACAAACAAGCAAAAAGTATTTTCATCAGTATGCAACATAAAATAAAACAAACAGCTTTTTTTTTGTCTGTAAAAAATATTTATTTATATGTAATAAAAAATAAAGGATTTAACAATAAGTAATCAATATTAAATTAAATTAAGAGATAACATAAAGTTAAAATATGAAAGGTCAAAATTGATTCAAATAATATGACTGTGTTTCATTGAAAAAAGTGTGACAATTTAGGTAAATTATGACAATGTTTGTCAATCAATTAAAATTGAAAATGCGGATAAAACGTGTTTTATTTTCAGTGAATTGTTGATTACACGTGATTCTAACCATACAAAAATAACGTTATATAACGTCTTAATGAAATCATATACGTTTGTTACAAATTTGTAAAACTTTAAAGTTTTTTTGCGAGAAAATGAGCGAGAACACATATTAATTTTTTTTTTAATAGATCGATTCTAAATTTATCTCACATTAATTGTGTTGAGTAATATAAAATTCGTCTGCGCCGTTTTCATATTATAAGCATGGTTTTGAAATGCGTTTACCGATGAGAAAGGCACATTTACTATATATTTCATTGTAATAGCGCCACCAGTTCTTATCAACATTAGTACCTTTGAAATACGATAACAATATAACCACGCAGACGAATCTCACAAAAATTTTAGAAAGTAAAAGAACCACGAACGATAGTATTGTTCTCCCGCCTACCTCTAAGTCAATTCTCAAAATTTAACATATTCGAATGATTTTCAAAATTTTTATAGATATTTATATGAATTTTAATAAAACGTTACTTTTTTGGGATACTAAAGAGAGATAACTCTATAATTTTGGTAAAACTTCAGTTTTTCACTATAGAAATCAATGGAAAACGGAAAATATTTTTTAAAACATCTTTCCCCCCCCGTGAAACAAAAATTCCTTTTTACAGGAAATATGGACTGTCATTTTACAAATTTATGCCAAAGCTTTTTGTGTTTCACGGGGGGAACATATGTTTATAGACAAAAAACGAAAAAATGCTGATTTTTCACCAATTTTAAAGCTATTTACAACTAAATAATTGTATTTTATTAATTTATACATTTTATTTATTTGCGTAAAACATGAGAAAAGATATGAGATACATTTTATTATATTTAAAACTACTTCAAAATATGGTGATTCTTGAAAGTTCGATTTCACTAGAAAATATCGTCTACCCTCCTTTTTTCGAGAGCTGAAATTAATGATAATTTACTATCTAGCGCTGGAATTAAAATAATTAATCAATTACCATAGAACTGTTCTTTGTATTAAACAAAGATTTAATAGCCAAATTGCCAATAAAATTGAATTTAATGGGTGCAAAATGTAGGCGGGAATCAAGAGTTAGAGTACGTAGTTCTTTGAAACGAGAGGATTCAGTTGACAAATTTTCAGAGTATGTTTTCAGGCAGACAGTAAACCTGCGATCTACCTTAATACAGAAGGAAAAAATAAATAAATATAAGTCAACAGATCTAGGTATAGAGTTGAAATGGGAGTTTTCTTAGTGAAATCTTTCTTGATCGAGTCCCCAGGTAGTACAAAACATACGGACAAACTGCTATAATTGTAATAGCAAAAGACGCTGTCACTGTTGACCGTCAATATAAGATTTTCTATAAGTTGAATGATGGTGGGAATATTGTCCGTAACTTACTAATAAATCATTCGAAAACTTTTGTGCCAGATTGGTTCCTTAGCTGTTTATGGAGACTAAATTAGGTGCATCACTGAACGTGCTGAAATTCCAAAATTTAAGTGGGACTTATTCAACTTTATTTTTATCGCTAAGATGAAATGTAACGCTGTTTTAAACACTTTGACGTTATCATCCGTGCGCCTTAAGGCGATACAATACATAATACAAAATCTCATAATTTGTTTATTTATGCATATATCTATTTGAAAGAACTATATGCGGTATATTGCATAGCTTTGCCCCCACAAAAGTCAAATTTGAAAAATTCTTGAAATGTGCTTAATTTTATAAATTGTATGAGAAATATAAATTAACAGATCATAATATAGTTTCAAAGTAGTTTATTGACAATTTTTGTTTTTATGACGTCACAAACTAGTTCGATTTTATATCATTTTTTGGAAAGAAGACAAAATGGACAAAATTTCACCAGTTTTAGCTTTAAAAATTAAAGAGCGCAAGTTTGTTCAGGAACAATATTTACATATTTCATTGATATCATCATTCTACACATAATATCAGAATATGAAGCCTGATCAGATCTGCGCTCGGTGACTTTCACTCAAAATATCGACATAAAATATACATTTTTCTGTTCAAATCATGGAAATTTTAATTTTACGTCATTTTCGTGACGTCACTTCAAACATATGACGTCATTGCTAATGAAAATATTCAGTGTTTTGAAGTCAGCATAAATTCCCCTGTTTAAGAACACAATTAAATATTTCTCCATCAAAGTTTGATTTTGGGGGGGCAAATATTGGTTATTACCGAATAAAGATCTTTGCTATGTTTATTCAGAAAATATGTACTAAATAGTAAAGAAAATTTCAGACCGCAGTGATGATTTTTCACGCTAGACAACTTGTCCACGATTTTATCGGACAACCCTCGTACAAACTTAGTCGGAAATATCTGACGTTTTCCAGGCTTTTTAACGATTTTGATATTTTACGTGCCAGGAAAACGTCAGAACCGGCGCCATTACAAGAACTGGAGTTGATTTTAAATACTTATGAACCGAACTAAATGCTGAAATCAGAATTTCTTCTTCTTCTTCTTCTTCTTCTTCTTCTTCTGCTGTAAGTGCATCCCTCGATATTCGAGTATACTCGCACTATGCACAATGCCTATAATACTCACCTATATTAATGAAAAGAAAATATCACTCCACATTTCGTTATAGGACTTGCAAGATTTTAAAATGCACAAAATGTTAACAAATCTTATCAGTCATATAAAATGTTTTCAACGGATTGTGTATTTTATAAATGAACCATAGAAACGATATTGGTAGGTACTGTAAATATTGTACTATTCATAACTTGTGACTTAGAAATTTAATTCGGTTTGCAAGTATCTACAATCAACTCGAGAATGTCGCCTCCGGTTGGAGGCGGCGATCTCCCAGTTTTCGTAATGGCGCCGGTTCTAACGTTTTCCTGACACGTAAAATATCAAAATCGTAAAAAATACCCGGAAAGCGTCAGATATTTCGGACTAGTACAAACTGTGTCATTTTTGTGAGATGACGTCACATTGACAGGTACATTGCAATCGATGCATTGTTTATATATTGTTTCGTGTGAAACTGCGTGTAATAGTAAGTCTACTTTACACTATCCAGCAGTTGGAAATAGCAAATTATTTCATAGTTGGATATTTTGAAAACCTATTTTGTGTGACGTCATAGTAAACATTTCCCGTATAAATAAGGCTCCACCTTTCTTACTGTAACTTTAACTGTGCTGCGTTGATAAATATCGTTAAAGTACACAATCTTAAAAGCAAAAAGTAAATCATAATAACATAAACTATCGGAGCTTAACACGTTAATATGGCTTGTGACGGTCTATTAACTTTAATGTTTCTTCTTAATGCAAGTACTTAACCTTGTACTAAGCTTTCTTGAAAACAAACGTATCCATAGAAGGGGAAGTAAAATATTTACTTTAGGTTATCATGTCAAAATATTCCTCGAAATGAAAATATCATATTATATCCAATATAAGTATGTATTTTATTGTATACAGAGTTATACATAACAAATCAAAATATTGAATGTATATAGCTCATTAATGTGTTTGTTTCAGTCTCTCTCTCTCTCTCTCTCTCTCTCTCTCTCTCTCTCTCTCTCTCTCATATGGGTTGGTTTTTCTTATACTTTCAGACAGAATTTGAAGCATCAGGTTCATCATAAACAGGGAAACCCTTGTTGCAGCCAGCTGTTTATACCTGACGTACGTACCAACGGTTTACGGAGTAACCTTTTTTTTCAACAGCTGAGCAAACAATATTTCGAAGTAAAAATTCCATACAAAGAATAATTTTTTTTCTGCACTAATGCTGATTTCTTTTCTTTCCATATAATTATCATTTTTTTCATCGCTTCCCTCCTTGCTATTGAGGAAATAATATCAATTCACAGAAATAAATGAAATTATAGACATCTTGTGTAAGAGATTCAGGCATGTGGCCATTTGTACAATGGAAAAATTAAAGTACGAACATTTTGAGGAAGTCGCAAACCCATGCTATATAGAAACCATTGAAATGCCTTTTTAAATTCCAAATAAAATCCTCCGTCTTGCCTAAGAGACCTGGTACTACTTAAGTATGTCTTAAACCGTAACATAAAGCGAACTCAGGTAGGTCTTAGCTAAGTCAAACTTATGTTAAAATATTTCAGATGAGTCAACCTATGGTTTTTGATTTTATATAGATATATTACTAAAAGTGATTAAGTTATGGTTTTAGTTCATTACATATTGAAGTTGACGTCCTTGCCTATTGGTTTAAGTTATGTTAGATTAGATTTCCTATTAAAATTATGATAATGTTATGAATTAATCGGAATGTTTGAAAACAAATACAGCACGGTCAGAAAGTGGCGATTTGTGGTTCATTGTAAATGTACGACATTTGTTTTCTCACCTGAGATGTTTTCAGTTTACCTTTTGTAACTCTTTTGTTTTGACAAATGTTCACTTACCCTGTTATTATCGCAGACAAGAAAAGATAATCGACGTCTATCTACTTAAAATTGAAACTCTAAAGAGTTCAATACATGTTGAATCCCCGCTATGTATCAGGCCATGCATGTCAGAAGCAAAAACTGCAGAAGTTTTATGATATACTCATTTCCAATTTAATCAAGGATACCAAAAAAATCGGGATATTTTTTCGTATGTCTCCACTTATCAGCAATTCTCTCCCTCTCTCTCTCTCTCTCTCTCTCTCTCTCTCTCTCTCTCTCGTACAGTAGTGAGCCCTGTCTAATTCCGCACTTGTCGCGTTCTACATTTATTCTACTTTACATATACTTTTTATAATATTATTGTTACTGTCATCATCCTCTTTCTTTTCTGTTCTTAACAAATTATTTCAACTCATTTTTCAAAGTGAACATACAGATCCGTGGTTTATTACTGTGTTCAATTTATTTCTATAACCGAGGTCCCACTAATTTCAGGCGTATCCCTAAAATTAAATTTTGTATTTACATGTATGCTGTATTGGGAGTGATATTGGAATCAGTGATCAGCCCCCCCCCCCCCCCCCCCCCAACGGAAAAATAAAATTCTTAAATCAGCGCCAAATAGAGATAATTATTTTCTTTAATGCATGATATGAATAGAGGAATATTTTAACATCGAAAGTCAACATTAAATAATTCTAAATATATGTACAAGAAAGCAAAGATACACTTAAGTCACCTCTACCGGCCGCCTAAGTTTTGCTAAGATTTCCAAATCTTATGTTACGACCCCCCAGGTCGTTGGTCATTTGCAAAACTATTTTATAAAAACTTATTCTGACTGCACACACAAGAACTCTGAAGTTGACATCAAAAAGATGCTCAAGTTTCTGATTGACAGTATCTGTGTGGTTTCTGGAGACCAGGTCTTCCAACAATCTATTGGAATTCCCATGGGTACCAATTGCAGTACGTTATAAGCAGACCTATTTTTGTATTCACAGGAAGCAGAATTTGTGCAAAATCTTATGCGTGAAAAGAAGAAATCACTTGTTGTGGTCTTCAACTCGACATTTAGATATATCGACGACGTGTGGTCAATTAACAATGGTAATTTCCTTTCCTACGTCGATACGATACATCCTGGAGAGCTTGAAATAAAAGATACCATAGAGTCTGACACATCTGTTTCATACTTGGATATTTTACTTGAAGAAGACGTTAATGGTAATCTTACAGCCAAGCTATATGATAAACTTATGCAGCAATATACTTTCATCACCTGCATACGGAATTTATATATCTCAGTTGATTTTATACGCAAGAACATGGTCTACGAACGAACAATTTCCAAAACGAGGTAAATTATTGACAAGCAAGTTGATGAGACACGAATATTAACAGTCTCGTTTAAAGTCATCATTTTGTCAGTTCTATGGTCTATACATTGACCTTGTCAGCAAATACAATTTATCATTAAGTGAAATGCTGGCTGACGTTTTTATAGCCCCCGCTTGAAAAGTGTGAGGGTATATAGTAATCGGTATTTCCGTCCGTCCGTCCGTCCGTCTGTTACGCTTTGGGGTACCCATCTCTTATCCGCAACTCCTCTCATACCACTGAAGGAAATTTAATGAAACTTTCACGGAATCTTCATTACATATTGCCATTGTGCACCTCCTATTTTAATTTTTGATCTGACATATATTTTGGATTTTCCAGAGCAAAACATGGACACTGCCATTATATTCATATGGGAGGCGGGGGGTATCATTTAGTGAGCTCATTACTCACAGTACCTCTAGTTCATTCTTAATGTTAGTCCATTATTTATACATTGAATTAACGACAGG
Organism: Saccostrea cuccullata; assembly: GCF_032062105.1. Lineage (NCBI taxonomy): Eukaryota > Metazoa > Mollusca > Bivalvia > Ostreida > Ostreidae > Saccostrea > Saccostrea cuccullata. The sequence goes on along the minus strand of NW_026935988.1, from coordinate 338,481 downwards.
TTTTTCCATTATTTCCCGATCATTACAAGGAGCACATGGCGGGTGTCACCTGTCAGCAGGGGATGCTCACTCCTCCATGGCACCTGACCTGATCCCATCTCTGAAGTTTCGGAGGTCCATGTTTGCTCAGCTCATATTTCATATTGTTTTATGGACTTTGAGATTGAACACTGTTCGTTATCTCTAGATCCTTCATCTATATACCAAGTATAACCCATGGAAGCAAATGGCTTATTATACCCCCCGCTTGAAAAGCGGGAGGGTATATAGTAATCGTTAATTCCGTCCGTCCGTCTGTTACACTTTGGGGTACCCATCTCTTATCCGAAACTCCTCTCATACTCCTGAATGAAATTTGGTGAAACTTTCACAGAATCTTTATTACATATTGCCATTGTGCACCTCCTATTTTACTTTTTGATCCGACGCATATTTTGGGTTTCTTATAGCAAAACATGGACACTGCGATTTATACACATATGGGAGGCGGGGGGTATCATTTAGTGAGCCCATTGCTCACAGTACCTCTAGTTTCCAATGGGGTCATTATACTCATACATGTAAATTTTGGATGTTAAGGATACATGTATACGCAAGGTACCTTAACTAATGAAAATTTTTCAACATATTCAAAATTCAAAAATTAACATTACCATCAACATGTTATTATGCAAAAAATCGATCGGCATGCGTTACCAGGGGTTTTGATATCAAATTATGAAAATTTTGCATTATTCATAGAAAAACATATAAAAATTAGGAAACATTAATTTGGGATTTTTTTCATCAAAATTTAGAAGAGTTGTACAAATCCATATATACAGTATACATTAACAGTATTGCACACAGGTCCTTCATTTAGCGGCACTCTTCAACCTTAGGGAAGAACCCAATAAAGTTCAAACTACGTTGCGTTTTACCTAAGATAAAATAAACGAAAAATATTAACATTATACCTTAGATGTGAAGTCAAGTTGACGAAGAGAGATCCTTAAAATGAATTGAAGTATGCATATATACCTAAAAGTCACATAATTATGACAATAAATAATAATAACAAAAAAACTAATAAAACACGAATTGACTTACACTGGAAAATTCCCTTATCTTTTAACAGAATTCTTGATATTTCTTTTAAAAGCAAACTTATTTCCAGTATTTAGTACAGTTTTAATTTTGCTGGTAACATGTTCTAGTCTTTGATTCCTTCAAAATTAAATAATTCAGATTGTTAATGCTTAATGAATGGCACAATGAAACCTCATTTGAGACTGATCTTGTATCATAATGAAAAAAATCTGACCGAATTAAAAAAAGGTTCAGTAAAATAAAAAGCGGTTTTTCGTTTTAAAAAATTAAAATCATGGTTGAGTCTGAGCTGAGAGGCTCTATCTTGAATATTCAATAATATTAGTTGATAAAGTATTTTGTAATTCACAGATGCCTGTAGACCTGAAATCAAAATAAATAAAACCATCTGATATTGACAAATTTGAAACATTTTTTAAACGTTTTGGATAGCCCTGCATACCAGGCGTAATCAATATGACATTTCTTAAAATAACATTTCTTGATTGAGTCACATAAAATATCAAAGAACACAAAGTATACAAGTTGTGGGCTCTAATCAGCTTGGAATCGCGTATTCCTTTTTATCGTGGTAATGTACGTACAGTAATATGCTTATTTATTTCGTTTTTCATGCACCATTGTCTGTTGCGAAGAAAAACAAACCAAAATACTAAGATAGACGCATTAATTATATAAAAGGATATCCTCTGTCAGCCTTGCATTATTCAATACTGAGTCTTGCTTCAGCATACTTCACTTAACTAAGGATGCTGACAATTCTTTCGCACCAGCGAGTAAAACACCGATCATTTAACCAATCACTTTTAAGAAAAAGAAGAAACATTCTATATTTAACCATGGGAGCTTAAACATCAGTTTGCAGATTTTAATAGGTAGACTGTGGACAGAGTAAAATAGTCGTAAGATATGAGTAGTAATTGGGTTATATTTTGGGGGGTTATCGTTTTGTTTGTAGTCTTCAACGGAGTGTGTCAGGCTTCAACTATGTCTGTGAGATACAAAGGAAAACCTGAATTTGATCATAAGAAAACAGATACGGAACTTTCAGGACAGTATGAAGTTGACTCGTTGATTGAGTGTGCTGCGATGTGTCAAAGCAACTGTGTCATCTTCGGATACAATCCTGAAATGATGAAGTGCCGTACCCACACGAAGATCTTCGCGAGTGGCATATCTGAGGAGACCGGCTGGAAATACTACTATGACTGTATGTATTTCTGTTACCTTTACTTTCTCTTTCAAGCAAATACCACAAACAACACATTTGCTTATATTTACATGTATTCAGCGAAACTCTTTATTCCATTTTTCTTCGGATCAGTGTTAATGGTTGTTTTTGTAAGAAATTGAAAATCGGTAGAATATTAATTCATTTTTTTTAGAAAATGAAAATCTGTTAAATATTAATTCAGTTTGATTTTTTGAGTGCAAACAAGTTCTATTGCAGAATCCTGCCTTGATTACTGATTTCTTTGTTAAATTATATGTGAAAGTCAAATTATTAAATCAAATTAATAATTTAGATAGACCTTATTTTGTGTTTCCAAATTTTTCTTCATACTTCTGAACGCAAACTTAGGTCAATTTTTTCTTCATATTGATGCGTATATCTTTTACACTAAAAGAAAAAAAACGGGGGGGGGGGGTACTCCCATATTATGTTCTTTGTTAAAGAGGTCTCACAAAATACTCTTCATTTTTCTTTCTAAAAGTTTATATATAATAAATATCAGTAACTTACCTCCTTTTTGGTGCAAACAAAGAAGTATCTTAATGTATTTCATAGAATTATGGCGTATGTACAATGAAAATTATTAGACTAAAATTATAAGAACTTATTATTTGTATCATTACTTTATATAAAGATAGAAATTTTCCCTAAATTACAAAATCTAAGTCAATTGCGTTATAAAGATATCAAAATTTAATTTGGATTCTCGGAATTTTCTCCGACTCGGAAGAAAATACAAAAGATTTAAATAACACATTACAGAGAAGATAAAATCGTATTATTAGTTGAAACGAGGTGTTCTACGTGTTCAGAATTGTATGAAAAGTTTTAATTTAAATGTATTAACTATATTTCTTTACTTAATTTTGTATTTTTCAAAAATATATTTTTTTGATCAGTTACGCCATATATGGCTTTAAATAATGTGTTTTCCTTTTTAATATAATTATTTTTTTTATTTCAAAAAGTGACATGTCAAGTTACATAATAAGATTTTTAGTCACATTCACACACACATTCACACTTCCCCTTTGATTTTAAACAAGAATAAAATATTAAATAAACAGTATTCCATTCAAGAAATATTTATAGTTGGTGTTTTAATAAATGTTTATAACTCAAAAATATTAATCCATGGTGACCATAGATTTTCAAAACTGTTCAATGTAAATTTTTGAATTGATATGCATTTTTCTACTTTGTACTTAAGAGTTAAATGATGTAGCAGCCCAGTAATCATAGGTATTTTGTTCTGCTTTAAACAAGAAAAAATATATTGCTTTGTATGTAAAATAATGAGAATTATCACCCTATTATGATAAGAAAATGGCGTTTCACCTAAAATAATATTCCATGTGTTAAACCCAACTCTTTTAGAAGTTTTTGTAAATATGTGCTTGCTAAGATTACTCCATAGTGAAGAATTTTTTGTACAATTGAAAAATATATGTTGTATTGTTTCTATATCCTGTTTACAAAAGGTAGAGTGATCATCAGATAAAATACTTATTTTCTTCAAATAATATTTCACTGGAAGGATTCTATGTAGGATTCTATACTGTAACCATTGAGCAGAAGTATCCATAGTTGTTCTAAAACAAACCTTAAAACATTTTGAACACAAATATCGGATTCTAAAAACACTGATAGTTCCTGGTTCCATCTAAATATTGATGTAGGAATGACATTGTTACTATTCAAATATCTATAAATTATTTTAGTGCACTTTTCATACACAATAATATTTTCAAAATAAAAAGGAATAAAAGGGGAACATTCCCTCTTAACAGATGATTAATCTATAGACATTGCTTTTAAAAACCTGGATATAGCACAGATAACACTGTTGTATTGCATAATGCAAACATTAGACAAATGAAATCTATTTCCAAAATCAGTGACATTTAAAAAATTTCCTTCATTGTCTAAAAAATGACAAACACTTTTAACACCATTTATATACCAAGTTTTTACAAAAATATTTTTGTTTCCCATTTTTATATTGGGATTGTACCACACAGGTAGGTTTAGATACTAATTTTTCATAATATGTGAATTGTTGTTGAGTGTTTTCATGAAATATAACCATAAATTAAACATATCTTTCCAAAAATTGTTGTTATTTTTTACAATAAAGCAAGACACAAACTCTTCACCAAAATCAAAAACCTTTATGCAATATGTCTTTACCATTTATTGCCAAAAAATATCTAACCATGGTTGATTGCTTTTTGTTAATCTTTTAATCGAGGAGCATTTGAGAGATGCAACAAAGTTATTTATATCCAATATTTGTAATCCTCCTTGTAGAAAATCTTGAGTAATAATTTTGATTTCCTTATATAAACTCAAAAATTTCTCTGTTCAATAGTGATAGAGTTTCTTTACTTTGATTTGGTAAAGATATAAAAAGATGGTTAAGTCTTGGTAAAACTAACGTATTCAAAACTGTAACTCTGCCAATAGGCGTAAGAATCCTTCTTTTCCATTGCTGAATTGACGCTTTCATCTTTGGTATTTGAACATTGTAGTTTATATCAATAATTTTATCTAGCTCTACTGAAAAATTAATTTCAAGTAAATTGGAAGTTGTACAACCCCTTTCAAGTTTCATGAGAGAATGATGGAAGACTTGATTAGAGAAATTTTTGTTAACCTATCCAAACAATTTTAGTTTTTGAGGTGTTAATTTTAAGTCCTGTAAACTTTGAGAAAAAATCAATTGTCTCGAATGCTGCAAAAAGTAATTTAGGTGAACCTTCAAGGGCAAGCCAGGTATCATCTGCATATAAGGATATTTTATGTTCTGTTTTGTTAATAACAATTCCTTTAATGCTTTGATTTTGTTTGATCATAATTGCAAGAATTTCTGCACAAAGAAGAAACAGATCTTCGGGATCTCCCAGACGACACCCTCTTTGGATATAAGACTGTTCGGATAAAAATCCACACTGAAGTACAGATGCGCAAAATTTTGTTTTTAGAATTTTTACCCATTCAATAATGTTTTTACCGAACCCAGAAAATTCTAATACTTTATACACAAAGGTTCAGGATATTGAAGCAAAAGCCTTTTCGAAGTCTATAAGTACAAGCAATCCCGGTGTATTTCTAGATTCAGTATAATCCATAAGATCCACCCTGGACAATATCATATCAAATACTCAACTTGAATTATTAAAAGGAAGATATATAGGTGAAAATAGGTGAAAATACCAGATTTCTTTATCCATAAGATCATAAAGAAATCTGGTCTTTTCACCTAAATATCTTCCTTTTAAAAATCCAAGTTGAGTATTTGATACGATATTGTCCAGGGTGGATCTTCTTCTATAACTAACACACCGAGATGAAAGTTTATAAAACACATTTAAAAGTGTAATAGGCCGCCAATTTTTCAAAAATTCTCTTGACTTATCACCTTTTGGTAAGCAGGTAATTAACCCTAATCTTTGAGAAATGGGGAGTTCTTTTCTCTGAAATATGTAATTTATGGCAAGTACTATAAAATGTTTTAAATCTGACCAAAAAAAAACTTAAAAATTCAGCTGTAAAGCCATCACTTCCTGGTGACTTATTGTTTTTCATGTTTTTTAACACCTCTAGGACATCATTTTCCAAATTTTTTCCCTGAAGTGTTTTGGCAACATGATTTTCAAGTTTTGGAACCTCAGTAACTGTTATAATTTCTGCAATATCGATGTCGAGAAGTTCTGCATCTACAGAAGTGTAAAGAGATTTGTAATACATCCTGATTTTATTTAAAATTTCTGACTGATTATAAATAGTGTCATTTTCCTCTATTTTAATCTTTCTGATAATCTAATTCAAATAATTACGGGATTCTAATTTACAAAAATATTGAGATGGCTTTTCTCCATCTTCAATCCATCTGGCTCGGGATCTTATTATATGACCTTGTAACCGTTCTTTTCTTAAATTCTCAAGATCTGTTTTTTTTCTCCTCTATTATATGTAGATTTGGTATATTCTCTGCCTCTAATTTTTCTATTTGTGCAATACATAAGGCTTCTTCTTTATTTTTTCTTTCTTTCTATATGATGATCATGAAATAGTAATGCCTCTAATCTCCATTACAAGGACTTCAAAAATGTACTGTTATCCATATTTTCTATAAGCACATTATTCTTTTCGTATTTGTTTCTAACAGACTTTATTGTTTCTTTCACTTTGATAACGTACACTGTACGCTATGTCTGTAACTAAAGATTTATTAAATTTCCAGACTCCTTTTCCTTTCTTAAAGGTATTGAATTTTATATCAATAACCAGTGATGAGTGGTCTGATCTATTCCCTGGTTTAATTGTTAAGTTTTCAACCAAGTTACACAAATTTTCAGAAATTAAAATATAATCTAAACGTCCTTGTTTTATTGGATTTTTCTTTCGCCATGTAAACATTTTTTAAATTTGGATTCAAAACACTAAAGTAATCAATTATTTGTAAATCATGAAATTTTTTTCTCTTGCCTTTGGATTGTTTTGTTACAATAATTTTCGGTATCTACTGAAGGGTCAAGAGCCAGATTAAAATCACCACATAATATAAACTAATCATTATCAAATTCTAAAAAAAAGTCTCTCTTACTAATTCATAAAACTCATAATTGTCAGAGTTTGGTTCATAGATATTAATTAAAGTAACTTTATTATCCTCGATTGTCATATCGAGAGCCAATAAATTACCATTATCGTCCTGTTTCTCCCTGTGAATCTGAAATTCAAAATTGTTATTAAAGAGAATGCATACCCCTCTTGAGTTTGACTTGTACGAATTAAAAATACATTTATATCCCCATTGTGATTCAACATAAGGTTCTATTTCTTTAGTAAAGTGAGTATCTCGAAAACAGAGAATTGAAAAACCTTTTTTCTTATAATAATTTAAAACATCTTGTCTCTTGGTACCTGTTGCCAAGCCTTGACAATTCACCGTTGCTAGTTTAATTGAGCAACTTATTTCGTTTGTAGTGGTTTAGAAAAAAGCAATAAAGAGACATCAAATAAAGTGTTAAGCACCATCTTTCCAAATAATGAAAACACATAATGATAAAAACAGGGGGACATGCACACACTCAACGACACACTTACACAAAAAGTAAACATGATCTGAATTAAGAATAACGAGCCCGATCTCACAGTCAGAATGTGTTAAAGCAAAGTCCGCTCCGCTGCATATTTCAATAATATATTTAGTGTCCTTTCAATTTTTCAGACGCGTTGTCAAAAATATCAAATCTGTGAGGATTTCCTTCTTCGTCTAGGGCAAACACTTTTCCATTATAATACCAAGCACTGTAAATTCGTGGATCACTGTTCAAGTCGTGCACCAGTTTAGCATTCATTTGTGTTAGGTGATCGTGCATGGTGAAGATCTTTTAAAGATTTTCGTCAGATCTGTTTTTGATTACCATGATCTTGATGTCGGTGTTTCGAAATTTTGCGATCACATGTACAGGTCGTGGTCCTCTTCCATCTCTTCCGGGAATCAGATGGATCGCCAAGACATCTACTTTAACTATTGTACGAGAGGTGTTCATCAATCCTGCAGACTTGTTGCATAGAAACACGTCTGTCGACATTAAAATAGGAAAGTGAACATATTATACATGCAAGGGAATCTTTGCTTTAGTAGCCAGCAATGTTCCATTTTCAAATATTGAAAATTGATATAAATTTAATGATCACTGAAGACCTAACATGAAATCACGGAGCAATTAGATTAAAATCTTCGACGACACAGGCATGTTAAAGATTGTGCTCACCAACTTGGAGATTATATAACTAATATTATCTTTCGACCGAGTGTTATACGAGGGCGGTTTCAAAATTACGCGGACTCTTGTATTATTTACTCTTACAGACGTCACATAATTATGAAATTTTACAGAAATATGTATCTTAAAGATTCCAAAAAATTTTGGGCAAAATTTCTGTATTTTAAAAAAATTCTCCTAAAATTATCGCTCTGTTGATATCGCTGAAAGAGAGGTATGGAGCACGACAAAAAATGAAAACAAAAACATGCGGAATCGAAAATTTAAGTCATTATCTTTCTATAATTCGCGATATTTTTCGACAATTTTCTCAAATGTATATTTATATTGTTCTATTATTATGTATTTAGATTTCTGACCTGTGTTTGAAGCACTAAAAGAAATATAGTGATTTTTCTACAATGCCAAACCATTCCGGTGCAAAAACCTGTGAAAATGACGTCTCCTGAATTGATGGAGCACCACACTTTTGTTAAATTTTGTGTAATGCTCGAGATATCGCCAACACAGATTCAAATATGCATAAAAACATGCAGTAAACTAGGGTATTCATGACGTTTGTCTACAAATGGCAAATTTAAATTTTAGACCGTTAGACTTCTGTAAAAAGGGTATACGGGAGGACAAAAAGGTTATCGACGAAAACTTTATCCGGACTGTTAAGAACGTGATTGAGAGTGATCCAATGTCACACTATATCTCATACATGTAAATACCTGGTTTTAAAACAAAAGAAAAGAATATATTTTACTTGTTTAATAGATTTTAAGCTTGATACAAAATGATGTATGGATGTTGTGAAGATAAAGTAAATCAAATTTTTTTTTTAAATGCCCGTAACGTCAAAGATTTCGCTGCTCCGTGACTTCATGATATGTCATGATAAATCAACCAACATCACCCAAAATTGATACCAATTTACAGCACTTTGATATGAAATTTTGAAGACATATGAGTAAAGATTTTTTTTTATTATGTGTGACATTTTGCCCGATTATGTCGCCAAATATTTTTTCTGTGCAACAAGTCCGCGTAATTTTTGAACGACCCTCGTATATATATATATATATATATATATATAAGATATCACATGATTTGTAATTGAATATGATTTATTTCCAACAAGTTTAAAATACGCGGTTTTGTATCCCCAAGCCTTGGTGAAGGGATAAAAATATACAACGAGTTGGATAAAAAAACATATCTAACTACAATTCACGTGAGATTCTTTTCATCCCATATTTTATACACCACTATCAATGTTTAACACTGTTTTCATATAGAACTTTACTTCATTTCACTTCATCACTCTAACACGAAACCCATTGTGACGTCACAACTTTGTGATACGAAAAAAATATAAATTGAGGATAGAATAAATTGCAAAAAACATTTAAAGAAATAGTTCTGCTATATAAACTTGAAATTTCTATTTCCTATATTCTACAGTCCCATAGAGGTTAAAGTGAAGCCCTTGATGAATTCCCCAATGTCTTTGCAAAGTTTTCTTTTTCAAAAGACCCGATATTTAAGCAATCTTTATTAAAGCAATTTTATTCATGATATTAAATATTATCATATATGGTCGACACTATGACCTTGTCTGAAAACTCAATTTATCATTATGCCAAATGCTGTCTGACGTTTTTCATATTATTGTTAGTCCATTATTTATACACTAATTTGACCCCGAATTTCCGCTAATTCCCGATCATGACAAAGTGCACACGGCGGGTTTGACCGGTGGGCAGTGCATGCTAACTCCTCCAAGGCACCTGATCCTAACTATGATTTTTGGAGGCCCTTGTTTGCTCTGCTCTTATTTTCTATTGCTTTATGGACTTTTGATCTTGAATTCTGTTTGTTATCTCCATACATTTCATTAATTTAGAATTGAAAAAAAAAATTAGACAATTTACCAACAGATCATATTTCAAGGAAAAAATTAATAAGGATTCGTCTTGCTAATAATTTTGTATCTCCTCCTTAATGCCTGAAAAGAATGCCTGCGTTTGTCTGCACTTTTACAAATGTGGTATAAAACCACTGCATGTCTGTAAAATGATTTTTTTTTCCTGTTCCAGATCTTCCTGTAGATTGTAAGGACCTTCACGAAAACGGTCAGACTAATTCCGATGTGTACCAGATTTATCCCTCTGGCAGAAGCTCTCCTCCTGTCAGAGTTTATTGTGATATGAATGTTATGGGCGGGGGATGGACGGTATGTATAGAATATCACTCTTGTTTGATCTCAGTCCAGGTATCAGCCCGACTGGTACTATGGTATGTATAGAATATCACTCTTGTTTGATCTCAGTTCAGGTATTAGCCCGAGCGGTTTGTTTTCGGATGGTTCTCAGAGGGTTTGGCCCGAGACCAACCGCTTAAACTGATACCTGGGCCGAGATAAAAACAGGTTTGATGCTGTTTACATGCTTTATCTGAAAACAAATCCAATCAAAGAACATTTTTGGTTAAATTATGTTGTTATGTTATAAGAAAATTTGAGTTATCTTTTTTATTGCGATGTTCCTGAAGATGTTGCATGACAAAGATAAATAATCATATAGAAAGAATCAGGATATGCCTGTTGTCTTGAAAAATTACATGTCGAAGCTTATCAGATAACAAAGATAAAAATTGTCCAAAACGTAAATAAAATCTTGTAGACTGCGTAACGCAGGGGGAGTCGCGGAGTAAGGAGTAGATCCTTACGTCTCAAGTTTGAATCCCACTGTGGGGGGTAGATACCGGTCCTTCGGATGAAACCTTATAAACTGAGGTCCCGTGTCGCAGAAGGTGCTGGCACGTAAAAGGTCCTTCAATGCTCAGTGCCCTTGCCGAGCATCGGAAAGTATGACTGAAAAATTCTTGAGAGGGACGTTATACAACAAACAAACAAACATAAAAGAAATATTCCACTTTCACTGCATCAAACCGAGCTTACATCTTCTTCAACAAATCGTTACGTATACAATTTGTAGGACTTAAATTTATTGAAACTGTTTGTTTTTCGTATGACATACATGTATATTAAATCAAAAATGACACATTAAACGAAAACTTAGTATTGTCTTACTGTCAAAAAAGCAACAAAAAAAAAACGTTCATTTCTTTTCAAAATACGATTTATTGCTGTCCTAAGTAAAGAGGAGTGCTTTGTCTCATGCCACAAGTGCTAATATTTGGCACACTTTTTAAAAACAATTCTTTAAACATTCTAGCATAAATAAATACTTTTTTTTTAAATTTCAAGGCAGAATTTTCAATACAAAATATATCTTTTTGATACTTAAATAAAAAAAAAGATAGCGCTTAGTCTAGCACAACAAGTTAACATAGAAAGTGACTATTCGTTTGCCAAGGGCTTAACATTAGATGCCTGCGTCGCGGTAGGGTTTTGCACGATTAAGAACTCTGACTGCAAAAAAAATGGCCCAAAGTGTTGAGTATGTTGAAAGAATCACTGTCTAGATAAAAGACTATGCCTGGGCATAAACGATAGTGTAAAAGATGGGATAATTTGTATCACGGACGAAGCCCGTTTTTCTAAAATTTTGCTAAAATGTTTCCCACTATCGTTGATGTCCCTGTCATAGTCTCCTAACTAGACAGTGATTCCTTATTTTTTTCATATTTACATGAAATTACAATCTTAAAATAAATCAAAATACCGTCTAATTTAGTACATTTGAAATGCATGAGGCATTCCATTGCTATTTCCATTGCTTCGCTTCATGACGTCAACCTTTACTAAAACAAAAAATAGTCCGATAAATTAAAATACAAAACAAATTAAATGATTATTTAGGTACTGTAGTCAAATGTAAACATTTATGAAATAAACAACAAAAGAATTTTAAATTATGATCAAAAGCAATCTTGTTATGTGACCTAGATTTAGGTTGTCGGCAGCGCGAACACGTGTATAGGTCCTAGGTCACTTCTCCGCCGCCATATTGAATGCAATGTTGTAGTTGATCAAATAAGCGTTGGTCAGGAAACCGATTTCTGTGGATATTAGATTAACAGCGGAAGTTGAGTTGCTTACGAAGTTGGATGGTAATGACTGAGGGACGATATTAGTATCAGTTGATACATATGTATGTGGCTGTACCGATTTCTCGACATGATTCAGATGGGCTGTTTACGGAGTTCTCAGCCTTTTAATTTGAAGATAATTTATTATTTCTTTTGTTTGAAAAAAAGACATATCTAATTTCTTAGTAAACAATTATACTTTTTTCCTCAGTGTATTTATACGCCACTCATACATGCAGGCTGACATTTGACCTTTCTGTATTATTTCAAAAGAGAAATATACATACCACATGTATTACCATGAAATTTACAAGATGGACATTTGTCGTGTTTATTATAGAGAAAACAATAGGAAATGGATATATTTCTGAATAAAATCTGTATATCCGGACACATAAGTGAACCAACAACTTGCAATGATCGTACAATAATCAATCTAACCAGTTTATTGATGAGAGTTATTTATTACCTTACATAAGTGTTGAATGAATTAAATTCAAAATCTTGGAATCATGAACATTCTGTTTATTACATACGATTTTGTTCCTCGTTCTTCAATAAAATGTATGAAATAGATGACAATGAAGCTGTAGAACTGTAGTTCCTTGTTCAGGAAAAAAAAAAGATCTGGACGACCAGAGAGCTGTTGGGCCACCGTTGAAAAAAAATCTCGATAAATGTATTTTCTTGCTAAATATTACATTTTTCCCAACGTATTATCATGCACGATACGCATTGGACCAAACTGTCTTGCTACTCACAAAGACAGTAGGAAAAGACGAAACTTTTGATGATCTCAACTTCAGGCAGAGGGGTACTGCTCTTTTCCAGGGCAAATTAATAACGTTTAGTTGTGTTCTTGCCGATTGAAATTTCAATGACGTATATTTAAAGATTGCTTTTACGTCATATTTCACAAAAAATACACTATTTTGTCTTACGAAAAACCAGTATTGCAGGTATTAAAACAGTCTACTAGGTTTGTGGGTTTTTTTTTCTTTTTTTCTTTCCGGAATAGATGGTGTTATAGCAATCATAAAATACCCGATTACATTTGAAGTACAGTAACGTGTAATTATATATTTTTAGGCAATCCAGAAACGATATGATGGATCCGTGGATTTTGACAGGACTTGGGCAGAATATAAGAATGGCTTTGGTGCACCAGAACATGAAGTGTGGATCGGTAATTTGACAATGGATTACGACGAATATAGGATTATGTTTTTTTTATTTGAAGAATTATCTTCGTAGTAATATAAATTTCAGAGACAACTTTAGCATCACGTCTTATTTTTCGTATTTTTTTAAGTTAAGACTAACTTAATTAAAAAGATATTTTTTTGTTACTTTGTATAAAGATAGGGCTTTTCTGAAAATTACATAATTTTAATCAATCGCGTTTCTTATAATATTATATCAGAGATTAAAATCAACAACCGGTTTATTTACCGACTAGGAATTCAAATATCAGACACGGTTTAAAGTTGTTCAACAGTAGAAACTCGGGAACAAAAAAGGGTGAAAATTTGACTTTGAACGTCGATAACAAGTATGATGTACAGCTACACTTAATCTCCAGACTTGTATATTTTTTTTAGATCATATATACGCCAAATCTATTTTTAATAGTAAGAGGTAGAAAACCATTTTCAAAAAGTCTTTCCACGAGGACAATGAACTGAAATAAATTACATCTTAAAAAAATGTCTACTGCGTTTTAAAAACATTGATCAACAATCATTATAAATAGAATAATCAGCAGAATCAATGATCAACAGAACACATTAGTCTTTTGAACCTTGATTAAGATATAATTGGAATTTAATTAAACACTGTCAATTTATCATTTTTTTTTGTACAGGAAATGATTTAATCTATCAACTAACAAAGGGACACAACTCCTACCTCTATGTCTCCATCACGATAGCGAATGGAAGTAAGCTGTATGAATTATACGATCGATTCTCTGTCGCCAGTGAAGCTGAAAAATACAGACTTTATCTCGCCGGACCTGCTACAGGAACCCTAGGTACTTGACTAATGGAGTTCCCTGCTTTTGAAATAAAACAAAATTGTAAAGATACCTAAAAGTTATAAAAGCAATCTGAATATAAAGTACGAATGACGAATAAGGTTCAATATAAATACAAAGTTCTTATGTTCTAATTCGTTTCACTCAAACGAACATAAATTATTTACAATCAAAACAAGAACACTTGTCTACATAGGAAATGGAAGCGCTTGCTTGCCAATATTTATTAGACGTATACATTTACAAAAACAAGTCTTCAATGGTACCGATTCTCTACCCTCCTTCTACAATATATCAAAAATATAATTAATCACACATAACAGTACAAAATGCATTTTAACACAATGCTTTTATATGTCCTCACTTCACTGATTAAAAACGTAATATAATGCATGTATGAACACAATTATGCTTCCCTCGCCGCCCAGGAAAAACCATAGATAAAAAACAACATCGATTTATGTTGAAAAAACTATGGAAACCTGTAAGTCCGCAGCAATTGCGAGGTAAACAAAATGAATGGCGGACTCATTCTCACAAACTTATGTACGTATCATATATTATAATGTACAATTAATCGACTAGTTTAAGTAAAACCTATGCAGAATGAATGTAAGTTAGAACTATCTGTAAACACATTTCGACTATATGTAGCTAATATGTACCCTTACACAACAATCTTACATTCATATCAAATTTTACATAAAATTATCTAGAGCGACTAAGCAAATTGTTTCCCATCTTTGACAATTAATCTGTTGTGTACAAAACTTTCAATTTTCTTGAAATGAAAACAATTACTTTCTTTATTAAACAAAATACTAGTAAAAGGTTGAAGTAAGTAAGAGGGTGGGTGGGTGGGTGTGAATGTCGCAAAGCAAAGCCTTCGAATGAGTTAAAATCGTGATTAAAGTGAATACCTGTTCACCCGTTCTACAGGTATCGACCTTTAAATACTGACCAATAGCTACTGTCGCTATTATTAGCACATAATAAACAAAAGCACGTGTTCCTAGTACATATGATAAATTAATTTATGTTCTAATTCGTTTCACTCAAACGAACATAAATTATTTACAATCAAAACAAGAACACTTGTCTACATAGGAAATGGAAGCGCTTGCTTGCCAATATTTCGAACATAAAGAAAGGGGGGCTCTGGTTTTTCTACAAGCCCAAGAAGCAGTTAAAAATTAATGTTCATTTATATAAGGAATCTTTGCTAAAAATTTTTGTAAATGTTGATCTTTATTGCATTTTCTTAATCATACGTGTGTTTAACAATTTCTGGTGGAAACTTTATTTATTTATTTATTTTTAAGTAAAACTAGATATGCAATCTTAACCTATATTTGTCCGAATAAATATAAAGCATTCAAAATGTTTATCCGATTCTTGTGTTGAATAAATATTTGGAACAATGATCCTTTTTAAACAAGCTTTTGCAACAAAGCAACCATAGTTTTGACGCTGATACTGGAAATAAAAAACTAGATCGTACTCACTTTTTTCAGGTCCCTTTTGTCTTTTCTATAAATGATAAAGAACAAGTATCATAAAATAACATCGAATCTCCAAACATTATTCGTTCAATTAACTCAAACATCCATCTTAAGCTATCAAACATAAGAAACTAAACAAATCATATCTTATATAGTGTTTTATATTATTGATATGGATTTCACCATTAGCAAGATTAAACGCATACATATATTTCTTTTATAAAAGTATAAGTCTTTAAGATTTCATTTTTCAGACATGACAGATGTTATCAGATGTAAATCATCATAATATGCGCTGTTAATACAGTTGTATTTTCCTTCAATTCACTTTATTGTCTATTAAAATTGACCGTTCAAAAACAAAAACATCAGTATATTCTTTTAAGTATATAGAACCATACAACTTATGTCTTATTCTTTTTGGGTATAGACTTTGATTGTACCATTTGCTAGATTGAACGCAAACATGTATTTCTCCTATACGTTTATGAATTTTAAATAAAAAACATCTTTACATTCCAAACAAAACTAATGACGATTGTTTATCTTAAGTAATCATCATAATTTTCGCCATAAAGCATTTTCCATCAATTTGCTTGCCGAACGTAAATAAGTTCTGAAAATCAATTAAAATTTGCAACAAGCCTTTTAGAATACATGTATATCAAATTTGTATAGCATAGTATCGCTGTAAATTATTGTTGGCTGCATCATTCTGTGCGCCAGAAATCATCATGATTACAACACTGACAACATACTATTCGACCAGACTTTAACAAGCTGCGACGTGCTACACACCAGAAAAATGTTTAGAACTACACTGGCTGCGTCAATACGCACCAGGACTTCCACTGGCTACAACATGCTATGCACCAGGACTTCTACCGGCTGCAACATGCTATGCACCAGGACTTCCACTGATTGCAACATGCTATGCACCAAGATTTCCACTGGCTACAACATGCTATGCACCAGGACTTCCACTGGCTGCAACATGCTATGCACCAGGACTTTCAATGGCTATAATGTGCTATGCACCAGGACTTCCACTGGATGCATGGTGCTGTACACCAGAAACACCCTGAAAACTCTACTTGCGTCACATACGCAGCAACATCAACTTACTAACTTCACTGGCTGCAACGTGCTATGCACCAAGAACATAATGATAAATCTACTAAATGAGGCATACTAAGCACCAGGATTACTATAAAGATCACTGTGCATTAAATGTATCTTATATACTGAATCTTCATGTGCAGTAAAACCAACACTTCATAACTGTGCAAAAATATAACTATTTTATAAACTTCTATTACAAAATACAATTAAGTACTGTTTTTCCATTATACTATATAAAAAAAAAAATTTTTACATGTAATTTTTTAACGACTTCTAGATCACTTTTCATTTTATATTCTGCGACAGTGTGCATGGATATTATTTTTATAACATTTTAAATTTCTTAAGCCTTTAGAGCGGCATTTCCATGTACATCTGATTTTCTAATTTTAAAGGAAGCAGTATTATATATAACACAGATAAAGTAAAATCAAAACCGTTCAATGTTCAATGTAGATACAAATACAGGGTCTTGAGCCTTTAGAGCGGCATTTCCATGTACATCCGATTTTCTAATTTTTATCGAAGCAGTATCATATATAACACAGATAAAATATAATCACAACCGTTCAATGTTCAATATAGATTCAAATACAGGGATATAAAAAAACGTCCCTCATTCAAAATTTATAAATCATTACGATTATTTCAAAATAAAACCTAAAATAATAATAGTTAAGATATTCCTATTTAAGACGTTCTGGTATTCCCAAAAAACAAAATTATATATACAATTTTATGCTTGTATGTTCTTGAAAACTTAGACTGCTATCTATACACTGAATCAAAAAGCTCCTCGACACGTAACAACTTCAACCGACGTGTACTTGTTTTCAAATATCGCATGTCTTTTGAAAACAAACTGCAAATTTAATTTTTATTTGCGTCGTAGTGCTGATGAGTGAAATCTAGTTTGTTCAAGTCGTGTCCAAAACAATATGATATGGCTAATCATAAATATCAAAACGTTCACAGTTGAATCAAAATTTGACCGTGAAACCTGAACACAATCAATCGTATTCCATATAACTTCATTATAATATTTTACTGAAATATATAGTATACTCGGATATTTATCATTAGACCAGAAAAGAAAGTCAACAATATTAAATAACATTTCTTAACTGTTTGAAAGCTTTTTAAAGATAAAATTAATCCAGAGCTTTTCCCTTCTATCTTTCATTTAATAACGAGAAAATGAAATGATTTCATTTACAAGCAGTAGGCTTTTGTATTTTTGATTGATAGTATTTAAAATACATCTATCTTATATCTAGAGGTTTTATCTAGAGTTTGTTGTTTTCCATGTGAAGCAGAGTGTGTTGCGAAGAGAATCTGTAAAAATTAAGCTGAATTATAATCTCCCGACCTAATTTAACTTAGTTGTGAAATCAAGTCCAAATCAGTCTTTAAGGGTTTGTTAAATAAGCATACATGTACATATGTACAAATACATTCATACAGTATATCGAAGCCTGCTGTAGATTCTAGCTACTCTCTCATAATCATAAGCGAAATCCTTTATCGAAGTGGTACATGTATTCTGTGTGTTTAAATGAATGTCATACTGCTCTATAAACAATTAAAAAATGATTTGTATATTCTACATCATCATGATACTGATTGTATAATTATTATGCTGACTGTTAAAAAGAAAAAATACCAGCGCTATGCTTTACTGTTTACAAGTTATAAATTTATATTTTATACAATAAAATGTATGTCTTACGTAATAAAGTGAATTGAATTCAATTGTATTCAAAACGTTTTCATTATAGATAACTTAAGTATTATCGAAAATACTTATCTTTTACTTCAATGACCATTATATACTCTCTGCTTATGGATGTAAAATCTGTTGAACTGTTCAGGCGATTCTGGACCTTTGTCTTCCGATGAGCTGTGGAAAATTCTAAGAAGATAGACATAGGTGAAATAACTTATCGAAAAGGTATCTTGTCTGTGTTTACTTTCATTATGTACTTTTATTTTTACAATAATAAACGGGGGAAAAATTAATACCGCGTTCTTGAACTTGAACCTTAATTATCACCAAAAACTGAAAACATTATTTTTAAAACTTATCTTCTGCTTAAATGGCCCTTTGTTACTCTGTTTATGACTGTGAAATCTCCTTTGACTGTTGATGTAAAGAATGCTGGACTTCTCGTCTTTTGTTGAGCCGTGAAAATCATTACTTCAGGTATACATGTACGTATCTAAGATTTGAGGATTCTCGGTCTGCATGCGCTATTCTGGATACTTCACCACGAGAACTGTGTTTAATGAACCGTCTCTGTATTTTCGATGGTAAACTGAATGTTTGAAGAGAATAGCTGTCTTTGTCGAATGCAATGCCATATAAAATTTGTAGACTGGTTGTAGAATCGACTTTCAAACGGGGATGGGCCTGTCTCCTTACAATTTTTGTCATTAGGAAGTATACGTCTGAATGTCGCAAAGCAAAACCTTCGAATGAGTTAAAATCGTGATTAAAGTGAATACCTGTTCACCCGTTCTACAGGTATCGACCTTTAAATACTGACCAATAGCTACTGTCGCTATTATTAGCACATAATAAACAAAAGCACGTGTTCCTAGTACATATGATAAATTAATTTGTTTTCTTCAATTCTATAGGTGACAGTATGTTAAATACTGGTAATCCGGGCCGTGACCTTTCTGAGATGTACTTCACGACCTCTGATAGGGACAATGACAGATATGAGGCGGCAAACTGTGCTGTTCACACTGGAGGTGGGGGGTGGTGGTTCAACTCCTGTCACTTAGCATTCCTGAACGTTCGCTGGTCTGTGTCAGGCGGCCCATATCTCTGGAATCCATCGGTCAGATATTCCAGCTACGCAAGTGCAACAATGATGCTGATCAAACGCCACTAGGTACATCATTTCTTAAATTAAAATATTTACCTTTTAACCAAGATGAAATACAGTAAATAAGATATATAAATATTTCGTTTTATATATTCAAAGACAAGGGGTTTAGATACTTTTCTGAGATATGTGTCTTTATACATGTATTTGTTTTACTTCTTTTTGTGTTTCTTATTTTTTGTGATTTGATTTACCTTGCAGATGAAGATATTAGAAATTGGTAAACCCCCAGATTGAGAATGCAGTAGATGTTTTAAAGCACATCTTGATGAAGCGAGTCAGATACAGAGACAATTTTCATATGATTAATCTTCGTATTATTTTTGATGTAATTTCTTATTGGATTTTTTTTAAGACAAAAGAGGCTCGACGACGTGTAAGACAAAAATGTTTACCATTAGCTAAAAACTCATTTATATATTCATTACCTTATTTATGCAATTTGTCGACTGAAAGTTCTAAAGTATAGAGGATAAGGGCATACGCTTAATTATGTACTAGTATTTATTAAATGAATTTAACGAGGCCAAATCTACTTGATCTGTATATATGTTTTTCTTATTTCTTCTATTCGTGTTTGTTTTTCTTCAATTTCATTTATTGACTGTTCTGTTAAATTTTGTTCCAATTCAAATATTTCTTTTTCTAATTGTTTTTCTCTTTCATTTGTTTCCTTCTTTTTGTAAGTGGAATAGGAGATTGACTTTCCTCTTATTTCCATTAGTAAAATATCAAGGAAAAGTTGATCACTAATAGTAAATTGAAAATCATCATTATCTAGACAGCTTAGTCTTTCCATACTGTAAACAGGGCAGACATACTAAACGTTGACCTCTTCAATCTTACATTTTATCTTTTTAACAAATTCCTTATCAGTTAGTAAAGAGTTATTAAATTTCCAGAATCCTCTTCCTTTTATGAACTCATTTAATTTACAACTAAACACCACTGGTGAGTGATCAGAACGATAACTGTTCTCGTAAATTACACAAGGAGTCATAGTGAACAAAGATTCTGATATTAAGAAAAAGTCAAGCCTAGCTTGTTTAATTGGGTTTTTTCGTCTCCATGTAAATCTTTAAGTTTGGGTTATTTTCACGATATACATCCTTTAGGTTTAAAGCATCCATAAGTTTTAAAACTTCAAGTCGTGATTTTGGATTGTTTAAATTTTTGTAGTTCATTGAATCTAACACTTTATCAAAAATTAAATTAAAGTCAACTGCAATAACAATGTGTTGAGAACAATTTATCTCTTCTATTTTATTAAGTAAACTTAAAAAAAATTGGGACTATAACAATTTGGACTGTATATATTTATCAGTAAAAAAGGTAAGTCTTCAATGAGAACATCTAAAGTAAGATAACTTCCCTCAATATCCTTAAACTCGTTGCATATTTTTACTTCACAATTATCATCAAATAAGATAGAAACTCCTCTTGAATTAGATTTAAAAGAACTTTAAAAAAAGCTTTACATCTCCACTGTGTTCTTATCATGTTCTCATCTTTTTCTACAAAATGTATATCTTGAAGAAAATAAACATTATATTTCTTAGCTTTTAGATTTTTGAAAACATCACTTCTTTTATCTATATCCCCCAGGCCTTGGCAGTTTACTGTCAGAATTTTTGTTATTTTCCCTATGTTCCATAAATGTCTATGTGATGATAGGAATAATGCTGACCCCCAGTTGTCAAAAACAAATATATGGGGAAAAAAAGTTGAAAAAGGTTGGAAAAAAAATACACACAAAAAAAAATAATGGAACTGTCCAAAAAGACATGTCTCTTGTTGCTGATTACTTTGAGGGAAAAATTTTGCCAAACACTTTTTTAAGTTATGATAATAACTTCGCAATAAGCACATTTCTAGAAATTGAAGATGCTAACGGATTGTAGAGAATACTATGCACAAAGACTTTTCTATTTAACAAAGATAAAGCATAGAAAGTTATGATTAAAGTTTAATAACTTGAACAATAACAGAGAAAACTCTGGTTTCAAACAAATCACAACTTGACGATTTTGTATCAATTAGGTATTGTATAGTTTTTTGATATTATGGAGACTATGTGCATAGATCCCCCCATTGTAATGTGGTATTTAAGTCAAAGATTATATATTCACATATTATGTTAACACCAGGCAATATTTGAAATAAAAAGAAAATTATTGTTTACCAGATGCGAAAAACAAAACAGGAAATACTTTGTAGTAAAATTATAGCATTTTACTATAGATAAGTATCGCCTACCTTAGCATAAGGTGACGACGGGCACCCAGGTTTACATGGTAGGTAAACACAGGTACATGCAACAAATATAACAAACAGGAAAACGTGGTGAAAGGGTTGACTGGTAATTCTCGACTGAGGTAGGAAACGTGCCGGCACGGGTGGATGGCTATGAGGTCAGGGTGAAAGGACATAGTGGACATATTTACATATACAATTTCACGACATTCCTCCCCGTTTTATTTAATAAAGCTAGGGGCAATTACTGTAATTTATTCAGAGGAATGTAAACCAGAAATATATAATTATTATTTATTATTATACCTCATTATACATATTCTACACAACACACTATCTGATTGGTTCTAGTTTATCACGTGATCGGGCCGTAAAACTTCATATTTCCCGGCCGTCGGCACGCTTTTCATCATATTCCACCTCTTCGGAACACCTAGTGTATTTTCCCGCAATATAGTTCCTGCTAGGTGAACAAAAACTTCCGAGAGAAGTAGACGTCACAATAGCTTGGTTTACGTCACAAAAGTGATGATAATGTGTTGAACAAAAGGTTTTATAGAAACTTTCACTGCATGAAAAGTCGGGTTTACTTTTACCTTAAATGCAATTTAAATGCTGCGATTATTTAATGTTTAAATGCATAGTATCACATATTGTGGGATCGTAAACCTTAGAAAATAATAAGCATTTAATACGAGTTTAATGGAAAATTAAAAGAACAAATTTAATAAAGTTTGGAAAATTGTAAACTTACTTATACGTTCGGATTTAAGTCTCCCATAAACAAATATTATACCTCGAGTATACAAAACGTACAACTATTATTAAACATGCCCATAAAATAAACGTTTTATGGTTATATTAAATTTGATCGTTTAATAAAATTTAATCTAGAACTTATCCTCATTATTTTTTTGTTAAATTCACACTTTACTTTATAATACTTCCAAAAATTAAGCTATATACGGAGAATTGTAAACTTACTAATACGTTCAAATTTTAATATTTCATAAACTAATATTAAATATTTTGTATATGTGATGAAATATATGGATTAAACCTTCCCATATCATTAAAATTTATGGTTGTATTAGATGAAATTTAATATAATTATATTATTGCTAATTTTTTTTTATTTAATACTTATTCCATCATTATTTCGTATGGTTTATAATTGTGTTTTTCGCAAGTATTTTACAATACACAAATCCACTTCTCGTTCAATTTTATTTTATGTTATTTGTGTACAAACAATGAGTTCTAACAAAGTATAAGATATTTCAAAATTAATGCCTAAATGTCAGCATTTAAAAAAATTACAATCATAAATGTAGCTCAATTATAATGGAGCAAATTTTTGCATAATAGTAGTAGGTACTAAATAATACTTTAGTAAGTTAAATAATTTTGTATTTTACAAAACACTTAATATGGAATTAAAATTTTATTAATTTAAGATACCCTGACAAGAATGGGTTATCATGTCCAAACAAATCAATAACAAAATAATTATAAAAATAGAATTGTATGTAAAATTTAAATCTGCAATAAATCAGAACACAACAGGTAAAAAAAATGCAGTCATTTTTGACTCCAAAAGACTGCAAAACTTGTGACCGAAACTACCCCTATTGAAATTGCTGCATGGGTTGTAAATGGTTTTTCAATTTCCCACAAAAAATCGTATCAAACTTTGCACAGAAGAATAAAAGTTGGCAATAAAAAATGCCCATTAAAAATGCCCATTCTTTTTACATGTACATCTATTAAGACACACTAAGCCACTGACAGAGAAGCCTCACTCGCCCACAAGCAAGAGCAAAAGGATCGGTCAGAGACGCCACCTTTCTCTTACATGGGTATCAAGATCTGCAACTTACTGCCAGCAAAGCTTTTTCAGACAACCCTTATATTGCTTCCCGAGTATTTCCACAATAGATGTCCATGCACTAATTATCAACTTGTAAAAACATGGCAATAAATCAGAGATTAAAAGTGTATGTACATGTGTGCGACACAATAAGCCAGTCGATCTGGTATCAATAAAAATATGAAAGCTTTTAAATCTTTAACCAAGTACAGTAAATACTTTATGTTGACTGTGTAAAATACAACACCAAAAAATTTTTTTTATATCATTTGGTTATGTCAATTCAAATTAAAGAAAAAGCATCACAATTACACAAAATAGTAACAGCTGATAATTGGTCTCTAATACCCCATATTTGTTCCAACTGCTAGGTTTATTGCTTGATGATTATAACTTTAACATATCCTCATTTTACATTGGAATGCAAGACATTTTGATAGTGATATTTTTTTCAGTCATTAATCTTCTACACTTTGCCTCAAAATTTCAAGAATGAGCATGTACATATAAAATTTCCTGTAGAAACATATGTACAAGTATATTTAACAATTTTTTTAGCCTTAATTACAATTTAATCTTAATGCAAAAAATTCTAGTCATAAACTCTTTTACTTCATATGGAAAGAAACAAATTAATATTTTACTCTTTCAATTCTCATTACTCTTGCAATATTATATTTATTAAGATCACAATTCACCCTTTTTTACTCAGAAATGTCTCTACCTCATCTGCTTAGTCTACTTTTTACATCTATGACACACTAAGCCACTGACAGAGAAGCCTCACTTGCCCACAAGCAAGAGCAAAAGGATCGGTCTGAGACACCACCTTTCTCTTACTTGGGTATCAAGATCTGCCACTTACTGCCAGCAAAGCTCTTTAAGACTACCCTTGATTGTCTTATTTTTTTCCACAATAGATGTCCATGCACTTATTATTAAGTCAAACTTGTATATATATGTATTTCATAAATCAAGATTAAAATATATGTGATTGCATACTACACGATAAACCAATCAATGTTTAAACAATAAAAAATATAACAGTTTTAATCTGTAATGAAGTATCAGAAAAAGCTTTAACTGTCAAAAATACAACACAAGGTATATTTTTCTTATCTAACATTGAATGTGTCAATTAAAGTTAAGTTAAAAAAAACATCACATTTGCGCAAAACAGTAACAACTTAAGATGTTTGATCTCTAATAGCCCATTTCTGTTCAATTGCTACATCATTAGGTTTGACTCTGTTAGATTCTTTATTTGTCCTAGTTCTTCTTATGCTCTGCCTTTTAGAGTGTTTTGATTTGAGAGTGGCACTTTTGGTGTCCTGTTCTTTACGGACTTTTTCACATTCATCAGAATGGCACTTCAGTTTTCTAATTTCATAGATAGTATCATCTTTCGAATCATTTTTTGTACTATGAAGACGTAATCAATATTTAAAACTGCTTCTACTTGCTTTTTCTTCTCTTCATCCCAAGAAATTTTCAGCTCTGGAGAAGCACATGTAGCTCCTAATTTCTACAACAAATATGCAAATAAATACCCATTTGCCTATATATACATATTGTATGTGTGCTTCTGGATTTATGTATATATTAACTAGTACACAAAGTCTAGGTTGATTGTAAACTTATCAATTGACCTAGAGGAAACACTGCTCAATTTTGATTAATTATTGACAACTGACATATTTTTGAACCTATCTAGATTTTAAAAGAAAGTGCATATGGCGGTCTATTTAATATTACATGTATGGGGTGATGTGTTTACATTTGTGTGTGATTACATTGATTGCAATGTAGTTCTAAAAAGGAACAATTGTATGACAAAGAAAGGGGTTTGTGAGTTTTATTCCATATAATGTTTCTTTATTCCAGGTGGTTCTCTTAACATCAGAACTTTGACATTAACAGAAGACCATAAAAGATATGCCACTTTTTCAAGTCTGGGTAATAAAATATTTATCTATAATTTCAGACCAGGGAGCTACAAATTTTGAGACTAGTGTTGGTGTACATGTAAATTGGAGACTAATGACTTTTTCCCTATCTTTTTTTGGAGCATTTTACCACTATGTTTACCTGCTTGACCTTGAACATGTTGAGGTGCCCTTTTCTCTGTTCCTTCACAATAATTCTTTCATTTAGGGGCAAGATACTATGGATATGGTAAAAAGCTGTAAGAAACAAAACATGAAAAATTAATAACAGGTATGGCTCTCCATAGAAAGAGTATACAAAAAAGGAGAAAAGATATACAAACAGGGTGTACTTATAACTAAAGCAAGTAGTTAACATTTTACACAATGATAAAATTCTCTGTGTCATCTAGTTCAGAGAATTACATAAAAAAAACTTATAATTATATGTATAGATCAATTTATAGACAACAAAATATGATACGAAACATACATAATGGTACCGTAATCCGAGCACATGGAATTCGAAGATTTACAAAATTTATGAAAATGCAAATAATAGCATTTACAGCATTTAACATATTAAGACATCTATAGTTTCAGACCAGCAAGCTACAGATTTTGTGGATGTACATGTAAATTGGGGACTAGTAACTTTTTGCCATCTTTTTTTTTGAGCATTTTACCACTGTGTTTACCTGCTTGACCTTGAACATGTTGAGGTGCCCTTTTCTCCGTGTTCCTCCACAATCTTTTATTTCATTTAGCAGAAAGATACTATGGATAAAAAAAAATATGAAAAATCAATAACAGGTATGGCATTTCATAGAAAAAATATACAAACAGATGTATTTATGATTAGAGCAGGTAGATAACATTCATACAATAATAAAATCCTTAAACTTTTGTGATCTAGTTCAGCGAATTATTTCAAAAACATATGATAATATGTATAGGATCAAATTTAGAGACGAAAAAACATGATACAAAACGGATGTACATAATGGCGCACCATACTCGGAACACATAGAATTTAAGAGTTTACGAAAATACGAAAATGCAAAGGTTAGCATCTACAGCATTTAACATGCAAGTTATTGGGATAATGAGCAAGTGATTTAACATAAAATAAAATATACTAACAACTTACACTGTAGATAGCTGGGGTTTAAAGTGGACAGGAAATTCAAAGTTCCAGTAAATGGTGGCAATCTCATACACAATAAGTCGTACAACAAATGATTAGTTCGTATCTCAAACTGGGTAGCCAAATATCAGGTCATGTCACTTTAAGAAGGAAGGCTCAGCAAGTTCGATGTTGTCAGATCATTCCCATAGATACTTCAAACATTTCTGGCACAATTTCTGAAAGAAAAGTTGTATTTTGAAGGTGTTTTTTTTTTCAAATTAGGATTAATTCTGATGAATGTAAAAATTTGAAAAGTTTACAGATGACAGACGAATACCAGACACTGATCAGAAAACTCTATTGGGTCTTAAAATAGCTCAGGTGAGCTAACAAAAATTCAATTCATGTGATTTTATTGATCTTATCAGAAAACTTAAGAAATATTACCTTTGTGTTAATTTTCATACTGGTTTTGTCCTTCTTGTGAGTATTCGGATTCCTGTAAATAATGCATGTATAATTGTGCATCATAGAATATGATAGTATTTTCAATAATTTATGCTTATTAAGTATTTAATGTAGAATAATTATGCATAGCTCTGTGCAATTTATAGCATGTTTAGATTACCTATCAGAATCCATTGCTATTGTATTTTTAGGATTAAGGAAATTAAGAATATAAACCTCGTCTTGTTTACTTGGTAAATAGTAGTTCAAGTTGTTGCAATATTTTTTATAGTCTTATGCTAAAATATACAAGTTACTAAAAAACAATGCTAGGTTATATGTGTTATATGAAAATTTGAGCTGCATGGTTCTCACCATTTTCACAAGCTGACTATATACGCAGGCGCTGTGGGGAATCGTCTCAGGCACAGTCCACTGCAACTATTAAATGATCAAAATAAGTGCTGAATATCATCTTGAACATGCATTAAAAAGTAAATATTTTTTTTTTTTACATTGTACAACATACTTTGTAAATGCTGAACAGAGGAACACTAAAATTCCTGAACCAATCCCAAACGAGGAAATTCTGGTTAAAATCCATCTTTATGAGAGATGTTTAAAAGTGTTAAATAATTATTGCAAAATTTAAATAGCGCTTGCCCAAACGTTTTTACGGTCAGGCATTTTATGTGTAGTGCCCAGACTAAGGAACAGTAACATTGTCAGTAGCAGAAGTAATTATTCATTCAAGGACACAT
This sequence comes from Saccostrea cuccullata, assembly GCF_032062105.1. Lineage (NCBI taxonomy): Eukaryota > Metazoa > Mollusca > Bivalvia > Ostreida > Ostreidae > Saccostrea > Saccostrea cuccullata. Next base: position 310,381 of record NW_026935988.1, on the reverse strand, counting down.
GATAAAATTTTGTACATTGTTCCTACCGCAGTACAGGGTCGTAAAATGTCTTCATCTTCTGTCAAAACAGAAATTCCATCCAAAGCTAATCATGCTTCTCCTTTTCGCGACACTCTCTTTCGCACTTTCCCTCTGTACAACATCATGATCAAGTTCAACATGGCTGCGTGGAACCCCCAAAAAATTGAATTTCGGCGCGGCGTGTTGTTTAAATTAATTGCTTTTCGAGCCCGACTTCGATCCCAATGTAATTGTACTACAGTATTAGTCGACAGTTTTAGTGAAAAAATATCTATTCCACTGTTTTGAAAATCTACATTAGGGTTAAATAATTAAAAATGAATAAATGAATAATTAAAAATTAAAATAATTTTTTTTTTAAATGTTTCAACATAAGTTTACGTAGCAACATTGACGGTTCATTAATGTCGGGCCAACATTACAACGTCGGAAGTTTTAATGTAAATGATTTTGTTATTTTGCAATAATAAAACTGTAAACAATCTTTTATTTTGATTAAAATAAAGAATTAATATTTATGTCATATTTAAAATACCAAAAACATACTTAAACTTTAAGTTAAAGCATATTTACTTTTACAGGTCGATATTCTTAAACAAAACGTATAATCTTCTCTATTAAACTATATTATTCTCGACGTATTTTGCATTAAATATAATTATACTTATTTGAAAACTGTAGTTAATTATATCACAATATATTTCATGTAAAATGTACCGTTATACATTAATTAAATTCAATACAAGAAATTTAATGGAGTAAACGAATATATTAAATTATATTAAACGCGACTTTTCATGCAGTGTTTACGTAAAAAATGAAAATGAATTTGAGAGAGGTGCCGAATTTGAAAGTTTGTTTATTTCAAAGGTTTTGCTTGTTTCGGTATAATAAACAATTCATTGCATGAATGTTCGGGAAACATGAAGACGAAGCCCTCGGGGAATATGATTTTTCTTGGCTGAATAAGTCTTCATATTTCCCTCACTATCATGCAATAAATGTATAATATGACATGGAAAACGCATGAACTAATACATGTATCCCCATGAACTTGGCCGGAATTACTTTTAGCGCCTTAGTTCTGCAGGATAAACATGTAAATATGTGGCACGATTGAGTATGGTTCAATGATTTGCGAATTAAATCCGCATGCATCTTCCACACTGGATCAAATGATTATATTAATTTTGCCATACATATTCCATGTTGTCTGTTATACATTTCCTATATTTTAATACTTAATTCATAGTCAAAAGGAATCTACCTATGACCTAACACTGACCTATACTTCCATGAGAGTCCTGTAACTGAATGGTTTCATGACAAATGGTTTTAGTCAAGTGAAGTTCAGTTGTACCAGTATAACTTAATCATGTATACAACTAATTTACCTAATTATATTGTGCCGATGTGCAGTATACGTTAGGACTTTACAACAGATAAATCAACTAAACTGTTGTGATGTATTCTAATGATTAACTTAATATATATTACGATTATCTTTTTCTGAATGTCGTACGTCACCTTAAATACGTCGATGCCAAGTACTACCTAACCTAAGAACTAAACTAACTGAAGAAATACTTGTTACGTTTCCTTATTTGCTGACTATTGATAGAAGATCCTTTAAAATATTACAACATGTACTGAAAACATATTTACAAAACACATTCCGCATCAGTACCGTCACTGTCTAAAATATTAGTAAGCCAGGCATGATACAGACAATGTATAACATATAACTATATACAAAGCAATCCCCCCAATACCGTTACTGAGAAAGGTCAGCCAAGTATATAAACGGAAAGCATAAGGCTATTTACATAGAGCAATCCGACCAATACCGTCACTGAGAATGGTCAGCCGGGTATATAACGGAACGCATTGCTTATATACATGAGACGATCCGACATGATATACCGTCACTGATATCAGTCAGGTATATCTGTGTGAAAATTAGCGACATCAATCAACCAAACTTGTAAGAGATTTATTAGGACCCGACACTCCAAACCACACTTTAAGTAGATATGTTTTTGCATAGAGCAGATTAATATCTGATTTGAATTATGCAAGTAGTTGTAGAGTGTTTCGACTATTAAGAAGCCTCATCAGGGGTCACGGACATAAATCATGGTGTTTGTTTTAGGTGAGACCGGATTATCTCGTCACCTATATTCTTGTGTTTGCTGTAAGCAATGATTGGTTGAGAATTAAATAAAGTTTTGCATTCTGGATTTCTAAGAATGGTGTTCCAATATTTTAGAATTCGTTTTTTCAGTCCTTTAACGCAAGGGTTAAATTTAGTAACCAGTACTGTAGGGTTACGTAATGACTGTTCTTTAGTCTTTTTGATGATGAGTTTTGATCGGTTTGTGTTGACCGTTTCCTTGATAATAGGATCAATTTCCGAAGTAGAGTAGCCTCGCTTTGATAAGTGCGTCTTGAAGTCATTAAGTGTTGCATGTAATATTTCAGGGTCAGTGGTGTTTCTTGCATGTCTAATGCATTCTCCTTTAATGAATCCTTTAAACACAGCTGGGCTATGAGCGCTCTGTCTGTGTAGATACTGAAAATTATTTGTTGGTTTGATAAACGACTTGATATCAAGTTTGTTAAAATTTTGAAATTTCTGTCCTTTATAAATTGTAGTATCAAGGAAGTTAACAGCAGATGGAGAAATTTCAAATGTAAATCTGAGATGCTTGTGACAGTGATTGCCGATATTAAAGAATTCTTCTATCTTTGGTTGCGTTCCATTGAATATTATGAAACCGTCATCACGGTATCTGCCGTGGAAGACAATTTTGCTGGCATGACGAAATTGTGCCATTATTTGCTTTGTGATTTGATACATTCTGATGTCACAGATCTCTGGACTGGGGACTGCCCCCATACTTGCTCCTATTATTTGTTTGTAATATTTTCCGTCGAATTCAAAGTAATTGTTTTCCAAGACGCATTTCAGTAAGAAGTTTAGATCCTCAGGGTCCGGATATGGAATGTCTAATTGCGTTTTATTGGCCTGTGTGTAAGCCTCATTTACTGATGAGAGAAGTTCGTTGAATTCCATGTTTGTGTACATGCTCGTCACATCATAAGTAATTAATAATGCGTTTGTTGGCAATGTGAGGCGTTCGATTTTGGTGATAAAGTCCGTAGTGTCTTTGATATAAGTTGATTGTTTTTGTACAATGGGTACAAGAAAGTAATCGCAATATTGTCCTATTTTCCTCGTTGGCGTATCGCATTGCGAGATAATTGGTCTACCAGGTGGTAATTTCCTAATGCTGCACTGACCGTTTATTAGAGCATTGTAAATGTTTGCTGGTATTTTGTGGGTTTTCGGTAAGAGGTACAAATGCCCACATTTGAGTGAAGGTTTTTTGTCATTAAGAAATTTGTAAGTTTCTTTGTCCAGTGACCCATTTGAATGCATTGCGGCAAGTTTATTTTGAATGTTTTCATGCAGTTTGAGCATGTTGGGTTCAGATACTTGCATATAGTGTTTAGATTGCAGTTGGCTTTGTGCTTCTAAGACATACTGGTCTTTGCTCATGATGACAATTGTGTTGCTTTTATCTGCTTTTTTAATAACAATGTTGTTGTTATTTTCAAGAGATAAAATAGCTTCTCTTTCAGCATTTGAGATGTTTGATCTCTTTTTTGCAATTTCCAAAGAGGAAAGTTCCAATTTTGTTTTATCTATATATTCCTCGAGTTCGCTGCATGTAAATGGCGGTTTGTAGCCAGATTTTGTTTTAAAGGGGTGAATGGCATTGTCGTCTCCGGTATCAAAGTGGAATTTGCATCTGAGTTTCCTGGCAAATTCTTCAAAATCTTTGAGCAGCAGGCTTTTAGCATTGTCGCTTTTAGGCGTTGGAATAAATTTTAAGCCTTTGCTTAGAACTGAGAGTTCATGTTGGGATAAGTTGTATCTTGATAGATTTAGAACAAACTTTCCCCCTGTGGCCGTAGTTTCCTTGCAGTGAGCTTTAACTCCCCGTAAATAATTACGAGTGCGTTTAGCATTTTTGCATTGTTTACTCCGTCTATTTATTCGTCGAGCCATTCAAATAGAGGAGCAGTAGGTGGTAAATATATTGTATATAGCGAGGTGCTATAGATCAACAATGAGTATTTCGATGAGATTATGAATCCGTCTAATTATCAATAAGTGTTGATAGATTAGAGGATAAGAAGAGTATGTGAAGGCCTCACATTGCCAACAAACGCATTATTAATTACTTATGATGTGACGAGCATGTACACAAACATGGAATTCAACGAACTTCTCTCACCAGTAAATGAGGCTTACACACAGGCCAATAAAACGCAATTAGACATTCCATATCCGGACCCTGAGGATCTAAACTTCTTACTGAAATGCGTCTTGGAAAACAATTACTTTGAATTCGACGGAAAATATTACAAACAAATAATAGGAGCAAGTATGGGGGCAGTCCCCAGTCCAGAGATCTGTGACATCAGAATGTATCATATCACAAAGCATATAATGGCACAATTTCGTCATGCCAGCAAAATTGTCTTCCACGGCAGATACCGTGATGACGGTTTCATAATATTCAATGGAACGCAACCAGAGATAGAAGAATTCTTTAATATCGGCAATCACTGTCACAAGCATCTCAGATTTACATTTGAAATTTCTCCATCTGCTGTCAACTTCCTTGATACTACAATTTATAAAGGACAGGAATTTCAAAATTTTAACAAACTTGATATCAAGTCGTTTATCAAACCAACAAATAATTTTCAGAATCTACACAGACAGAGCGCTCATAGCCCAGCTGTGTTTAAAGGATTCATTAAAGGAGAATGCATTAGACATGCAAGAAACACCTCTGACCCTGAAATATTACATGCAACACTTAATGACTTCAAGACGCACTTATCAAAGCGAGGCTACTCTACTTCGGAAATTGATCCTATTATCAAGGAAACGGTCAACACAAACCGATCAAAACTCATCATCAAAAAGACTAAAGAACAGTCATTACGTAACCCTACAGTACTGGTTACTAAATTTAACCCTTGCGTTAAAGGACTGAAAAAACGAATTCTAAAATATTGGAACACCATTCTTAGAAATCCAGAATGCAAAACTTTATTTAATTCTCAACCAATCATTGCTTACAGCAAACACAAGAATATAGGTGACGAGATAATCCGGTCTCACCTAAAACAAACACCATGATTTATGTCCGTGACCCCTGATGAGGCTTCTTAATAGCCGAAACACTCTACAACTACTTGCATAATTCAAATCAGATATTAATCTGCTCTATGCAAAAAACATATCTACTTAAAGTGTGGTTTGGAGTGTCGGGTCCTAATAAATCTCTTACAAGTTTGGTTGATTGATGTCGCTAATTTTCACACTTTGACTAGGGACAATGTCCCACCGGCATCATCCCGTGCATCGCCCTCCCTTGGACAGCGATCGACTTGTGTGGTTTATTTGGTCATCCAACAATCCGGCCACACTCTTTGCTTCTATTGTCTTCTAAGACATTTTATTACCAGCACTTCCTTTACCAAATCAGCACATGCTTGTAAAGGATTGAACTGCTACTTCAAAGATCGTCTTTTACGCTTCTCTTATAATCAAATACTTCGGCTTGCTCAAGTATACACATACAGTAGTGCCCTTCATTCAATTACTTTGTACCAATGCAAGAAAACCACGAGAATATCAGATTGTGAATACTAGGATATATTAAAGGACCAGATCAGCTTAAACCAGGAAGAATTCATTCAGGATTTGGACAGTCATGTGAAATATTAATCCTCTTATTATCATCATATGATATTAAGACGGATCTTTATTTTAGCCTCATTTTATGACGCTATGTATATCAGACGGTTTAAGATCCACAGGATTTAATTACTATAAAATTGGTGTGCATTAGCCACCCATGGGACCAGCTCTTAAACAAACACCGCCCCTTGCACGTGACCATAACGAATCATCGGAATCTGACTATCGGTTTCTTATAGCCACATACTCTTCTTATCCTCTGATCTATCAACACTTATTGATAATTAGACGGATTCATTATCTCATCGAAATACTCATTGTTGATCTATAGCGCCTCGCTATATACAATATATTTACCACCTACTGCTCCTCTATTTGAATGGCTCGACGAATAAATAGACGGAGTAAACAAAGCAAAAATGCTAAACGCATTCGTAATTATTTACGGGGAGTTAAAGCTCACTGCAAGGAAACTACGGCCACAGGGGGAAAGTTTGTTCTAAATCTATCAAGATACAACTTATCCCAACATGAACTCTCAGTTCTAAGCAAAGGCTTAAAATTTATTCCAACGCCTAAAAGCGACAATGCTAAAAGCCTGCTGCTCAAAGATTTTGAAGAATTTGCCAGGAAACTCAGATGCAAATTCCACTTTGATACAAGAGACGACAATGCCATTCACCCCTTTAACACAAAATCTGGCTACAAACCGCCATTTACATGCAGCGAACTCGAGGAATATATAGATAAAACAAAATTGGAACTTTCCTCTTTGGAAGTTGCAAAAAAGAGATCAAACATCTCAAATGCTGAAAGAGAAGCTATTTTATCTCTTAAAAATAACAACAACATTGTTATTAAAAAAGCAGATAAAAGCAACACAATTGTCATCATGAGCAAAGACCAGTATGTCTTAGAAGCACAAAGCCAACTGCAATCTAAACACTATATGCAAGTATCTGAACCCAACATGCTCAAACTGCATGAAAACATTCAAAATAAACTTGCCGCAATGCATTCAAATGGGTCACTGGACAAAGAAACTTACAAATTTCTTAATGACAAAAAACCTTCACTCAAATGTGGGCATTTGTACCTTTTACCGAAAACCCACAAAATACCAGCAAACATTTACAATGCTCTAATGAACGGTCAGTGCAGCATTAGGAAATTACCACCTGGTAGACCAATTATCTCGCAATGCGATACGCCAACGAGGAAAATAGGACAATATTGCGATTACTTTCTTGTACCCATTGTACAAAAACAATCAACTTATATCAAAGACACTACGGACTTTATCACCAAAATCGAAGGCCTCACATTGCCAACAAACGCATTATTAATTACTTATGATGTGACGAGCATGTACACAAACATGGAATTCAACGAACTTCTCTCACCAGTAAATGAGGCTTACACACAGGCCAATAAAACGCAATTAGACATTCCATATCCGGACCCTGAGGATCTAAACTTCTTACTGAAATGCGTCTTGGAAAACAATTACTTTGAATTCGACGGAAAATATTACAAACAAATAATAGGAGCAAGTATGGGGGCAGTCCCCAGTCCAGAGATCTGTGACATCAGAATGTATCATATCACAAAGCATATAATGGCACAATTTCGTCATGCCAGCAAAATTGTCTTCCACGGCAGATACCGTGATGACGGTTTCATAATATTCAATGGAACGCAACCAGAGATAGAAGAATTCTTTAATATCGGCAATCACTGTCACAAGCATCTCAGATTTACATTTGAAATTTCTCCATCTGCTGTCAACTTCCTTGATACTACAATTTATAAAGGACAGGAATTTCAAAATTTTAACAAACTTGATATCAAGTCGTTTATCAAACCAACAAATAATTTTCAGAATCTACACAGACAGAGCGCTCATAGCCCAGCTGTGTTTAAAGGATTCATTAAAGGAGAATGCATTAGACATGCAAGAAACACCTCTGACCCTGAAATATTACATGCAACACTTAATGACTTCAAGACGCACTTATCAAAGCGAGGCTACTCTACTTCGGAAATTGATCCTATTATCAAGGAAACGGTCAACACAAACCGATCAAAACTCATCATCAAAAAGACTAAAGAACAGTCATTACGTAACCCTACAGTACTGGTTACTAAATTTAACCCTTGCGTTAAAGGACTGAAAAAACGAATTCTAAAATATTGGAACACCATTCTTAGAAATCCAGAATGCAAAACTTTATTTAATTCTCAACCAATCATTGCTTACAGCAAACACAAGAATATAGGTGACGAGATAATCCGGTCTCACCTAAAACAAACACCATGATTTATGTCCGTGACCCCTGATGAGGCTTCTTAATAGCCGAAACACTCTACAACTACTTGCATAATTCAAATCAGATATTAATCTGCTCTATGCAAAAAACATATCTACTTAAAGTGTGGTTTGGAGTGTCGGGTCCTAATAAATCTCTTACAAGTTTGGTTGATTGATGTCGCTAATTTTCACAACGGAAAGCATAAGTTGCATGATCGCACCAGTCCTGATTGAAGTATTTATGGGCATCCTTAGGAACTGGGTCAAGGACACGCAACAGGATAGATCACTGCATAATTTTGACTCTATATACTGCCTGAATATGCTTTACCCAGATTTGACCTAATTATATACTAATTAAAGTCTAAGTATTACTAAATGTAAAGTACTTTGTAACTACAGAACAGCTAGTACTTGTAATCAACATTTGATCTGCTTTGCTAGCTTGAGCAATAATTACACCAAAATATTCACTATGCTCACTTATTTTCCAAAATTTTAATGACTTTTCTTATTCTGCTAAGTTGGTCTAACTTCTTACTAAATCTCAAGTGCTATAGATATAAAGTACACTAAATGCTTACTAATGTAAGTGAGCTTTTAGTACTATAATCATGATAGTTAATACTGTGCATATCTACACCACATGTGCATTGAGCATTGCTATGTAGTTTATACTGATACAGTTCAACAAAAGCTTGGGCAAAGTATATGGGTCTTAAGTTATAATCAATAATATATTTTATAGATATTATGTACTTACAATGTGAGCTACAGTCACGCAATACTCGAATACTGACTCGGGTGCAAATAAGATTTAAGATTGCTACATCTGGTGGTTTATAACTTAACAACTACACTGCTATAATTAAGACCTACAAACTACAATCTACACATTTCCCCTCCCTTTTATTTTTAAAAGAGAGAAGTAGTAATAATAGCTAGCTGTTCTTAATTATAAGCAGTAATACTATAGTTTATCTGATGTAGTTTGTGCATAGTTAGATAAATGTTGAATTCTATTGTAGACAAAACATTAGAGTACTATTTGGGAAACAAGTCTATTAAAATTTTTCCAATAAAAACTAATGACTAAAAGATAGTATTGCAAGTTATTATTAAGCTTAGTATATGCACTCATGACTAAGTAGATAAAATATACTGTAAGTAAATTAGATAAGTTTAACTACCAAGAGTTATTTACCAGCTCTTGTTTAAATGTTAGTTGCTTGAATAAATCAAAGTAGAATAAGGTTAGATTGCAGTAAAAACTAATATTATTAACACTACAGTCTTCTGGCTAGACACTAAGTACTAGAATTCTAAAAATGAGTATATTACTACATTACCTGAATAAAACCAACACTAAGTAATAAACCTAAGTCAAAGACCACAGTAAATAAACACTGGGTAAAAGCATTCAGGGGTTTTATTTGCAAATGATCTACATAATCTCAGTGAGCCATGGCACGGCCCAGCACTTGTTTTCTAGTGGCAGCCCAGATGGAATGCCCAGCCCTTTGTCCATATACTGGAATACACGAACAAGGCACTGTCTGTAATTGGTCAATTTCGGGAAGTCCTTGTTGGCCGCATTCCAAGTAGACCTGGTCGTGCCATCTGTAGCGTCACTTTCAATGATGTCTTGATACACAGGGATTACTGGTACAGACAGTATGGGATCAGCATTCAGCGCTTCACAAACCTTCTCATCATGAATTGGCAGCTTCGGTAGTGAAAAGGTTGCTGTTCCCTTTTCGTCTGTTACCAGCTCTTGGTAAGAGAGCTCCTCTGAATTACTGGATGCCTGAGCATTTACAACTGACTTGTTGCTATGCTCATGAGAAGGATCACTCCTAGATGGCTGTGTATCTGGTGTCAAGTTCGGTGGTTGTTGGCAGTTAGTAGTGTATTCAGCATCTGGAGTTATTTGGCAACCAGCAGTTGATTGCTCACTACTCAGTGACCAAAACTCAGATGAACTGAATCATCTTTGTCTTGTATGGCATCTGCCTTTGAAATTCCAGGAAAATGGAGACTATTTTGTGACACCATGGTGTTCCACTGAATACTAGCAGGTGATACATCACCACTCGGTTTTAGTGGAAACCCTGGTGGACACTTGCTGGTAACTGTTGGCATCTGCTGCTGCTGTTGGTGTACTGCTGCAGTAAGTGTTGGCATCTGCTGCTGATAGTTTACTGCTGCAGGCAGGACAGGTTTACAGTTGCTCGCGTTTCCAGGTTCCAGTGGTGCTGAACCATCTGATAGTTTCTGGCTGTAGTTGTTGGGAATTTCATAAGTTGACATAGCAGGACTTTGCACAGCTCCCCCATCTTGTAATTGGACTGATGGTGTTGGCATTGGTGGCCATCCATACATGCATGGTTGTGGGTATGCCTGTTGTGGTACCATGTATCCAGGTAGAAACATTCCGGGATGTGGGTCATAAGCGTATGGTATGCTAGGGTATGGCTGTGGTGGTCCAAGGAATGGTTGTAGGAGTGGTCCACCATATCCAGGAAATGGTACTGGGTAGTTCCCAGGGACTGGTGTACAGGGATAAGGATACCCACATTGGCCTGGGTTCAGAGATGGCATGTATGGTCCACCATAGTATCCAGGAGGTGCTGCACAAGGTGTAATAGCTGGATTCGACATGTTGCTGCTTTATTTTCAGTAGTTCAAAGTTACGGAAATAAAACACGCCGTTTGACACTACTGAAATATTCAGTCAGTGAAAGTGTGTATAGTTTTTTGACGTTACGTAATTTCCACGTTTACGGTAAACAAACCGCCCGTGAAAATATAACAACAAATTAAAATGACTGATGTAAAGCAAGATCCGTGTAGAATCCGAATCTGCATTAAACGTAACTTTTTAAGCCGGTCATATGTTTCTAAACTACTACTAAAACTTAACTATTGGCGTAATTCGTTAATAAACTACTTGCGTTAATTACCGCTTGACTCTTACAACGTTAAAGTTAATGCCCGATGACAGACGAGGGTAGTAGAAAGCATTGATGTTACGAAAAGTTGTAGAAAAGCTTATCAACTAATTGTATAATATCAACTGATGATGATTGTTATATGAACTGACTATACCAAATAGAATCACTATTATTTCACAGAGCTAAGATGTAAAACCGTTACACTACAAAATCAGTCTACTGTTAAAGCGAAAAGCACGTGCGCTTCGATCTATACATAGCTATTACAGGTAAACGGGTTTGCGTGTACTAGCTCTGTGAAACTACGTACATATGTAACAAGAGTATACAAAAACACAATATCTCTCTACTTTCCCCCAAAATATTTTTTTAGGGAACTTGGAGGATAAGAAAAAATATATATGAATATTCTAAATCCAAATTAAATTCAGTACGAGTCGAGAAGAAAACGCTCCTCGAAAATTGTCAACACGAGTGACAATAACTTTTTAAAGAAAAAAAAACTATTTGTCTCGTGCAATATTATGAAATATACAAACAATTTGGAATAAAGTTCAATCGTTGCGGCACGAGTGAATAAAATTCAATGAGTCGGGAGAAAAAAAACGTAATTCGCACAAGACAATGAAAATATTCAAAATTTTCGCACTAATGTTTACAAAAACGCCCGTACGATAATCGTACACTCATTAGTAATGAAAATAGTCAAACGTTTACTAAAAACGCCTGTATGATAACTAAAATACTAACTACTAAAGAAAAATGAAAATCCAAAAATTATTGGAGAGTGATATTACCACGTGTTCAGATACGACTCACGAGTGAAAAAATAACATGGCAAATTTAGTCAAATTGTTGGAACTTTGCAAATAACGTTAATTATAACGCCTGTTTGCAACAGTTTCTGAAAATTCCAAAGTGACTAAATGCAAAATATTTCACCTGTGTTTCTATTCACGGGTGGAAACTCACACGTGAATTTTTGCAAATAAAACACATGTAAATTCAATAAGCCCCGCTCCGAATTACCGGCGACGCCAATGTAGTAAAATTATAGCATTTTACTATAGATAAATATCACCTACCTTAGCATAAGGTGACGACGGGCACCCAGGTTTACATGGTAGGTAAACACAGGTACATGCAACAATATAACAAACAGGAAAACGTGGTGAAAGGGTTGACTGGTAATTCTCGACTGAGGTAGGAAACGTGCCGGCACGGGTGGATGGCTATGAGGTCAGGGTGAAAGGTCATAGTGGACATATTTACATACACAATTTCACAACAACTTTTCAAAAACAGCCGGAATAATTGGATAGGAAATAAATATTCCGGAATATTTGAAAAAACACACCTGATATTTGTTTCACTTTGAAACACTGTTAAAGGTAATAAAATCGGTTCTAGATAGTGGCCCACTCAAATAAACGTCGGAATTCACTTTTTATGCTTGTTTGAAGGTTATATCAAACTGAGACTAGTAACTTCTTTGCCGCACCGAGACTTACTTCCTTAATATGCGAGAATCGACGGGGTCCGATGTTGTTTCCGTGCCATCTTGACACAACTACAAGTGCATTGTTAATTTCGTTATCGGCCAGTGTTTTTAATAACAACCTACCGGCTCCATGCTGCTCTCCATCGTCATTTGAACCTTCGTGCACCACTCCATCACTACTTGAGAAACGGTAGGCGTAAATATTGTGACTCGCACTTGGCACAGTCTCGACACGCATGATATCCACCAGCGATTTCTTGATCTGTTTGTAGGAGTCGACCTGTGTAGCGTGTGCTATGAACCGGTTCCCGTTATTTTCTATAGACTTTCCTCTATTAACCGCAGTATTTACCACGTCATTTGTGATCACTTCGTCTGCGGTAGGCAAAGGTCCAACTTTCACCCGGTAAATTGAGTTGCTTTGGGTGAATACAAGTTTATCACCCTTGATTTTTGAATCGATACTGCGTTCTGCATACTTCTTTTTAACATCGTAGAATTGCTTTCTCCTCTCCCGGATCTCTTCTGGCTGCTGCTGTGCTACTCTTATAACTGATTATTTTTCTTTCAAGACTTTAACATGCTTCATCACAAGGTCTTTTTGAGTCTTATCACTGAATTGTACACAGATTGGTCTCGGGAACTTTCTTTGTACATCATACTCTCCCATGCGGAAAAGTTTGTTTATTCGGAGTTCGTTTAATGTTGCCTCTTCCATCCCCATTTCAGAGATGAAAACATTTCTTAGGATATTGGCGAGATTTACCGCGGACTTTTTCTCGGGACTTTTTTTCCCCCAACCCACTTATAATAATATTGTTCTCCATTGATCTTGATTTTAGGTCGATAGTTTGGCTATTTTGCGTGTTCACACGATATTCAAGCTTAACCACGTAATCTCTGAGTCTATTTTATTCTCTCTTCATTTCCTTCTGATTGTCCTGCAACTCTGTTACGAGGTAGATAGTATCATTGGCCTGCTCCTGGACATTCTCTAGCCTCTCCTGAATACCGTTTTTGGCTCTCATTTCTTTTGTAATGTCATCTAGATGCTTACCCTGACCATCGAGTCGTAACATGAAATTAGCTAGCGTTGTCTGTATGCTGGAAATGCCCTGCATAATTTCTCAAAGTTGAAAATCTTCAGTTTTCTGTTTACTTTGTTCATCTTGTTCCATTGACAATTCACTCGTATTATCTGTTTTGTCCAGCGCTCGTTTTTTTTAAAAGATCTCCGCCATTGTGAAAACACAGTACTTAGGGTGTATGAGTATGGCTCACCGTTTAACAGTTAAAAGCCACTGACTTACCGAAAAGTTTACCAGCTTTCTGGTGTATCTATTTCTTTCTGTAAACTACTTAAATCCGCACATAACACACAGAAGAATGTCTTGATTAATACCGGTACCACTGCATTTTAAATTTCAGAATTTCACTATTTCGCAGGTATTTTTTTGGGCAAAAATTCTCCCTCTGCCAGGAATGTGTGTCTTACATGTTGGGCATGCGCAGTTTTTTTTTCCGGCGTGTGCTTCTTGTCATTATCGGGAAATAATGGAAAAATCTTCAATTCAGTGTATAAATAATGGACTAACAATTAATATCACTAATATCTTATTCTCAGTTTTTATTTAAGATAGTTGGAATCTTGTGCTGTCCTCAGGAAAGACAGGTACTATTAAATGAATGCAATACAACAGTGAAATTCACAGTGAAATTCTCACTGTGAAATTCAGATCCCTTTTATTGTAATAATATCAGGTAAATCCTATAGGTTACACTTTATAAATAATTGTGAAATAGGTCAATGGAAATATTTTAGATATTGAATAAAAGAAAAATCAATATCGTTTAGAGTCTGTGCCTGTAAAATATTGTAGATTCTTAAACATGCGCAAGGGAGTAATTATCGCGAAATTTCGCGAGAAGCGACACTCTGGAAATATATTAGTTACTCGCTTTCATTTTTAAGGTGCTTAAATATGTGTTAAACTTCCTGAAAAACCGCCCATTCGTAAATTATTTTTCTCGCGATTTGCCGTCTAAAAGCCATTTTGTAACATTTTGTACCCGTCTCAAATAAGGTATTTACAGTATACAAATATTGGACATTCCATGTGTTGTTGTTGGATATCAATTTTATCTTACGAGTTGTGTTTTTATTCAAAAGCATTGGCGAGAGAGTAAAATCACACAAAAAGTAGATAAAATTCATATCAATTCACAAATCATGGGATATTCCTTTTATCCCATGTTTTATATATCGCTATAAATATTTTACACGGTTTCATAAAGGAATTCACTTTAATTTTCTTCATCACTCTAAAGCATAACTCATTGTGACCTCCCCGGATAAAGGGGTAATCATGAGAAAAAATGCAGTATGAAGAAATTAATTCGAAATTATAACGAGGTAAGTAATGATTGATTGTATGTTGTTCAATGTCCCCGTCGAGAATTTTGCACTCATATGGAGACGCCACCACTTGCCGGTGGAGAGCCGCAAAATTTGTCCTATACTCGGCACTTAGGGTTATTGAGCAGGAAGGGATCTTTTTCGTGCCAGTACCTACTGCGACACGGGACCTCGGTATATACGGTCTCATCCGAAGGACCGGTCTCCACATCCAACAGTGGGATTCGATCCTTCGACGTAAGAATGAAAACCTTACTTAGTGACTCGAGAGCAGACGCTCTAACCACTGCGCCATGCAGGCGACAGATAAGAAATTATGTACCTAAAAATGCTATCAATTATTAGATTTTCATTGAATATAGAAAAGATATCGTAAAAGTGAAATGCATTGAAAATTTGAAAGTTTCGAATAAAACTCTTTTATTTTGACTTTGTTCAGATCAAATAATTTTCTTTGATCATCAAGCTTTAATGAACTTTTCAGTGTTACATATCAAACACGCATCGAAAACCTTCTATTCCGAAGTAGTTTAAAATGTGAATTAAAGAAAATCATTAAAAATCCCTAACTAAGTAACAATGGCGGACCAATGAGTTAAAATTGTGGAATTAAAGACGTTTATAAAATACTATTTTACAAAGTGTCTCTTTTGATGAAAAAAAATTAATATTCTGTTCAGGCATGGAAGTATATGATTGTATACTTGATTTAGAAACTAAACATTAAACACTTACCTATCGTTTCCGTGGCGGGTCCTGCAAGAAAGAGTTGATATTTCTCTGTTTCACTGGAGACGAGAACCTATCGTACATTTCAAACAGCGTTCTACCATCGCATACATGTCCAAGAACACATCCGATGTCGATATCGACGATATCGACAATATTATGTCGATATCGTATCGATATCGATCTTAATCAGCAATATGAATTGGAAATACCTGGTGCCGTATTTGAGACTCTATATTATGTCGACGTCGTCGATATTGACATTATCATGACAATATAGTATCGATATCGATCCTATTTGCACAATTTATTTTCACATTGAGGTATTACAGAATTTTAGAAAGTCACAAGTGAAGTCAAAATTGATTCCTTATTGGCATGAATATAAAAATAAATTTATATGATAAAGAAATTTTTAGGGTTGTTATTGTTTTAGATTAGATTTAGAGTAAGATGTTGGATTAGGGTGAAAATTCTTAAAAATGTTTTAACAATCATATGATTCGATATCGATATGATATCGTCGATATCGACAGTAAGGTAAACTTGTTAAACACAGAACTGATGACAGAAGTGATGTAAAAATAAAGTTTTTGTATTAGGGTGAAGATTTGTAAAGTAATATGCTCTTAACAACCATGATTCGATATCGATATGATATCGTCGATATCGACAGTAAGGTAAACTTGTTAAACACAGAACTGATGACAGAAGTGATGTAAAAATAAAGTTTTAGTATTAGGGTGAAGATTTGTAAAGTAATATGCTCTTAACAATCATGATTCGATATCGATACGACATCGTCGATATCGACGATATCGATGGCAGGTAATATCTTCGTTAAAGTAAAGTATTTAAACATAAACACATTCAAAGAAACAGGGAAGGTATTTACCAAGGGTTTAGCAAACAAGATTCGATATCGAAGCGATATCGTCGATATCCACGATATCGACACATCAGGGAAAGATTTATAAAGAAGTTTTTAAGTGACAGTTCTTAAAAGCACCATATTAAGGATGGAAACCACAATTTTTGGAGCAACCATGATTCGATATCGGCACGATATCGAGGATATTAACAGTAAGGAAATAGTATTAAAACAGAAAGTATTGTAATAAACACATGAGAATAGAGAAATATTATAGTAAACTATAAAAAAGTAATGTTTCGATATCGTAACTACATCGTGTCTTGGACATAACTCTACCATCGTGGAGAGTGATGGACACATAAAGGGATGAGTTGTTTTCTTTTGTTAACAGATGTATTAAGTCATTTCTTATATTACGATATAATTGAAATCAACAAAACGTCTGTTGAATACAATTAATTCTGTTTTGATTATGAATATATCTCAAAGAAAAATCAAATTATGTTCCTATACAATGAAGTGTTTATTTTCGTCTTCTTAAGGCCATGCCACCTAGTGATTTTTATTTCATGCTTTCATTATTATTTAAGATATCAATACATTACCATGAGCGGAAATCGTCCACATATTACCCAGACTTAAAAGTCAGATGCTTGATACGAATCCATTTTTTTTTTCATTATTCACACATTGTCAAATTTTGAAGCCGATGAAAGTTCCTATTTGAAAGTGTTTTACACTTACCAACCCGGACATCCTGTTCTGGTGACCCAAAACCATTTTTATATCCTGTCTAATCCCTGTCAAAACTCAGAGATCCATTTATGCGTTTTTGGATTGCCTTTAAAAGTCAACATAGTGTATAGCGATACGATTCAGTGCTTCAAACAATTGTGTGATCATTATGTTATAAAATGAAGTAAAAATATTAATATCTTTTTCCATCCTTTATTCTTTAGAACAGGAAAAACACTGAGTTTGAATATATAATTAAGTAAGACCACCATTTTGTATTATATAATTACATACCGTCCATCCCCCGCCCATTGTCGTCATGTCACAGTAAACAGTTACAATACTGGTAGTGGTGCCATAGGGATAGATTTCATACACCCCTGAATCCGTGTAACCCTCCCCATGTAGATCCTTACAATCTATGGGAATTACTGGAAGCAGAAAATGAACAATCTACAGAAAAAACTCAAACACAGTGTTAGAATCATATAATTTATATTCACATTTAGTAAGAAGATGCATAGTACCAGTTAGAATGATAAAGGTTAATTGTTAAGGTTAAGATGACAATTATAATGTACTAGACTGTAGCACGTCCTTACTGCCTAAAATTATTTACCTGCCTAAATTCGTCAAATCTTTTAACTAAAATATCTTTTCAAAAATACCATTCGGCAGAGAATGCTTAGACGTTCAAGACGCAGTGTTCTTAACTTAGTTTTAGAATGGTTACTGCATACCCATGGAGAGCTGCAGATATTGTCCTATACGCGGCACTCAGGTCCTTTGAGCAGTGAGGGATCTACTGCGACACAAGACCTTGGTTTATCACACCTCCTAACCTCATTAGCATAAATCGGAAGAATTCGGAGATAAACGTAATAAAATATGAACAAAATCCGTAAACGTCCGAACAGCTTTCCTCGCGAGAATTCAGGGAGACCAACATGCTACAGGTGAAAATCGAGAGAAAAATTCAACATGAAAAAAAAGGTAAAACTTTACGTTATCTCGATTTATAAGATTTGTAAATTGCAAAAAGTTGAAAAACAAACGTTTCTTTACCTGAAAAGTGAAAGTAGGTTTGCAGTTTCTTATTCTATCAAGTGCTATTGCACTTTAAAGTGTCAAAACAGCTCCTCTCGATTTTGAAAACATGTTTCCACGTGGAAGGGAGTAGTTGTGATGGTCAACATTAACCCACATACATTGATTTAGTGAACAAAAACACTCGTAAGTAGAATTTCAGTTATTTTTTCGATTACCTCTAGCACAAAATGGCTAAATATTTTAGGGCATGTTTGTCAAATGCTGTTAATACATGTCTAAAATTGAAGAGAAAATGCAGGTGTGCTATAGTTCGTTCCTACTTGTAAGGTAGTCTACTATGCATGCAAATACTTATCAATACCTACTGATTTGTGAGAACCATATGTGTTTTTTCAAATGCCAAGAAACTAGCCTAAAATTTAATTCTATCCGTACTCATGCATACTCATTTGTATGCACAAGAAGTCCTTCCGAATTCCCTCTACACATATACATGTGTACCTGGATAAAGGATTAAAGGTTGTTTACATTTGTTTGCCGTTTTAATAGTGTCAGCAGTTTATATCAATCATGCAGTTTTCACTAGAGCCTTCTGATCAAAATATGGTAGTTACTTTTCTAATTTAATATCATAGAATTTATGATCAGATGATGTCAATGCAGTTCTCACATACTTGTGTTATGATATATCAGGTATGAAACTTCACATATGCAGTTGTCGCCCGCGTGGCGCAGTGATTAGGGAGTCTGCTCTAGAGTCAGGAAGTAAGGAGTCAATCCTTACGTCGCTAATTCCAATCCCACTGTGGGACGTGGAGACCGGTCCTTGGATGAGACCGTATAAACCGAGGCCCCGTGTCGCTGTAGGTGCTGGCACAAAAAAGATTCCTCCCTGCTCAAAGGCCCTCACCCAAAATTTGTAGCCCTCCACCGGCAAGTGGTGGCGTCTCCATATGAGTGAAAAATTTTCGAGAGGGACATTCTAAACAACATACAATCAATCAATCACATATGCATGGACAGACATACCGATTACTTAATATACCCTCCTGCTTTTCAAGCGGGGGGTATAATAAATTACATGCATGCGTGCATCAATCTGTGTAATGAAAAAATATTGCTAAAGATAATTTACATTGATGTTTTGCATTTTTGTTTGTAAGAATACATGTATTTAATTTACATATTGTTTAATTATTTCAATGTGTTAAATGAAAAGTAATTTTCTTTTTTGTTTGTCTATTGCAGGTACAGCTGTAGAGTACATTTTGAACAGCCATCTCCAGGTATGACAAAAATAACACAATTGACCCTATAAGGTTAAATAAACAAACATTATTGAATTTAGAAAATGTATATAATGAAGCACAAATGTGAAATCATTGTAGGCCAAGGCTAGAAATATTTTTCTTTCACTGATCACTCAGGCTTTTTACTGGTCAGATCATCATAATATCACTATCCAACTCCCAAGCTACTAGATTTAATAAAAAGAGACTGACCCAAAACCATAATAATAATAATAATAATAATATTCATGATAAATGTAATAGTTATATTTTGTTTATTTAAGGTGATACACAGTTGGACAAAAAATTAATCTAAACAAAACAGGATTCGGAAATGACAGAACTTTGAAACAAGCCTGTCAAATTACTAGCCCAACTATAATTGTATTTTGTTATACATGTACATAGAACTGACCCAAAAACAGATGCCCCCTACCATGTACTATCCTAGATAAAACAAAAATCACTGACCCCAGTCCAGTGGGCCTTCAATTATTTTTTAGCCTTGCATTGTAAAGTCAGCTATCGAGACATTCCGTCCTTTTTGTTGTTTGTTTTTTAATGATATTCACCATCCCACACAAATTATACATACAAGAAAATATATTTTTTTCTCCACTTGTAAAAATGGGCTTTCTTTTGAAGAATGACATTGTTGATTGAATTTAAAATTGGTCTTCAATATGTATGCACATGATAGTGATGATACTGTATTAAATGCACAAAAATTATAATTTCATTAAAATGAAACAAAAAAGCAAATATAAACTTTTAAAAAAGAAAATCAAATCAATTCATTTGTAATGTGCAATGATCGAATGTTTCTTGCAGGATATACTCTGAAGACAGTGATGTGCAAGTTCAAGGTTTGCTTGTTGTGAGTATTGTATATGTATAACTGTAAGGATAAAGTTATAACATATTTAATATGCAACATTATTATTTGATTATTATCATCCTGATCATGCTGATTGGAATAAACAAATAAAAAATATTAAGCATGCCCAGTTACTCCAATATCTACATTTACAGGTATATCAATGTATAAAAGAATCCTGTGTAAAGTTATATATATATATATATATAGAGAGAGAGAGAGAGAGAGAGAGAGAGAGAGAGAGAGAGAGAGAGAGAGAGAGAGAGAGAGAGAGAGAGAGAGAGATGTTGATAAAAGGGTCAATATAATTGAAAATCATGCATCAGTGATTTTTGTTTTTGTTTAATTCTCAAAAGATTTAATCACACTCTGTTCTATTTTCAGCAGATACTTTAATAATAAAGAATGGGTGAAAAAATTCTCACATTATCATGCTGCATAATAGTACATGTAAGTTCAAAGGCAGAAGAAAATCCATTAAAAGATAATTTAAAAATACAGTTGGTTGTCTGTTTTAGCAAACAATTTAATGAACTGAAAATTATGCTGATACATAATCAGTATATTATGCAAACTGTAAATGATTGCATTAAATATTTTTCTGATTTGCATGTAGTGCATTGATATTTGTCAGTATTTTTCATTCAGTTTTCTTTCCACATTATTGCAAATGCTTGTATTTTATTTGGATTAATTAAATGTAGAGGATTGGTATTAACTTATTAATCATATTTGTAGTTCAGCTGTAACAAAACAAATCATCTGATGAAATCTTCAACCACGAGAATCTAGGAAAGGATGTCAAGTCCAAAGAGACGGTATGTTGATTACTGGTGATGATATGTTATTGATGTATATAGAGTACAGCAATAAAATAGAGAGGACAATAGTAATCCGTAGACAAAAAATTAAATCTTAATTCTTTTCAAGAATAGGCAGGTCATTATTAGTCACTCTGAGATAGTTAGGAGCAGATTTAGATTTGTTCAGATCATATAACTATAGGGTAGGGTGGGTCCACAGTGGGGGGTCAAAGTTTTATTCTGGAATATTTAAGGCTCAGAAGCCTTTTATTATGAAATCTATTCAAGATTATTAGGGCCACAATACATCATATTTTTTGAACAAATACATCCTAGTACAGAATCCCAGAATCAAGGATAATGGATGTGCCATAATTAGAAACAGAATGTTTATCTTGAATGTCCAATGTAAATATTGGAAAATTATTTTGTTTATTTCCTGGCTTTTAAAGGTCAAGTATCATGAAAATAAAAACGCTCTAAAGGTTGATATATTGTCAATGCCATATATTAAATGAAGATTTTAAAGTTTCCAATTTTTTAATGACACCTACATGCTTGATTTACCTGTTTGAAAACTGACAATTTCTATTATCCCCGACGATGTTACCTCCCCTGTTCATGACGTCATTCGAGACATCAATATCAAAACAAAGATCGACTCACCATATATCATAACGCTCCGATTACGACATGGCTCATTTTATGGAAGATAATGACAGTGACGGTGAAATACCCGAAGTTGATTTGACACTGCATATACAGCCATACATATTTGAACCTTTGGGTAAAGATCGTTCTACTAATACATGTAATAGTTTGTCAGAAAGTGATCATCATGAATCGCACTCGGAATCGGGAAGGGAATCGCCGACAAGCTCTGAAGACGTCACTAGGGAACCTGTCGAGAGTTGGTATGTAGGTTAGGCCTAATTAATTTATTGTGTTTTTACATGTATATTACGTTTAGCCACAAAAATAAAATGACATGCATCAGGCTCCCGGGCGTACATATTAGGAAACATCTTAATAAGGTAAAACTGATATCAGTGGTGGCGTCTCCTTATGACTTATGAGTGAAAATTTTAGAGAGGGGTGTTAAATAACATAAAATCAATCAATCAATACAGGAATTTTAAAGTTATGTCTCCTTATTTATTTATTTATTTGCTTGTCAGATTTGTTTGCCTGAACGTTCTATGATACAGTGTTTAACAATTTTTTAACCAGAACCCAAATGCGAGATTTATTATGCCCTCACTTCAGGTGTAATTGTGGAAACTGTGTGGAAATGCCTACTAGCAGGGAAAACAAATGCTGCCGAAACACCAACATAGTAAATGGAAAGGTCGATGAGAAATCTCTCCAATGTATTACTGAGCATGAAGGTTTCATCGTAAATTGTTTAAATCATTATGTGTTGGAGACTTCTTACTATGAATACATACAGGATAATGGCAGACAAAATGAAAGAGAACCCATCCATGAGTAAGTTTCATAGACAGGTCAAGGGAGGGAGGTGTTCCTTCCAAAGGGAATTTCAGCATTGTTGATTACAGGGTTTCCCTAAGACCCAGGGGCCGGAGAATTTTCCTGCATATAATGATGTAATCCTCAGTTACTCTGTAATCCAGTTAAGCCCCTAGCTGTAAGCGGAAGAACCTACACCTTCTATTAAATTATTTTTAGGATGATTTTCCCCTTAGTTTGGACTTTCAGTAGGGCGTGGCATTCCCGGCGCTACGTAATAGCGAATACTAGTAGATTCTCATCGGTAAAGAAATTAATAACATCAGGAACTTAAAATTGTTGTTGACAACGATGAGACGACTTATACCCCACCTCTGTGCCATTAGAGAACTTTTAATTGGCTATTTACTACACCAGTTGACATTCGGCCGCATTTCTATCATATGTACATTTCAACAGTGAAGGGAAGCTGTGTAAATTTCAGAAGTTAATTAGGTAACGTCGAGAATGCCAGGCTTACTGAAAGTCGAAACTAAGCGTGTAATTGTCCTAAATGTTCCCTGCTAGGTATTTCAATAAATAGGGACAAACCTGTTGAAATATCAAAACAAGGATTTAATTTTACTTTACAATTCACAAAATAATGACAATTAAAAAAAAAGATCAACTCAGTCTCATGGAAAGTCCACTTTTCCTCACAATTTTGTCTTTCCTGTTCAGGTATCATTTTCCTTTTCTTCCGAGTGATATGGCCACCTCTCCCCCTTTTTACTGTCAAAACTTTCAGTCCAAAGTACATGTAATAAATGATTAGTTGAATATTTAAAAAAAAATGTTTGTTTGCCCTTTACCAACCCAGATTTTTTTAACAATGGGCAGGTAGGTAGGAGAAATATTTAATTTTCTCTTCTTAAAATTATAACAAGAAGCATGAGGGTCACAATGCTCGACTGCGTCATTTTCCTCTTGCTGCTCTTCAAAAGGTTGTTTTGAAAAAAATTCCTTCTAAATTCCTTTGAAAGAATGTGGGTCCAAACGTCATGTAAAATTTAATCCCCAGTTTTAACCCCAACCTAACACCAGTGTCCCTCTTTGAACAAAATTGAATCCTCAGAATGTGTCGATTTCACATCCTATATTCTCACCAATATCTAAGGAGGTAAGGGCTGCAAGCACTGAATAAACAATAAAGGTAGTCCATTATATTTATAAGTAAAACTAGTCACTACTAAATTAAGCATCTAAATGACCTCAAAGAACATTTTTAAACTGGGTTGAAATGATTCAACTACCAGGGTAAAAAAAATAGTAAATGTAAAAAGCAATAAAATATTTTGAGTCGGGCTAATTTCGATAGTTCTGTCAGCTAAGGGCAAACAAACATTTTAATTTAGGCCTAAATAAGTGCACATATAGGATTATGTTGAGCATATCCTCTGCAATATTTCAGACTTTACAGACATCTTGCCTACAGAAGATTTGTTCGGTGGGTTTATCATATTCTTGGGAAGAAGAATAGACGTATTCTACCATCTTGTGTTGTCAGCAAAATCAGACAGACTTTTCCTTCCCAAACCTATTGTGGTTTTAAATATCCAGAATAATGATAGAATTTGGAAATATTATATTTATTCAATAAAATCTGGATCTATGAGTAGCCACAATGTCTTCTTTTCTAGCCCTTCCTTCCATCTGAGCAATTGGTCTCGGTCTTTCTTTCTCATTTATTGCTTTGGCTGCTCTCGCCTCTCCATAAGAATTGTGGACTTCTCTCCTGAAGATGAGGTCTTCAAACAGTTCATTCACATAATCTGTCAATTGAAACAAGCAAGCAACTGGACATTATGCAGGATTTATTATTTCTACAAAACCAGATATAAAAAAGGAATCCTATTTTTCCATGTGAAAAATTAAATCTTATCTCCATCCGAGAAACCCTATTATACCCTGTACAGGTATTTGATACTCCTTGCAAACCAAGGAGTTTTAGTAATTAATATTAAAACTGCATTACCTATTCCGTACATTCCGATGCACTCAAAAATGATTTATTATTGATAGTTTACCGAAGCTTAAAATTTTGGCAATCACCTTCCTTTCAAATACCTCTAGTATCAGTCTATATTAAAAACTTATTTGTAGAAGGCCAACATACAATACTGGTATCTTACAAGGATAACACTTTTTGGCTTGAGAATTTAAATGAAGAGGTATATAACTATATTCATGCACTTACTAAAAGTTTGTTGAATTTTTACTTCTTTGGCAACTCCTTCACCCTTCCTTCCCTTTGGGTATGAAACACTGTATATCATATCACCATCTTGATTTTTTGCCTGCTCCCTGGTTGAATTTTCATTAAAATGCAATGTGGCTAAATATAACCTATAAAAAGTTATAAAAAGTGATTCTGAAAATAATTTTATGAAACTTTTCATATAAAAAAAGAGGCCCATGGGCCACATCACTCACTTGAGCACATTTGCTCTGAAAAGCACAAATCAGTTTAGTATTGAAAAAATACATGTTCAATGGGGGAGGGGGGACTTAAATTTTAGACTTCCTAAAGATGCTTCCACATTAATATAACAAATGGCTTTGATGTTCTTGAATATAAGATTTTTAAACATGTTTTCCTATATATTCCTTTGTAAAAATTTGATCCTCCATTGTGGCCCCTCATTGTGGGGGTTTTGATTTGAACAAATTTGAATCTAGCTGCAGAACTGAGGAGTAAGAATTTTTTTGAAATCTAGCTTTTTTGCAATTGAGGTAAGAATTTGAAAGAATTAATACAGAACTGTGCACACTTTTTTGTGCACTTTTAATACACATTTTTTCAATTGGTGGCACTGTAGCTATTCAGTCTGTCAATATATTCTTAATCTTCACTACCTGAGGATGATTCCATATCAACATTACCAATCATAGTTTTGCTGTTCTTGAGAAGATTTTTAAAGATTTATTCCTATACATTAGTGATTACCAGTACTATGTAAAACTTACCCCTAGAGTTCATCATTTTAACAAACTTAGTCTACACAACGTAAGGAAAGTTCACATACATGTATATGTTTCAACTCTTGGTTCAGTGGTTCTTGAAAAAGAGAATTTTGAAACATGCCACCAAATTTTCACTTTTTCTTAATTATCTCCCCTTGAAAAGGGGTGTGGCCTTTCATTTGAGCAAACTTGATTCCCCTTTGTGGCAAGTTTGGTCGAAAAATTGTTCTGGAGAAGTCAAAAATGTGAAAAGTTTACAGACGGATGGACAGCTGGACAGACGGGCTATAGACAAAATGTGATCAGAAAAGGTCACTTGAATTTCAGCTCAGGTGAGCTAAAAAACCTTAGTGTAAATTAAAGGCTTAAGTAATTCATGCAATACACCTCAAAATAAAGCTTTCAATTTTCAAAGTTCCTTAGAGTTAATTACGTACCGTGCTTCCATTTGTGCATGGAAGAAGTGCACAAACT
This sequence comes from Saccostrea cuccullata, assembly GCF_032062105.1. Taxonomy (NCBI): domain Eukaryota; kingdom Metazoa; phylum Mollusca; class Bivalvia; order Ostreida; family Ostreidae; genus Saccostrea; species Saccostrea cuccullata. The sequence continues at coordinate 284,089 of NW_026935988.1, read as the reverse complement.
TAGGGGCAAAATGACAGAGCACCTTGTGGAAAGCCTCAAGCCCAGAAGTCTGTTCTGCAGGAGACATTTTTCTGATATCTGTCAAAAGAAGCCGGCCTTTGACAACCTTTTCCAACTCATCGTAAGCTTTGGAACCTAAAAACATTGATATCTTGTCATAAAGGATGTATTTTTGGAGTTCTAATGCTGGAAATATTAAAATAAGGGTGGGGGGCAACAGTCTTTTACAGGAAAAGCTAGTATTTAATTAAGCAGTAAACCACACATATAACAAACTTGTTTATAATGAATTGACACTTACTGCGAAGTGATTTTCATCATATTCATTCCCCTTGACTTTAAAATGTATTAAAAACTTAAACGGATACAAGGAATTACTATATATATATTTAGATATCAAAATATATATAATAACTTATAATAACTCTCTCTCTCTCTCTCGCTCTCTCTCTCTCTCTATATATGTATAGATTTATATGTGTGTGTACCTCTACGAATCCAAAGACGGTCTTCAAGATCTCCATGTTCACACCTGGGAAACTCTGCACCATGCCCCTCATGAACATTACACACGTGATTCAAAATAGAACACCACTTCTGGTACACCAACTCACCATCTCCGCCACTACTCATTGCACACCAATAAGTGTGATTGCTGATGGACCTTGCCCAATCTCCAACAATTTCACAGTTTTTCTTCTTGCTCACAGCTTCTAACTTCTTGTAAATTCCTGAGACAAGAATTAATTGATTTTTTCACTAATTTCAATACATAAATATACTATTTTATCATATTTTGAATATTTTCAATGAAATATAATTCATTATTATTCATGACATTGAACACAGATTATTTAACAAGTTTTTATACACTATCAAAATCAGACAGTTTTGTCATTATATGTACACTTTATATCTTGAGGCAGGGCCCAAGTTAGCTTACAAATGAATTTTTACTTTATACATGTTTATATCAAGGTACATGTTTATGTATGTTTTGAAACTCAAAGATACTTGTAAAATAATTTTTTAACATATGATCAGATGTATAGAGTATACATAATTATAAAGGAAAGTTACCTTTAGCAATGTGCCAGCAATCAAACCAATGTATTATTTCTGGATGGGTTTCACGCATGTACTTTTTTATCTGAGAATGGCGGTCAGTAACCAAATGTGAAATCTGTAGATCCTCATCTGCAATTCTGGCAAGCCCTCTTTGTAAACCCTCCAGCTCCATGGCATACGAGTTTCTAACTTCATTTTTCTATGATTAAAAATAAGCATGGTTCATTAAAAGCAACAACAACAAAAATTAAATTCTGTCTCATAGTTCAATTTTACTTCAAGAAAATTAAGAAATATCTATTTAAAACATAATGTCAAAATAATAATTTCAAATTAAGCATTTTTTCATTGTTTTGATAGTTTGTAATTACCTGCACAAGCTGTGTATCCAGGATTTTGTTTGTCTTCAGATCCATCAAAGTGTATGAAAGATATTTGGCTGTGTGGCCAGGTGAGCAACACCGTCCATCTCCACCCAGCCTCAAAGGTTCTCCAGACTCCTGTGCTGCTGTAAAGAGATGTAACTGCTCTCTTTGCCAAACATCTTCTATAGTTGGGACTAAATACAATGACTGAATTTTCATGTATGTTCCAATGCTGAACATCTGAACTGAAGCATGTCTACACAATGTTAAGAATTTGTGAGCACTGCCCCCAGAAAATAACACAGCTCCTGCAATGATTAAATTACCAAGGGGCATAGCACTAGATGTAGGCTGACTTTCCCATTTTTTCTGAGCACTGCAGTTTTCACATAAACTCTTAATGCTAATGTATGAGCCTATGATAGTCTTTCTTAATGTACATTGGCATCCACAATTGTAGCAAGATGTAAATAATTGATCTAAGCAGGATTCAAAAACTATAAACTTTCTTTCCTTAGCAGGGTTAATGTCTTGTTCAGAATCGTGCTCCTCATTCTCACTTTCCGGAACCCAGTCTGAGTCTGTGTCATTGTCATCCCCTTCATCTGTGGATGTCAGGAAGCTGTTGTCAAGATATTCAGATATTCTCTCTTCAGTCTGAGTTCCTGTAGAAACCTTTTCCACATCAGGAGGAGATAAAATGTTTATTTCTGTTTGTAGTTTTACATGGCGTCGCTTCTAAAATAAACCCAAAGAATCAAATTAATGGAATGGGGAAGTGCAACAAACATTTGATCTTGTACAGTATATCAATCATGTCATGTTATTCTCATTAATAGGTTTACTGGTTATATTGATATGAAGATATTGGTATGATTATAATGAAAAATTAAGTAAATGTGGTATATGTATATAACATGCACATCATAAGAAATATCAAAAACTCAAATCATAATTTTTTACCCCTTTTGAACCAGACCTCCCCTTTTTAAAAGGAGCAGCCATAAACATTTAAGTAAACTTACAACTACATCATATGTTGTCTGGGACATTGTGGAATAGCACTGAACATGCTGAACATTTGTTTCTTTAAAATTTGCTGGACAGACTGTGTCACCTGATCTTTGATCATCTTGTGGTTGTGGTAATTCATCATTGTCAATATCACTGGCATCTAAAATCTGCAATGCATCAATACTCATCTATATTTAGCGCAAGCAATTAAATAATCCAAAAATATACATTGGTGCATTATACAGTGACCGATCCAGGAATCTTGAAAAAAAGGGGGTACTAGTCTGGGGTTAGGGTAGATAGAATGTTCTATCGTTAAAATGATAAATGTCCTAAGGACCCAGATTAACTTGATACTTTAAGGGGCATATTGTCACACCAAAATAAAATTTGATATATTTTGCACATGGGGGGGGGGGGCTGAACCTCCATTTAAATCTGCCGCCCCTCTAAATGAGCCAGTGCATTATACATGTACATGTTATAACATATGTGTTAAAATACACGTTACCTTGTTTATATACACATAGATATTCGTGATATGATTCGCCACTCTTGTGATAAAAATACATTCGTGATCAAAATAAATGACTAGGAATGCATATGCCTAAACAAAAATAATTATTATTGACCACCGTCCGTTAACATTTTGTTAATCAGTTCCGAATATTAACTTAAACTATTAACATTGTTACCATGTTTACGCTTTGAAGATGTGCATATGTTGGTCGAATTTCCTCTACTTGTTTTATCAATATTTGAAAATTGAAGTCACCGGTCACCCTAAATAACCAGATTTCTATATTGCAAAATATTAAAATGTTTTAAATAGTGGTTTTCAAAATTATTTTCTTACGTTATAGCGTCTTCTTTTGGTGATTTTCGCAAGGGCATCTGACTTGGAACGACCAACCATGCTAACGTCTGGCCTGTCAATGTCATGTTGCTGAGACGTGGGGCGAGCTGATCTTTTAACCGATAGCCTTTTTTCTTTGGGATCCGTGTAATCGAATAGAGATGGCACAGCTCCTGATTTCAAGATCTTGTTTTTTAACTGAAACTTTACGTTGTTTGCAATGTCAGGATTTATCGAGAATTGATCTTTGTCAAAATGTCGTTCACAAAGTTTACTGTATTGAGTAGGATGAAAACCGTCTCTTCTCAATTTGAGAGTCCAAATTTTTCTAAATTTGGGATCTTTCGGAAACAAATACAGGCTAATTCCCTGGCCAGATTTTATTGTGCAGTTAAGTGCGGCACACTGCACCATATTTTCACAAAATTGACAAGAACTTATCTCTCGCTCATTACCCTCTTCAGCGTCCTTTGGGCGAGTGTCTCGAATGACGTCATTTTCTCGAAGGGAAATAACTTGTTTGTAAAGAGATTGGTTACGGTGCAGGTGTATATTTAATACCAGTTTAAATGGTTTATTGCTGTTAATAAAGCAAATTATAATCCAGCATTTTATTTTGGTAATATTTGCGAAGTGTTTAAACCAGAAAAACTTAGATTTTCATATATCTTTCTACTTGACCTTTAAGTTAAGTAGAGATTAAAATAATATAAGTTTTCATAATTTAAATTCCAATTTTATGGAGACTCTAGTTGATATCTATGTAAGGTCAAAAAAGCTACAATTTTCAGAAAGAAAGCAATATTTTAGGGTTATAGAAAAGGGGCATAACTCTCATCATGATAGTAATGATGGATTTCAGATAATGTGAGAAATGTGTGCTGTTGGGAAACAAGTGAATACAGTGCAGTCTAAATAAGTACAGTTAAACAACAGTATCTTAAAATCAAAAAACTTTGACTACCTATATAGCGTATGTTGACGTTCGTGACAGTATTACAAATTGGATGAATGATTTGCAAAGACTAAATATGATTAACTTTTGTTAATTTAATTTGCTCATTTTGCGCATATCTCTTTCTCATGCAGATTATTAATGAACAATGATAGATTGAATTAGCAACTGTAAATGGCATACATGTATATGAATTTTATATACTCTGTTTAGAGTTGAACTTTGGTCTTTGACAGTTGACACTGTGTGATATTTTGAACACATTGAGATATCAAAGTCATTTTAAAGTCCATTGAACGACATTTTTTTTCTATATATCTTACCCTGAATCTCTTGGATATCTCAGTTTTTTTCAGCAGTCCCATGAGCATTTCAAGATAACAAGTATGACTTAAATATTTTATTGATTCAATTAATTTATGATGAATTATAAAAATATCAACTAGTGCTAATTGTAACGGGAACCGTTACAGATGTTCCCCAAACGCTCCCCAACTTCCTTTTGGTGCCATATCCTCTGTAAGCTTCATTAAATACGACAAACACTGTGCACTTTTGACTTTAACAACGTTTCCCCAGAAGGATACCAATTACATACAAATTTTAGAATTGCACCCGTGCACATGTGAATGCATGTGCGTTATGACCATATCATCTTGTCTACACTATCTATATATTTTGATGTACTATAATATGAAAGCATTCAGTCCAAAAGTATTAAAAATCACTCATTCAAGTGTATTATTAACTTCACTCGTTCTAAATGCACGCACGTGCGTGCACGTGCATGTTGACCATACCTTCTTGTAGGAGTCCATTATACCTATCTGTATTCTAAATCCCATCCTTTTGTTTGAAAAATTAGGGAGTTATAGCCATTTCAAGTTTCAGCCAATCAGATTGCAGCACACGTACATGCGCGTGATTTCATGATTTTTTCTACATCGTATTGTAGGACATCCTAATGAAAGACTATGTTTGAAATTTCAAAACATTTTGTCAAAAAACAAAGGAGATATAGCCATTTAAAGTTTCAGCCAATCAGATTGCAGCACACGTACATGCGCGTGATTTCATGATTTTTTTTCTACATCGTATTGTAGGACATCCTAATGAAAGACTATGTTTTAAATTTCAAAACATTTTGTCAAAAAACAAAGGAGATATAGCCATTTAAAGTTTCAGCCAATCAGATTGCAGCACACGTGCATGCACGTGATTTCTTGAAATTTTTTGTATATCATATTGCAGGATATTCTAATGTATGACAATATTTTAAATTTCAAAGCATTTCGTCAAAAAACAAAGGAGATAAAGCCATTTAAAGTTTCAGCCAATCAGATTAAAGTGCATGTGCATGCACGTGATTTCATGAAACTTTTATAGATCATGTTGTAGGATATTCTAATGTATGACTATATTTTGAATTTCAAAGCATTTCGTCAAAAAACAAAAGAGATATTGAGATTTTTGTTTCAGCCAATCAGAGCGAAGCGCACGTGCATGCGCGTGAGTTCGTGCTAATTTGACAGTGTCATATTATCTACACTATAAATATATCTTTATATAATGAGTTTCAAAACATTTGTTCAAAAAACATAAAAGTTATAGCTATATTAAGTATATCAGTCAATTCACTCATTTCACGCGCACGCACGTGCAGGCGTATGCGGGCAAAATGACCTTCGTTCCGCACACCTACACTACACACCTATTAACCCTAAAAAGGTTTTAGCTCAGTTGGGTGAACAGTTTCTGAGAACACTCGCGGACAAAAAAGTACCGGAGAACAAATAAGAAAAAAAATAATAATAATAATAATAACTAGAGCAAAGCTCGTTGCAAAGCAACGAGTAGGTCTTCCGTCCTGTTTGACCGGAAGTAGTTTTCATTTTTAACGAATATGAGAAATAACGCCCCAAAATTGGTTGAATCCTCAAAATCTATGTTAATTAATGCAAAAATAAGCCATTTTTTGCTACTTCCGGTTTGACCGGAAGTGACGACGACGGACGGAAAATTTATTTTTATGTTCCTAGTGACATAAGATACCCAAAAACTTGTCAAGATTGACCAAAATACGCGTTTTCCGACTACTTCCGGTTTGGCCGGAAGTGACATGGTCGGACGTATTTTGACGACGCCCGTAGATTAAGCTTGAAATTTTGAACAACTTTGCTTCTTTGATGTATTACAAATTCTCAATACTTTTTGAGATATAAAAGAAAAACTTATGGCCCCTCCAGTCCCTTAATTTTAGGGGCCAGCCCTTTTTTCGAGATATCATTTGAAAGATCTTGGAATTCTACACTTCTTTTGTTCTATATGTTATAACAAAATATTTCAAAGGAAAAAGGTATCATAGAAAAGGTTGTAAAAAATTTGAAATTCGCGATAGGACAATTTTCGGGCCATAGCGAGCGCCGACGCGCGGCACTTTCGATAAAAATGAAATTCATTTTGCACATCTATAGACTTAGGACTATCAAACCTGAAATTTTCACGTTTCTATCTTACGCCAGTTTTTAGAACGTTCGCGGACAACCTGACCCTTCAAAAATCATAAAATCGACAATATTTCCGGACCGGAAGTGACGTCATCAAAACGGAAAAAAATGAATCAAGTTCAAGTAATGTTACATGAGTCCTGAAAGTTTCATGGAAATCCATCGAGCCGTTTTCGAGAAATCGCGTGCACAAAATCGGTAAGAAAAAAAAGAATAATAATAGGTAAGAAAAAAAGTGAAAAAGAAACCGAAGAATAACAAGAAGGTCTTCCGCTGAAGACGGAAGACCTAAATAAGAAACAGAGTAAAAACAATATGTTCCCAAACTCCGTTTGGGGAACATAATCATATACTTTTATGTTAATGCATTAACATTTTATATTTTTCAGGCCATATAACAAATGGTTGCTGAATTCATGAAGACTAGCTGGGTTGATACAGTACTTTTCTACTCATATGAACCATATCTAAACATCATTTGAGGATCCCTTTCTCAGAAAAAAAGAATTTGCATATTCAAAGACTCTGTAGTTTATTGTTTATTTGTACGTTGTTTAACATTCTTCTTGAGATCTTGTGAAGGGTATCTAAATATTGATTTATGAATTTTTACTTCATTGTTAAACAGCATAATCTTTATTATAACATATGCCTGTAATATACAACTTATTTGTTGTTGAACATTCCATTGTCTGTCTACATGTGGTGCTTAGTAAATTTCTTGTAAATAAAAACATGATTGCATGCTGTTTGTTTACCTTGTCTTTTTTTCAATATGAGTCATGATATATAAATGGTGTGCATATTAGTTTAAATTATTTTTGTTGAATTCAGTTAACACAAAAAAATTAATAGCTGAATATGATTACCTAGATAGATACCTTCCAGAAATATTTACATGTACTAGAAGCTGCAGATATGTAGCTTATGTGAAATCAGGTATACTTGAAACTCAATTTACCTGTATTTATTAAACAGAAATTTAGTGGACACATTCATATACATATGCAGTATTTCATATTGAAAATATACTGTGTTAATGTTTTACTTATTCAACATAAAAATTGACCAGACGTGATCTTAATGAAATAAAACATATCTCGCAATATTTTTTTTCTCTCCCCCCCCCCCAATTCTATTACAATTTAAATGTATATAAATTGATAAAAGAAACTGACTATACCATTAAAGAAAATTTTGAGTTGTCTTTCCTTTTTTAAAGAAAATATCTGATGCAATGAATGCTCCCTTGGGTTCATGACCCTGAATATTAATAAGGTTGGGAGGTGTGTTTATGCGCGCTGATCCCACAAAAGGGATGTATTTAAATAGCACACTTGTTTATTTTTAAGTCAATTACAAAAAATAATTTTGTAATGGTAAACAAAGGATAAAATGTTATTAATTTGAATTAAATTTTATTTCTGCATTGTGTCATAGTTTAAGCTTTAAACTTTCTAAATTAGTATTTCTTTCTAAAAAGAAGTAGAAATGAAAAAAAAAAAAAAAGAATTACAAAATATAATTCAATCCATTTCAAATTCATCAGTATTTCAGAAAAATGAAGTTCGAAGACGAGAGTATTATTTAGTATTATAAAAGTTGAAAAAACATTTGATTCTTGCACATGTCACATCTTAATAAGAAAGTATTATCTCAAGAAAAAAAATAGTATTGTACATAGTAAAGAATAATCAACCAGTTCTTCATAAATATTGTGTGAAAAAAAGATGTTAAGATTTTTGGGAGACGAATAATAGCTAGACATGTACATACAGTCGTTTGAGTAGTATCTCCAGCCATCCTCATTAGATACTCCCGACGTGAAATTCTTCTTATGCGTTCGACATTTCTTCATTTGAGAGTGGAAACCGAAAATGCTACACTCCCTTTGACAGCGGGCTGCACACTCTATATCCGATTTAGAATTGTATTCTCCTACAAGTTCTTCATTTGATTTTTTATCATCCATTTCTAATTTTGCGGTATATTTCCGCGAAATAATGGTGGACTGAGACACCACAAAAAACAAAAATGAAATAGATAGCCCATTTAGCGCCCATATTGTAATTTGTATTTAACGCTTCCTTCTGCGTACCTGTAAGAATGTGCAATATGTTATATCAAACGCTTAATTATAAATATCAAAACATATTTCAGTTATTGATACGTGATTGGCTAACGGTTACGTACTCTGTTTGGTTCAATCGTTTTCATATTGATTTGTTGAATCTGATGTAAGTTACTACACATTTTTACTTTGCAATTGTTATTAAGAATATTAAAATGAATTTTCACTTTGCATATAAGTGTATAGTTCAAGTCTATAGCAGGTCTTATACAAATCCGCTGTATATTTTAAATGATATGTCCTGATATTATCGAATTTTTAAAACTATTTTCTTCATTAAAAAATAATAAGTAAGTTATTTTAAAGGTGCATAGACACAAATTTGAAGTTAATATTTTCTGTATAATATTACGACTTATATATTGTAATAGCACTTCACATGAAAATTTATTTAAAATCTTATTTCATCTAAAGGTTATTGAAATTTCAAATTTTTGGCTGGGTTTGATTGACACATCCTTGCACTTTCACAAAATTTAAATTTATTCTTAATATTTTTGAAAATTGATAATCTTGTTGTGTATCAATGAAAAATATTCAAAATTTTTAGGCACAGAATTTTTTTAATGAGAAATGGTCAGTTCATTCTCCAAAGATGAGCCAAACATATAAATTCAAAGTGTACCCTGCAGTCAAGGTGTCAGTCGGGACTGCCGTTTAAACTTTCTTTACAATATACGGTTATTTCTTGCCACATTGGACAGACTATTTTAGCATCAATAGACAATCCAGCGCCCTCGACATGTGTATATGTACGGAACGAATGTCCGAGGGAATAAGACACCAGTCGAATAGTTAAAGGACAACCATACTTAATACGTGTACATTCTAGCTACAATGTGTACAATTTAGCTATACTGTGTACATTCTAGCTATACTGTGTACATTTTAGCTATACTGTGTACATTCTAGTTATACTGACATATTATATAATTTGACAATATGGCTTTCGTACATAGTTGATGTTCCTTAAAGAACCCGCATTAATCATAACAGAACATGTTTATTTTTACTGTAACTTTCCTGGGTACTATCCAAATACAAGCAAACAGCTCTATATATACATGTTAAATTGATGCAAATCATCAACTCGACCACAAATTTTTTTTTAAAACATATTCACACAAACGAATTGAAATTAAAAATAAAAAAAATTTAGGTACTATGTAGGGTTAGATATACTTAGCTTTTGGATCGAAAAGATCGAGTAAATAGATTGAAGGATATATAAATTGGATAGTAACATTAATAAAGTGGCTTGAATACATATGTCTAAATCTACAAAAAAGACATAAACCTCACTATATCATTGGATATTTGCCATGTGATGTTTATCTTATCAAAGTGTTTATCTTATACAGAGAAATGCAGGTTTCAACATTAATACATGTGACCAAATAAAATGTAATTAGCAAAAAGACAAGGATCTACAGAGATGACCATTAAATTCTGGAATACAAGTCATGTTGTAAATGCATGAGATTGACAACTACCGGAAATATTCATAATGTCCATTGAACAATTGCGGCTCTTTTTTGTCTAGAAAAAGCGATTTTTACATTGAACTTCCGCCAGTTTTACTCCCCATCCCAATTCATTTATTCAAAATTTTATGCATGCTTCTCTTGTCAGATTATTTTCGTAATTAAATTAATCACTTGTAGAATGAAATCCAATTCTTTTCAAAACAAATTATTGTAAGAATTTGTCTTACATACGAATATTCTGCTGGTATGTGCTTTGGCAACAGGGACTTATACGTCATATATTTGTAATTATTTTAGTTATCATTTCTGAAATACTTAAGAAGGAGAGATGGTATTCATATGACGGTATTCATCATTAATTGTTTAAAATTATCCTCAACATTCACATTATATACTTATATTCCAACTTTTAATTATTAAGCCTACATATTTGTTGTGCTTGATTGAAAAGTTCTATTACATCCATGTTGTTCCACTCTGGATTTGAAATATTCCCAACGCTATCGATATTATCATAACAACTTAACAGGAAAGCAATTCCTCGTCTCCAGTATTCTTCTCTTTGTTTTAGGAAAGACACTTGAATTGTCACAACATTCTGTGGAAATACTTTTGAATCAGAGTTTGAAAACGTTTGTTTTTCTAATGAGGATGAAATAGTTTTGTCAGTTTTTTTAAGGTACTTATGTTTTATAGTAACGAGTGTCTTATCCATATGAATTTCTTTTGACAAAGGGGAACGTTGATGATGATGATTTGTATTGATTCATAAGGTAAAAATGTTGAATAGTGTATTTTAAAAGGATCCCGGAGAAATAGTGTCAGATGCGGAATAGTTTCTATAAGTGTATTTTATGAGTTACTCGTAAATTAATAAATAGTGTATCTATAGATGAATAAGATTTGAACTTTGAATAGTGTTCCTAAAGATAAATTACATTTAGATTGGAAATATCGTGTTTACAGATGAATTAGATTTATATTTGCAATAAGATGTTTGTGGAAAAAAAGAAAAGTAATCATTTTTGCCAGCACAAAATTAAATATACTGAAAGGAAAAAGAAAAGCATAATTACGGAAGCCCAATAGTGCAAACCAAAAATAAATAAAGAAAAACGAAATTAATATATCAAGAGAAACGAAATTAATATATAAAGAAAAAAGAAATTATTATATAAACGGAAACGAAATTATTAAAAAAAGAAAAACGAAATTAATATATAAAGAAAAACGAAATCATTAAATAAATCAGTTCGTTTTTCTTTATTTAATAATTTCGGTTATCTTTATATATTAATTTCGTTTTTCTTTATATATTAATTTCGTTTCTCTCTATTTAATAATTTCGTTTTTCTTTATTTAATAATTTCGTTTTCTACTTTTAATAATTTCGTTTTTCTTTATATATAAATTCCGTTTCTTTTTATATATTAATTTCGTTTTTCAAGTAGAAAACTGAAACTAAAATACGGAATTTTAATATGTGCATGGTAAGGGCTTGCAGGTGTCGTAACAGTAAATCATGGCTGACGCAAAATAATCCTGGAATCTTCCCTTCCGATTCTGGCATTTTTATACGAGACTGGAGCTGAATTTTTTTATGAGATGAAAAACAACATGTAAACTTCCTGTATTGACTAGATTTATTAAAATTTAGGGCGTGCTGATTTTTCTACATACTGTCAAGTGTGGGGAGTGATTAGGCCCTGGGCTGCATTTTCAAACACCTGCTCGACTTCAACCGAAACAAACTTGTGTGCCTTGCAGGATGGCTATGTATTTTTTGGTACTAAAATCTTTATAAAGAATGGTTTTACAAGATCTGAAAAGGAAACTTCTGAGAAGTTTGTTTTGAATTAATTACACCTACTCCAACTTGCGCATTTTTGGTAAAAATATATAGCAGGATGTAATGTTGTTGTGCAATCTTGAACCCATGAATCATTCCATAAAGCGCACATGCTATAAAGCATCACCTCGTAACTCTTTACGCCTTATATCGAAATTACAAATGTGTAGTGGAAATGAAAAATTAAAGATCATATATAAATGTCAAATTAACAAACGTAGAAAAAATATGTACACACGGCCGAAAATTCCCATTTCCGTGAACAATTCATAAACTATTCAATTTTGTTTATATGTTGTGTCATATCCCCACATCATTGTTGGAGTCTGTAAGCCTTGACTTAGCGAGGGTGGCTCATGAATCGCGAGAAGGTCATGATCAAGACCTTGAGTATCGTATTACTGAATTCCCTCGAACTTAACCTAGCGTCTTATCTGTGTACTATAAATCATAGGTTGTTGAAACTATAAAGAGAAAATTGATTTGGGATTAATTTGTTTTGTGCAAGTGTGGGCATTGTTTGGTCACAAACATAACTGATTTATAAATACAGATTGAGAGTATGCCATTTAGAATATGTGAATCAAGTACTATAGTAGTCATGTACTACCACTGACACGAATAATACAGATTGAGAGTTTGACATTCATTAAGACCAAAAAATCAGAAGTGTTTTGCTTTATTTCTAATATAGTAAGCAATCATTAAAATCTACTTATTGTAACCACTTTGACTTGTTTTAAGTTTTGCACTTGTTATCTTTAAACATTTTTTTAGCTCACCTCAACGAAGTTGGGGGGAGCTTATGTGATACCCTCGGCGTCGGTGTCGGCGTCGGCGTCCCAGGTTAAGGTTAAGTTTTTTGGAGCAGTTTTCTTTTTAATTACTTCTGTGTCCTATACTGATTAGACATGCATGGAAGATGGTTTTAGTGTGTTTTATTGTACCAGACAAAGTTTCAGATGCTGCAATTTCAGCAAAGGAATGACCAGGTTAATGTTTTTGGAGCAGGTTAACATTTTTGGTGCAGTTTTTGGTGTGGGTTTCATTTCCAAGTAACTATAAGCCCTATGTTGACCAAACTTGCATGGATGATACATCTAAGGATGCATACTACCGGGCTTGCTTCGGATGCTGAATCTGACCTACATTTTCCGGTTGAGTGAACAGGTTAAAGTTTTTGGTGTAGGTTTCATTTCCAAGTAACTATAAGCCCTATGTTGACCAAACTTGCATGGATGATACATCTAAGGATGCATACTACCGGGCTTGCTTCGGATGCTGAATCTGACCTACATTTTCCGGTTGAGTGAACAGGTTAAAGTTTTTGGTGCAGGTTTCATTTCCAAGTAACTATAAGCCCTATGTTGACCAAACTTGCATGGATGATACATCTAGTGATGCATACTATCGGGCTTGCTTCGGATGCTGAATCTGACCTACATTTTCCGGTTGAGTGAACAGGTTAAAGTTTTTGGTGTAGGTTTCATTTCCAAGTAACTATAAGCCCTATGTTGACCAAACTTGCATGGATGATACATCTAAGGATGCATACTATCGGGCTTGCTTCGGATGCTGAATCTGACCTACATTTTCCAGTTGAGTGAACAGGTTAAAGTTTTTGGTGCAGGTTTCATTTCCAAGTAACTATAAGCCCTATGTTGACCAAACTTGCATGGATGATACATCTAAGGATGCATACTATCGGGCTTGCTTCGGATGCTGAATCTGACCTACATTTTCCGGTTGAGTGAACAGGTTAAAGTTTTTGGTGTAGGTTTCATTTCCAAGTAACTATAAGCCCTATGTTGACCAAACTTGCATGGATGATACATCTAAGGATGCATACTATCGGGCTTGCTTCGGATGCTGAATCTGACCTACATTTTCCGGTTGAGTGAACAGGTTAAAGTTTTTGGTGTAGGTTTCATTTCCAAGTAACTATAAGCCCTATGTTGACCAAACTTGCATGGATGATACATCTAAGGATGCATACTATCGGGCTTGCTTCGGATGCTGAATCTGACCTACATTTTCCAGTTGAGTGAACAGGTTAAAGTTTTTGGTGCAGGTTTCATTTCCAAGTAACTATAAGCCCTATGTTGACCAAACTTGCATGGATGATACATCTAAGGATGCATACTACCGGGCTTGCTTCGGATGCTGAATCTGACATACATTTTCCAGTTGAGCGAACAGGTTAAAGTTTTTGGTGCAGGTTTCATTTGCAAGTAACTATAAGCCCTATGTTGACCAAACTTGCATGGATGATACATCTAAGGATGCATACTATCGGGCTTGCTTCGGATGCTGAATCTGACCTACATTTTCCGCTTGAGTGAACAGGTTAAAGTTTTTGGTGTAGGTTTCATTTCCAAGTAACTATAAGCCCTATGTTGACCAAACTTGCATGGATGATACATCTAAGGATGCATACTATCGGGCTTGCTTCGGATGCTGAATCTGACCTACATTTTCCAGTTGAGTGAACAGGTTAAAGTTTTTGGTGCAGGTTTCATTTCCAAGTAACTATAAGCCCTATGTTGACCAAACTTGCATGGATGATACATCTAAGGATGCATACTACCGGGCTTGCTTCGGTTGCTGAATCTGACCTACATTTTCCGGTTGAGTGAATAGTTAAAAGTTTTTGGTGCAGGTTTCATTTCCAAGGAACTATGAGTTTTTAAATGACCAATCTTGCATAGACGATCTAAGGATGCATACTTCCAGGCTTGCTTCGAATGCTGAATCTGACCTACTTTTTGTAGATGAGTGAACATGTTAGTTTTGATGCATGTTTCATTTCCAATAAACTATGAGCCCTATAATGAGCAAACTTGCATGGATGATACATCTAAGGATGCACACTAATGGACTTGCTTCGGATGCTGAATTGGACATACATTTTTCAGATAATAGACAAGGTAAAAGTTACGGTTGCAGGTCTATTACCAAAAACTATAAGGCTTATATAACATTGTATAAACCAAACTTGCACAAATGCTGCATCAAGAGATGAAAACTCGCAAATTTGCTTCAGATGCTGGATTTTCATTACATTTTCATGAAGAAGAAGTAGTTTAAATTTTTTATGTAGGTCTATTTCAAAGTATCAGATCAAAATTGCTTTTAAAAATATTTTCATTTTTGGAATGTATACTTTTTGTTGGTTAATTGTGTGACGTTGCCTTACTTAAAGACAACATTCGTTGAGGTGAGCTCTGTAATCTCTGATTACCTATGTTTACAATGTCAAACAAACTCACAAAGTCCGATATTACGTATTATTATACGTTTTTTTCTAATGCATGTACTGTAAAGCCATGGGGATTACATAAATGTTAAAAATTCAACAGTACATGTTGTAAATAACGTAATCTTAACCTTCATATGTTTATCTTAAATATTTGTGAAATTTATTAGGATAATCTCTTTAATGTTTCATGTCCAAAGTGATTATTAATGTGTCCAGATTCATTATTTGCTGATCATTAGACATTTCAGAGGATTTGAGAAAGCTAATGTTTTAACGTCAACATCTCACCGAATTAATCACTGGCCAAATTATGAGACTGGCTTAAGTTCACATTCATCGTGTTATTGTAAGATAAAAACACAAATCTAAGCATATTACTATTAGATACCAAAGGTTAAATTCTCCCCATTCAATTATTGTAATGGTTATGCATTCGCTTTGGGAGTCGGTGAGTGCAAAGGCAAACATCACACTTGTAAATTGTCGAAACAAAATCAAGGCTAACAGACGCGTGCGCTAATGATTTATGGGTTCAGGCCCTTACCTTGCATATCACTAAATTCCTTATTTTAGTTTCAGTTTTCTACTTGAAAAACGAAATTAATATATAAAGAAAAACGAATTTTAAAAGTAGAAAACGAAATTATTAAATAAAGAAAAACGAAATCAATAAATAAAGAAAAACAAAATGATCTATTTAATAATTTCGTTTTTCTTTATATATTAATTCCGTGTTTCTTTATATATTAATTTCGTTTTTCTTTATATATTAATTCCGTGTTTCTTTATATATTAATTTCGTTTTCTTTATATATTTATTTCGTTTTTCTTTATTTAATAATTTCGTTTCTCTTTATTTAATAATTTCGTTTTTCTTTATATATTAATTTCGTTTTTCTTTATTTAATGATTTCGTTTTCCTTTATTTAATAATTTCGTTTTTCTTTATATATTAATTTCGTTTTTCTTTATTTAATAATTTCGTTTTCCTTTATTCAATAATTTCGTTTTTCTTTATATATTAATTTCGTTTTTCTTTATTTAATAATTTCGTTTTCCTTTATTTAATAATTTCGTTTTTCTTTATATATTTATTTCGTTTTTCTTTCTTTAATAATTTCGTTTCTCTTTATTAAATATTTTCGTTTTTTCTTTATTTATTTTTGGTTTGCACTATTGGGCTTCCGTACATAATAACATTATAGCGAAAAATATTTGAGTATGTGACCGAAAATTATGAAAATTGGTCAGATGTGTATTTTGGTTACTGTGCAATAAAATCGATGGTCAAAATTACTCAACCATGAAATGTATGGTGTCACGTAGGGGAAGTGATAAATAGCCAAATACACGTGCATGTTGATTATGACAATATTGCGATCATATTTTGTAGTGCCAAGAGATGCATTAGAGTTATAGACATCGTTTTCCGATATTTGCAGTCAGTATAAATTTCTTACAATCATGGTATGGATGATGGAAGTTATATTGGATCTAGTAATTGAGTTGCATAAGTAAATATAAAAAGGAAACAACATGTTGCTGTGCAGTTTGTTTTTAACTTTTCAACCAAAAAAGTTTTTTCGGTTGTCAGAGAGTAATTTAAAAGGTTTTCAACCAGCCATGAGGGTGACGTTGGCGCATAACAACTTCACATCAAGATAGGGCTTTTCATCATGCTACCTCGTTTATTGTCAAGTCATTATCACTGAAACCGACATTTTTACGGCAGGCAATCCTACTTATATTTTCACACTAATACTGACAGAAACTCTCTGCTCTAATTTGGTACGCAAGCTTGGCAACTTTACGTCCATTTTACTCTCACACGCGCACGTACGCGCCGTATGCGTGTTGTTTTTAGTATGTTCACGCTGAGAAAATGTAGCCAGTGTTTGTCGATACTTCCTTACAAAAATTCACGTGTACCAAATTAGCTAGATTCTGTAAATTCTATCCTAAATCGAAAATTCGTGGGATTCAATGGGCGGGGGGATTTGTTAGCTTTGGAATAATACAGCTATTCTCAACCATTAAGACTACCGTCGGAAGGCTTTAATGATAATCCTTGAGAAAGAAAAATGCTCTGGGGAACTCAATGCACAAGAAAATCAAAGCTGTTACTAATGCGCAAGGGAGATGATGAGAATTTTTACTTTAATTTTTGGGGGTATCGACATATCAATTTCATTAACTCAGGAATTATCAGTCAAAGTCACACAAGATTTCGGTTACTTGTTGTTTAAAGTTGAATTATAATGTTTGATAACAATACTGGAAAACATATTGGATATAAAAGTTTTAATTTTATTCTAAAGTTTATTATGCGTTTCTTTTTCCTTTCAGTTTACTTCATAACATTATTATTTTTAAACATTTCGTGCAGTTAAAACAAATAAAACAATTGGGAACGCATTGATGTATGAGAAAATTCAATAAAATATTAAAATCCTGCATCCTTTCTCCTATTATTTTTACCTGGCGATATATGACAACAGTTAATGAAATACTAAAAGACCGGCATCCTTTTTCCTATAACATTTACCTATTGTCAAAATCAGATGATTTATTAAACGTATATAATGATTATTTCCTTTATTATAAAATCCGCTTTCATGGATTCGTGTAAGGATGGGCGCAGTTTTGGACCAGTTTTGAGCTATTGGGTTTTTGCAAAGGGATAGAATGCTTCGAGAATATAAATTATTTAGTTTTAAATAAATAAGAGATCTTAATCATCGGTAACAGAATTTTTTCAACTTGAAATCTAAACAGAAAGGTGGCATTTATAGCTATAAAAAGATATTTATATTTCCTTTGCACAATGGTTTGATAGTACAACCGAGGACTTACACACTATATCTCTATGCTTCTGACAGTAAAAAGGCTGCACGTCAGTTGGTGCCACATAACTAAAAAGCATCAACACTGCAAACATTAAATTGAATGAAAACATTCATCACAATGTTTTTGATTCTGCTGTGAAAAATGTCTTGAAATACAAACAAAAAGGCGATATTTATTGCTATGACACGATGGGTTCATTTTATAAATTGTATTTCAGAAGAATTGTCTACAAGTGGTAATGCAACAGATACATATACTCATAGTTCACTTTCTAGGGAGAAACTTCTTCGAAATCATATGTTAATTTTGAATGTTTTTGATATTCCAAACAACCAATGTGAATTTGAAATACCATATGGATATATATTGGATTCCGAAACTTCATTAAGTCGATACATTGCGGGTTCCAGTGAATGTCCAGGAAAGCCTCTCTCTCTACCCTTCACTACGTTTTTAGGAGAGGAGAATTTTAAGAGTACTATGCAATAATATATTCAATAAGTGATGTAATTCAGATGTGGATACTTCAAAATTCCAAAGAACATTTGGAAAATATTAAATAACAATTTTACCATGATCAGCAGCTAAAAAACTTTCGACCTTTTATCACAACCTTCTACACAATAAATTTACGTCCAGGCTTTTTTATAACGTTGACAGCTGCTTTTTAAATAAAAATGGAACTCGTAAATGAACTTACCTTGTCATTCGTCATTTGCAAAATTATGTTATTAAAAAACATTCTAATTATACAAAAAAACCCTCGGAAATTGACATTTAAAAGATGCTTGCGGAAGAACACGTGACGTAGTTTAGTCACGGTGTAAAGTAAGGAATGAATTACGTCGACCTGTGATTTATACGCTTAGTCGTTTTTCCAAAACTTTGATGGGTTTAAAAAAAGTTTGAAGTTTTCGAAAGTATAGGCCCTTAAATTAGCAAGGAGGAGAGGAAATCACAGCATAATTCAACCCTGGTATTGAGAGTCGCTGAAGTCACTGGAGCGTGACCACAGATGTTCGAATTCGCTATTCATGATTGCTTGCGGTCAATTACTGGTAAATTGGACAATTACAGGATTTTACAGCAACCAGTAATTAATATAAATCGAAATCTTTGGGTGATGATGGGTTAAAGGAACGTATAAAGTACATCGACTTATCACTTATTATTGTTGATAAAACAAGAATCGGCAGTCTCGGTGCACGTCATCATTTCGTAAGTTCTATGGTCGATAGAATGGTATTATCAGCAAATGCAATTTATCATTGAGTCAAATACTGACTGACGTTTTTCATCCTTATTGTAATTTCATTAACTATACACTGAATTGACGATGAATTTTCCCTTATTTCCTGGTCATGACAAACAGCACACCTTTAATGTTTTTGAGGTCCGTGTTTACTCTGCTCTAATTTTGTATTGTTTAATGGACTTTTGATCTTGAATACTGTACATTATCTGCATATGTTATATTCATACTATATATTTCCTAGCTAGATGATATGCTGTATGATAAAGTGTAATAGTGGTTAAACATATTTCTTCTTGAAATGAACATACTTTCCTAAATCTCTCTCTCTCTCTCTCTCTCTCTCTCTCTCTCTCTCTCTCTCTCATTTGTCTTTTTAATAAAATATATGGCAGCATATAATTACTTTTTAGTTATGAAAGTCTTATCTATTACAAATAAGTTGAATGCTTCTTTGCATCATCTTGTCTGAGTATAATTACGGCCGGGAAATGTCTACATATATAACAGACACATATATACATTTAGAACTAAAAATAATCATAAAATTAAAAGGACACATAATTATATATGATACGATTGCATTATTTTTTTTTAAGATACTAGAGTTAAAATGCAAAGCGTCCACAGACCTTTGTGAATTTTATTATTTTTCATTATTTTACACGGAATCGCATAGGCAAGGAAATATATGTATGTTGAAACTGTGGTAATTCATTCTATAACTCAATTATAGTTTTCTCGTCTAATTTTATTAATCAAAAGAATAAACATATTTATTTTATAACTACCCTGTAGATTTATTTTTATACTATAGCGTTCGGTAACACTTACACATGACATGTTTTACAGCAATAAAACTCTTATTTAAAAAATGTTGATTTTAAACATTATAGCTTTATACAAAAAAATCTTTAAGAAACTATAATCAATATTTTTAATTACTTAATGTATACGTATCGTTTTTCTAAGAATAATTTTTTCAACATTTATTTTGATTAGATAATTATTTATTCATTTATCTTTTTATTGTTTGTTTATATTATACCAACTGACATTTAAATTCAACAGAATAGTTTCAATGCAAAGAAAACATCAGAGGAATTCCAAAGAAATCGATCATCTTGCGTTCATCGTCCATTTTGCGCTTGCGTTTGCGCTTCGTTCGCGTTCTGCGTTCGCTCACCATTCACCGTTTACACAACGTTCACCAAGGTGCATTCATCGTTCACTGACCGTTCGCTCTGCGTTCGTTCACTGTTCGTTCAGTGTCAAGTAGCGAAGAAGAACGCGTTTAAGATACTCTAAATCAAAGTTTTCAAAGTGTTAACTTATAGTGTCAACGTTATCACTTTTGTATGTAAAAATTTTTAAAGTTATCATTATATATGATCATAGTTATTGCTAATAGTAAATCAAAATGTTCATACAGTCAAAGTTATCACTATTGTTTACTATAGTTAAATAATAAAATAATCAAATCTACTATAGTTAATAATAGTATTTTATTTATTGTGTTAGGATAAACATCAAATTTTGGGTATGTTAGCACTGGAATGCATTACTAGTATATGAAATCAAAGTAATACAAGGCAATATTCAATATGTCGAAAAATTTGCATTACATATAATGGTAATGAAAAGCTTTACTTCGATAAGTCTTTTGCAATTGTTATCCTGTTTGATATGTACGTTTTGGTGCATATGCAATATCTTCTTTTGTAACATTCGTGCTCTGTACATTGTAGCATCCGATATGTGTAATTTTGATTGAATTCTAAAGTTTACGTTTTGTTACATGCGTTATATGTACTTTTTTGCATTAATGTATTTTTCAGTTGCATGCTCGATGTGAACTTTCGGCTGCATGCTCCATATGAGCTATTAGTTGCATGCCCTATATGAACTACTGGCTGCATGCTCCATATGAACTATTGTTTGCATTGGTTGCATGCTCGATGTGTACCTTATTTGCATGTGTGTACTTTTGTTTGCATGTAAAATATTTTCTTTTCTTTTACATTCATAACGTGCATTTTTTATAGCATAAATGATGTATACTCGAGTACTTCGATAGCATACATGTAAAACACTTGAACTTTTGGTAGCACCGTACATATAAACGTTTATTTACAGGGAAAGACAAGCTATGGACGAGAACTCTTACGTTCCTTATCTCATTGAGTTTCAAAAGAGATCTAGAGAGAGAGAAAAGAAGTTGATGTGACTGAACTACATACAGAAAAAAAATGAATTGCAGCGATCTGAAACTTGTTTGATTTATTGAGTAGTGTGCTATTATCTATAAGTCATAAGTAGAATAAAATACTAACGTAACAAAGAGCAATCATAAGAGTTAAATAGTTTAATTTTAAATACATAAATTATTATTATTTTAGATATATATACGTACATATACATGTAACATTAAAAATTGTGCAATTATCTTATTAGAAATGTTTACACTGATTTTTTAACAAGTCTCTGGAATTCTAACAAAGAGCTACACTGATTCGTCACTCAAAGTAGAAGCAGTCAAGTAGAAATCCAATATACAACACAAATGGTTTCAAATCTCATCAGAGGCATCGGTCAGTTAACATATGTTAGTGGTTAAATTATATAATCAACCTCTATTTTAAGTTCATATGTCCTAAATTTTTCGTCTTAATTTACTTCTGCCTTTTTCTGTGTCCATGTGGGGAGCCCTTTGGAGAGGAATATGGCGGAGGGAATTCAGAAAAGCCCTTAATTGAGAGAAGAAAATTAATGTATGGTGTTATACGAATGATACGTGACAAATATTCACGTATGTTTAAATAAATCTGAAATTTTAAATCAAGGACGAACAGATCAAGAAAGGATTGACTAGAATAAAAAGTATGTTAGCTTTTTATCATATGCATTTCTCAGTCATACATCCAGCTTTCTAGAACCTACAACCTGATTATACACGTGTAATCGATTGGTATCTAAACTATGCATATTTTTCATGTCAGATAGACATCCAGCTATCTAAATCCTACATCATGATTATACACGTGCACTTCCCTGGTATCCACACTATTTACCATGCCTGATACACACCCAACTATCTAAGCCTTTCAATTTGACTTATATTTGTACTTCCCGGGTATCCATACTATTTACCATGTCAGATATACATCCAACTACCTAAAACATACAATCTGACCACATACATATACCATATACATCTCTTTCACAGTTTTAATTCTGCACACACATACGCACAGTCGCACACCCAACATTCTAATTATTATATCTTTCATGCTGACTTTAAACTTTTTACAATGAAACCTTTCGACACCCATCCTGTCCACACCTTTGTCGCTGTCTACTACTTGGACGCCACTCTTTCTGTTCTTTTACAACTTAACGTTACGTGCACTTTACCTTGCAATATTTACATCCACTATATTTTCTCCTTTATTTCTTAAGAAAACCCATTGCGTTAATCACTGCATGAACTACATTAGGCATGTCGCCTGTACAGATTTCTTGATCAGTGGCTGTTCCATCAATGAAACGTATAAAGACGTTCGCATCATTAATACAATAATTAAATTTTTTAATCCTTCTTTAAATGATTCTTTAAACAGATATAAATATAAACAATAAAATTTACGCGGGTTATGTATTTTTTCTGCAACAGCTGCTTCCGTTAATTCCAGTAATAACAAACAAAGAAAGCATTTTATTGTTTAATTAACCCACTTTATTACTTTTTATATTCTTCCCTGCTTCAACTCTTATCCTGTTAACCTAACGTCCAGCTTACCTTCCTGCGTCGGTCGTACTCAAACTCTCGCAGTGGGAGGTTCTGACTATATACCGGTATGTTGGGATTGGTACTGGGAGTATCATAGGATAATCCTTTTATGAAGATTCCCATAAATATAATCACACCAATCCCTATCAGAATAGTGGCCCACCAATGTTCCTAAAATCAAAAATGATAAACAGAACAAATTAAAATTTTAGTTGTAAAACGTCATTTGATTGGATAAAATATTGCCTATGTCATATAACATAAGCTGCGTACGTAACAATGAGTAACGTCAAGAATGTTTTACTTCGCTCGACTTTACATCAAAATATGCTCAGTTTGAAGTTTTATAAAACACAAAGTTATGTTATGTCGTATTACACAAGTTGAAATAAACTTCATTCCGTACGTAACATTTTAAATATACAGAAGCTGTCTAATCTGACATCTGTGAATTCCGTATCACTCTGATTATTTTTCCTTTTCTTATTTGATGCCTTTTGTAACGTTTTCCGTATTCTTGTCACTGTTCTCTGACATCATGCTTGACACACAAGGTGTCCCAGAGAGGTTCAATTTCTGACCAGAAAGCTCTCTCTGTTTGCACATACCCCCCTCCTTCATTTTTATGTATGGAGACCGCTGTATAATAAAAGTTGCAAGTTAGTGAAAAAAAGGATGTTGGGTGAAAAGAATATAGGTTAAGAAATAATCTTGTTTAGTTTATTAGAGAAAATGCCTTCTTTTTTCGTATTCTTAATAATGATTGTATATGCCTTTTATCAGTGACCAATATTTAGGAAGGCATACAAAATCCTGTCAATTGTGCTAGCTGTAACCCAGTTTCTGATGTCTGTCAATGTAACCTTATGGTTGTTACCTGTACTTAATATAACAAAGTTTTTTTTAATGTCGGCTAATGTCTTTACTATACTGTTGCACTTACTATTATCCAGTTTTTGATATTGGCCAAAGTTTCCTCACTGAACAAGAGGTTTGTCAATCTCCTTAAGGGTCCTTCATCACTCATTCCTCGGCATCGAGAGAATACGCCACAAACACCCGCGTAATCATTACAGACTGCACCTGAATATTAATAAACTCTATTGGTTACGTGGTTATTTGAACTTAAATGTACAGTAAGGTTCTATGATACTTTTTAAATAACAGGCTGAAAAAGAATCCTGGAAAAAGTACATACAACACACCAATGGGATTTTTTTGTTTTACTTAGTACATACTGGAATTTATAATCTCTCTCTCTCTCTCTCGCCCGGCTCTTTCTCTCTCTTTCCCACGCTCTCTTTCTCTGTATCCATATCTTTCTTTGTGTCTCTCTCTGTATTTCTCTCAGTGTTTGACATCTCTCTGCCCTAGTCTCTGTATACATATCTGTTTCTGTCTTTCTCACGATCACTCTATCTGTCTCTTTGTTTCTCTACCGTACTCTGTCTCTCTCTACCTCGCTATTCGCTATGTCCCTCTTTCTTTCTTTCTCTCTCTCTCTTTCTCTCTCTGCTTTTACCTGCTGGCATTCGCACTCCGCCTGTAGAATTTTTCATCCTGTTGACTTCATCTATAAAAGTCTTGAATTCTCTAGACTCCAAACGGTGTTGATCGTTATTTGATTCATAGCACTTAGAGGAAGTATTATGTCCTAAATCAAGGAAGGTGTTCATTAAAAGATTAAAATAACTTCTGAAGCCTAGTTCATGTATGAGTCGAATAAGGCTATGAATGCTAGCGCACCTCATGAAATATGCCTTTTAGACAAATCCGTGAGATTTATACACCGATAATCACATAAAACTTCAAAATAAATTCCTTGACTTTTTTGCAGCATGAAAAAATACCTCTGCATCTTCTAGATTAACGTACAAAATGCAAAATAATTTGTAAATGTATGATTCATAAAAAAAAACATTACAGTGAGCTATTTTGATCATTTCATAATTTTGATACATTAAACAATTATCCTCCATATTATCCCTTCTTTTTTTAGTTGTCTCAATAGCAAAAAAGGGAAAATCAAAATAAGAAAAATTATAAAGTTATACAGGACGAACCTTTTCTCTCCCATCTACAACTCCAAAATTTAAGCGAACTAGCCAGTATAAAGAAAATTTTAGTCTTTAGCTTACTACAGGCCAAATAACACAGTTCCACTCTGTCCTCCGCTGTAAGATCTCCTGTCTTTCTGACGAAGCATTGTTCCCACCTTGAAGTGTAAAAACTGTTAATTCTTAGACACAGGGAGCCAGAACAAAACTGAAATAAAACAAAGTATGACGTCAGTATAAAGCATAAAGCCAGGTACACTGAGAGACAATCTGGTCAGTCTACCATGGTAATAAGTCTTAGTTATGTTTATTCTTATATTAGAGAGATACTGAATATTACGTAAGTATGCTGAAACGCAAAGGAAAACAGCATCCTTTTTCAGAAGAAAATATTTTATATAAGATATAATTTTGTACCTAGAATGTATGGACATTTCAAACTCGGTAAATTAAAGGTTAATCAATGCATTAACAATATATTGATTGTCTCTATAAATATTAGGCGTGTTTCTATGGTCGTCCTTTACCTAGCTACTTACCACGCACATATAGTTAAGTAGATATAAATTTCAGTTCCCCCTAAAATACAATTTGAATAATGAACCATATAAATAAAGACAATGTCAGCAGGTACCATTACATAATGATCATTTGATCTATCTTAATCCTTTTCAATTTTGAATAATAATAACACACAAGGAAAGTTCGTTTTCACTTTTTGATTATCTTTTAACTTTAGAAAGTACCACAAGATTGTTAAAACATATCTTCTATCGCCCAATCAATAACAACATGCAAGACCACCATGAACAACTATTGCAAGTTGATGTCTACGATGCTTTATGTTTATCCCTTTTTGGAAATCTGAGCGAATTTTTTTTTTCTTTTTTTTTTTTGCATTTTGTGACATTTTTAAATGCCTCCTGTTTACATGAGGTCAAATTTTCTTTAACCTCGAGGAGTGTATAGGAAGTCTTGGAATTCCAGTCAACGGACTGTCATTATTTCTTGTATATCATACGTAATAGCCTTAAATCAGAGGTAGGGTCAGGTGACATGGAGGAGTGAGCATCCCTTGCCGACAGGTCACACCCTCCGTGTGGCCCTTGTCATGATTTGGGGAAAAATGGGAAAATCACAATTTGGTGTGTAAAGAATGGTCTACCTATTCGTACGAAAAGAGTCAATCAGTATTTGATTCAAGTATTATACATAATTATTATTATACTTACCCCGTTAAGACAAACTTGGGAGAAATCATCACAGAATGTCAAGTCTGGTTTCTTCTTTGACCCAGGACAAGTTGATGAATCCCCAGTAATCGATCATTAAGAAAAAATACATTGGTGCGTATCAAAATGTTTGAAAATATGTCTTTGTATTTGAAAATAATTATACATTGACACAACTTTATATTTTCAAGTTTTACAGATAATGCTTGTGTAAATTGACAAAAACCATATGAAAATAAAAGTTATTTTTAGCTTATTCTCTACATCAAAGATATTCAATACTTATTTGATTTAAATCATATCAGTTATATAAATCCGTACTTTGTTTACTTTTTTCAGTAAATTAAAAAGAAACAAAAAAGCAATATACTCAGCACATTTCCATGTTCAATAGCACTGCTTACGTGAATTTATATCATTTTAAGGATATGTGCAATTTTGTGCCTTCAGACATTCTGTTGAGGATCGACATTGTTTGTCAGTGCCCCAAAACCCACATTCAGATGAACAACACGCTCCTTGGCTAGGACTGTGGTTAAAGGAAATAAGAATATCCTATAAATTAACAGATATGTAATAAATATCTAACAGATGAAAAATTGGTTATTTACCGTTTGAATATGTACCTGCAATTATATTTTTCATTGGTCATTTGGTTGATTTTCAGTGTACAGGCATTACTGTCAGAGCCAGATGTTTGCTGTGGGTTACAGCATTTATCAGTACAGTCTGTATCATAGCCACAGTCGCACTCCTCCCCTTTTTCTACCATTCCATTACCACAGAACGCCATGTTAGACTCTACCGAATAATTTAATGTGAAGATGAAGGTCATTTATTATGAATCTCAAAAGTCAAAATTAGAACAAAATCAATTGAGAAAAATACAATCACAAACGCCTAAAACTTAAGAGGTGGAATCAGATACTAAGAAGATTAATGTCAGTACGGATCAATCTCTAGCAGTTCATTATAAAAAAATATTCCTGGTATATTCTGTTAAAAAACGTCAGTCCTTTTTCGAACTTTCTTTGTATAAAAGTGCAGGGAACTAATTTTGTTACAGTATCGATGCTGATTTGAAAGGTTCCTATAATTGCTGATTTGAAAGGTTCCTATAATTGCTGATTTGAAAGGTTCCTTTAATTGCTGATTTGAAAGGTTCCTTTAATGGCTGATTTGAAAGGTTCCTTTAGTTGCTGATTTGAAAGGTTTCTTTGCTTGCTGATTTAATGTTAGTTATCCTTATCTTGACGCTGCCGGAAGTAGCACCATGCTACCAGAAGGAGATTATTAAATTTCATTTAAAGCAATAACTGTTCCTTATATAATTATTAAAACATAATAGTTCACTTTGTATAAATAATTCGAATACTTTAATAAGTTATTTCCCTTGTTTTCATTCTTTTATAGACCACCTTTGGTTGCTGATGCTGATCCTGGTAATATGCTTTCTTTTTTAAATGTTGATCCTGATGCTAGCTGGATGCTGATGCCACTTTTGCTTATGCTGAGCATACAAATTTAGTTCCTTGCATTGCACTTTATATAATTTGAGTGGAATTTTAGGTCAAATTCTGTTCCTCATCTCTACATTTCACTGTCATTGCAAATAAGGCCATTTTATTAAGTGCAATTTTTTTTTAGTTTTCGATATAATGCGTTGTAGAATAAAGATGTCATACTACTAGTTTATGTTCTCGGGAGGATTGATTGATTGATTGCTGTAAGTTACGTCCAATTTGAGAGTTGTTCACTCATTCAGAGATGCGCAGGAGTGTTAAGGCAATATTCAGAATATTCTAACTTGATAAAATGATTGTTTTGTGAAACATTACAACGTAGTAGTAGGCGAGATAACGTCAATTTTAAAACACAAGTTGTCATGATATTGCAATTTAGAGATGTAATTTAACTTCAGAAAATGATTAGAAACATGTAAACACTAACACAAATTAAATGTTTTTATTTTAAAACACAGACCTCCGAATCATCAGAGGTTGGATCAGGTACCATGGAGAGTGAGCATCCCCTGCCTATCAATTATTTTTGAATTCGAATTAAAAGTGAGGAAGAATATGTAAATAGTTACAAGATCTTTGTCTGTAACGTGTTGCTAAAGTAGCATATTTAAATTTTTAAATATAATTTTTTTAATGGCTTTATGTTTTTCCTTCAATATGGTCTTTTTGAAATTATTTAACATCAAGTTCTGAGCAATGTTCTTGGTCTATTGTTTTAAAGGTATAAGCATCTACAGTATTTTTAGAACAATAACATGCTTCAATCAAAACAATTTATAAATGTATTTGAATTTTTAACTTACGTGTAAAGCAGTTGTACTTTCCATTCCTCTTATTAACAACAGCAGCGATGACATCAGTAAAGATATTTTTAGAACAGAGAGAGAAGTCGTCGTTGTTTGGGAGATTTCCCTTTGTGGCGCTTGCGAACATGATATAGTTTCCTTGGTCAGGCGTGGTTTGAGCACACGTTTTACCGTCATCGTGCTAAACAGAATACTATAATTATTTATATCACAGCTTCTAAGAAATAACTGATTTATTTTTACATATTTTATATAAACGTTTATATTAGAATTCATTAACGTTTTAAAAATTAAATTAAGGAATTCTTCTGCTGAAATTTGTCAAATTTTAGAACAAACTAAAAACATTCACTGTAAAGAACCTTGTATGCACAAAAGTAAATTATACATATTTTGGGGGATATTTACAAACTAATGTGTGTAAAGGTGTTAATATTGTGTCTAGCTTTTGCATTTTTAAGATAGAGCACCTTGCCTTTACCCCAAGGAAAAAAAAACAAAGACAAAAAAATACTGGTGAACAACTATTTACTTACGTGGATAAAATGCCCGAAAATGAGGAGTACAATCATTTAATCTTGGACTATCAAAATGTTATGAATGCTTGATTTGATCCCAAATTAGTAATAATCTGTGCATTTCATTTAATATATGTTTTTCTTTATTAAAGAAAAAATAACTCTTTCTGGATAAAATACCACAAGTCAAATTTAGCCCGCAGTGTATAAAGGGCTCGTTAGAGGTATATAATCAATAAAATTTTCTTCAAAAATAAAGCTATAAATTGTTGTAATCTTCTTTAACAATACCATTTAGGTGTATACAATGTTCAAAAAGATCCAAATTAAAGTAAAGGTGCTTTAATAACAGAAATAACCAAATAAGAAAGAATATATCGGTACGCAGACTCTTGTGCTGAAAAAAATAATTTACTGGAGATCCCATGTTATGTCCGACTTCATGAGCGAATGTGAGCTCTGAGATACGTGGTGGGACACGTTTGCCGTAGTTGAGTAGAGTAACCACTCCCGTATTAAGACTTTTTTTGACATCAATAGCACCTTCCCTGTAAGATTTGTGTCTTTCACATACGCCACCTGACGATGCTACAAGTAAATATAAATATTGTTTGTGGTCGATATAAGTACGTAAAATTATTTCGACTCAGGAAAAAATACCTTTATAATTTTTTTTATCAGGTCCTATAAGATTGATAAGAACTCTCTACTGCGCTACACAAAATCATGTGTAAGTTCGTTTTGCCTTGACGTCAAAGTTCATTTTGTCATAATAAGTTATCTCTACCATGATTGATAATTTTAAATCTTTGAATTATTGATCTAAATTCTATTAAATGTACAATGAATGAATTCAAAATAAAATTGAAGAATTAAAAAAAAAACATTCAATAAATTTTTTTCTGTCAATCGGCGGATGTGACCGGTCAGGGGATACTTACTACTTGCAAATTTTGTATTAGTTAATGGACATTTGATCTTTAATACAACTTTTCGTAACCTTTATATATTTCATGGACAGTTTTCTGCTTTGCTTGTGAACGTATTTATATCAAATAGGTTTTGAGATAATCATTTATTATACCTGTGGATGACCCGACCCATGCTAGTCCCAGCGTCCCTTGTAGAAAATCTCGGTAGGTAAAGGTGTAGGCCAGACAGAAGTCGTCATGATTAGACAGAGAGTGAAGATTGAGGAAGTTACTGACGTCTAGATTCCCCTGACAGAACGCCGTCTTCTGGAGGGCATTGTTACAGTTCTCCGTGTTGTCTGTCATGACCTGAAAAATATAATTATCTTATTTCAAAGGTGGTAAAAACATTTGTTAAAAAAAACTCAAAAAGCTCAGCAAAACATTAATGTAAAATTTTATTTAAAAATCAGCTCCCAATCTATATATGGTAAAGAAATTGCATAAATCAGATGTGAATACCCCCAAAAAGTCCAAGGAACTTTTAGACAAATTGAAATCACAAGATTCTACCAAAATCAACAGCTTAAAAAATTACGACTTTTCAAGTTTATGCACTACCATTCCCCGCGATAAATTATAACGTCCAGAATTTACGATATCATTGACAGCTGCTTTTTCAATAAAAATTGAACTCTTAAATTTACTTACCTTGTAATTGGTCATTTACTAAATTATTTTATTAAGAATAAACATTCTGATCGTACACACAGGTACTCTGAAGTCGATATCAGAGAGATGCTTGAGTTTTTGATTGAAAGTATCTATGTTGTTTTTGGTGACCAGATCTTCAAACAATCTATTGGAATTCCCATGGCTACCAATTGAACTCGTTAGTTGTTCCTTTTTTTAGCTGACCTATTTTTATATTCATATAAAGTAGAATTTGTGCAAAATCTTGTTCGTGAAAAGAAGAAAACACTTGCTGCGGCCTTCAACTCGACATTTAGATATATCGGCGACGTTTGTCAATTAACAACTATTGGGTTTGAGATAAACATCTGTTTCATTTTTGGATATTTTACTTGAAAAAGCAGTCAGTGGTAATCCTATGATAAACGCGATGACCTTAATTTTTCAACTCAAATGATTCGATACGCAAGAGCATGCTCTGCCTATGAACAATATCTAAAACGAGTAATATCACTGACGAACAAGGTGATGAAACAAGAATATCTGCAGTCTTGTTTAAAGTCATAATTTCTTAAGTTGCAAGGTCGATACAATGACCATGTCAGCAAATACAATTTATCATTAAGTCAAATGTTGACTGACATTTTTCACACTAACTGTTAGTCCATTATTTATACACTGAATTGACGGCGGATTTTTCCGTTATTTCCCGATCCTGACAATTAGGAGCACATGGTGGGTGTGACCGGTAAGCAGGGGATGCTCACTCTTCCATGGCACCTGATTCCACCTCCGATATTTTAAATGTCAAGTTTGCTCTGCTCCTATTTTGTATTGTTTAATGGACTTTGATCTTGAATGCTGTTCGTTTTCTCCATGTGTTTCTTAAAGCATTTTGTTGGGAATATTTGAAAAAAAAAATGAAAAATATCAACAGAATGAAAATGATGCCTTGTTTAAAATTCTTTTTAGGCGAGGTCTTCAACTGAAGACATTTTTATTAATGAAATACAACCACCCAACATGAAATACTATACAGATAAAGGAGGTAAACTGGGTCATACTAGAATAGTTCGTTCTAATATTACACCATAGATACGCCTTCAAGTGGAATGGTTTTCTAATCCATTGTAAAAAGATTTGAAAAAGACATCTTTTTATCTGTTTTAAATCTAAACAGATTTGGATATTTTACATTTATGATGATCAGTCTATCAAATAACAACGATGTTACCAAAAAAAAAAAAAAGACCAAGCACAGAGGTTTAAAAGACGACCAGTATTTTAACATTAAATATTAAACATTTAAAACATATAATGGCAGACTTTCAATGTTGTAAACGGAGAGTTTAGAAATAAGACAAATCCTTTTTTACAATTAAATGATAAGTACAAATCTTATTTACCGTTGTCCGCTGGATTTGAAATTGAACGAAACAAGGGATTTTAGACGTGGATTTCAGTCTTGTTCGGCGGAAAATTTCATTCAATGCGTTAACATGGCTGCTGAATAAGGATAGAATTTCGTTTTTGGCTGCGATTTCATTCTGAAAATAAATGTTTATATCAACTCCTTAAATAGCTGTGAAATGATCTGTATGATATGACGTTTAACATTTTTTAGAAACATTGGCCATCTTTCACCCAAAAACGTTTCAGACTGTTAGATTTATTGCTGTTTTTAGCAATGTAAAAACATAATTTCAGTCAATAATCATAAAAGAAATATTTTTTTATCAATAAGATGAGAGGTGATGAGAATTACATTGTTGCCAAGATCGGCGTTGAATTTGTTGTATAATACTGGGTCTGATCTCAGGTACAGGTTACAGGTGTTAGGTAGTGAGTTATCACAAGTTTCCTCTGCGGCCGCCCGTCTTCCTCGAGTCGTGGGATCGTTGATCTCTGAAGAATACTTGTTGTGGTTTTCCCTATGGCTGTAGTTAATCTAAACATGTTATTCAAAACGTTTTAAATAACTTTCCTTAGACATCATGCTTGGAATATTTTTAGCTTATGTAAATAGAATGCAAAGAAGCATGTCACATGACTGCATAGATCACGTGATTTGTACATGTACAGAATGTTGGCAGAATGTTGGCAGATGTCAATTTAAGTCGGAGCGGACAATTTGAATCAATTAAGTCCACTAAAATCTCACATTTTAATTGTTTTATGTAAGTTATTCAATTAGTTCGCGAACTTCTTGATCACCCCTAGTATATATGTACTAAAAAATCAAAATAGTAGATTCTTAATTGGTTGATATTTTTTGTTCTTATTTTGGTATAAAAATAATACAAGCTGTATAAAGTAAATCATTTACGCCAGGAATTAAATAAACTAACATTTACTAAGTAGGTGCCAAGAGGCTAAAAAAATACATGTACATTTTCTAATTTTCACGTAATTTGTAGGAGGAACATGGCATGTAGATAATTCATAAAATTGCATACAGTATAATTTCATGGCAACGTCAAATACAGGTGATTCTTAGCCATAAATGTCACTTTAAATAATTTATATTAAGGAAGTTTATCACACTAAACTGTGAAGTATTTGATTATAAAACTCGATATCAGTTTATTACTTAGCATCGAAATCTATTGAATAGAGCACTATTATTTCATTGATTTCTATCGAATACTCACCCGTTTTCTACGTAAATCAACCTCAGTCTCGGTTTGGTGGAGCATCCATTCATGATATTTGTCAACAGCGCAATTTCCTGTTCCGGCCTTTATACCTTCTGTGTATCTTTATCAAAATGGAAAAATATAATATGTGATAAGATGGTGAAAAATGTACTCATCTTTGGCAAAATATATAACCATATTCTCTTTTAAAAAAGTCTGTCAAACAGTTACATTTTAGAACATTTATATTATTTTCTTTATTTTAGCGATAGGAGCAAAATCATGAGAATTACTGGTATGGGTTTAAGACAAGGTGTTCTTCTTTATAAATTACAGAGTGGTAGAGTAATTTCTGTGCTTGGTTGAGACCGTAGAATCTGTACGCTGGTTCAACGTGGTACAACGTGTCACCTGGAATACTAATTGTCCCCCGGAAAATCCCCAGAATCACCGCTCCATGAACACGACTCCCAGGCTCATCTAAAAAAAAAAGAAGGGGGTGGATTCAAATGTAAAAAAAAAACAAAAAAAACAAAAAGGACATCGATAGCTATATATAAACTATCCTTTAGGTTCTAATAAGATATGTGAGAATAATGGTCTGTATTAGATATTAAACATCATGATAAAATATAATAACTTAAATTGAATCCTATTGACTTCCACTTAATATTAATGTGTTAGAAAATTAAAAGAGTCTCTTATAATAAGCGCACACAAACTCCTTTTAAGTAACAAAAATTAATAGTTCATATAGTACATAAGAGATAATGAAATAAAAGACATTGCATTGAATTACTTCAAATGATGGTATTATTCTCAAACAACCTGCAAGGAATTATCTATTAAGTAACCCTTATACTCGAACACATTACAAGTAGTACGCATATTTAGTTTTCTTTATTGAACATGTTTCTCTCGGTTGATTCGATACGCAAAATCATGTTCCAAGTATGTACATTTTCTACAACGAGGTAAATTATTGACAAACGAGTAAGAGAAACAAGAATATCAACAGTCTCCTTTCAATGCATCATATTAGTTCATGTTGGATTCAATGACCATGTCAGCAAATACAATTTATGATTGAGTCAATGCTGACTGACATTTTTCATACTAATTGTTACATGTAATACATTATTTACACACTGAATTGACGACGAATTTTCCCCGTTATTTCCGAATCATGACAAGGAGTACATATATCTCCTTATATTTATTGAGGATTACAAAAATTATTCAAGCTCAGATGTCCATAAAATAGACGTCATGCAAAATAGGAGCGGACAAAATACGGACCTTCAAACCATCAGAGGTGTGATCAAGTGCCATGTAAGAGTAAGCATCCCTTGCCGACCGGCCACACCCGCCGTATGGTCCTTGTCATAACACGAAAGATATTCATGAGTCTCATCTGAATGACTTCTCAGCTATGTTAAGGACAGATATGGAAAATGTGATCTTAGTCTTGACAAGGAGCACGCGGCGGGTGTGACCGGTCAGCAGGGGATGCTCACTCCTCAATGGCACCTGATCCCAACACTGATGTCCCGGATATCCGTGTTTGCTCTGCTCCTATTTTTATTGTTTTATGGGCTTTGATATTGAATACTGTTCGTTATCTCCATATCCTCCTTACAAAACAGATATCAGGTGTGAATAACTTGAACATATAGTCAACTTTATGAATGATTTAATTGTATCCAGAACGCCATACCTAATACTGATCCCTCATAAATAAAAGAAAGATTCACTAAATCTTCCGTCCCGTTGCTGTGGGTGGATCTAAAGTTTTTGGTAAAAACGGAGGTGGAAGGCTTCAAATTTAAATGGAATGATCTAAAGAAAATAAAATTGATGACCATAACCATCTCTCAATAAATGCAGTGATCGTTTAATACTAGTATAGAAAACAGATAAAGATAAACATCAGATTAAAATGGCTTGGAAATCGTCTTTTTTCCTATATTTTTAATGGTAGAACATTAAAACAGAAGGGACGAAATTAATAGCTCCCCAAGTTATATTGTAAAAACTGGATTAGAACTGTTTACGCTTTTTATAAACCTTCTTGTGGTTTCTGAAGCGTAAATTGCCCTAACCCAGATTATTCGTATAACTTTGGAGCTATTGAATTAATTCATTAATCAATACTACATATAGATGTCGAATACTGAGTATTTTTGAAGTCTGAATGATAAATCTTTAAATTGGTAATGTACATATAGCAACATGTTTTTATTACCTAATTACTCAAAAATCTAAATCCATTAAAGTGTCGAATGTTTACTTTTATGGTATATAAACCATAGAATTTCCGTACCTGTTATGAGCTGTAAATCTAAGTTCCAGTGTCTTGTTTTGTGTCGACCTTTTTGTCCTCAAGTGTTTGTTGTGGAGCTCCTGTGTGTCATAATTCAGTTTGTCATAATACTTTATGTAGTCGTCTATTGGTGCTTGTTTTATGTCTGAAGTTGTTTAAAATTAAACAAACCATAGATTTTTATTTATGTCATATAATATTTTTTCTGAAAAACTATTGTTAATTGAAAGTACATACTTTTTGTATGCTTTAGTAGTACAACAAAACCCCTTTTTCAGTTTAAAATTGTCAAACAGCTGTTATGGGTTGATCTATTGATACACTTAATTCATATAACAGATGATAGATTCAAATCCGAAGGAGTTCTGAATCAAAAATGTTGAAAAGGTATCATAAAAAAATCATTATTATGAAGTTTTTTTAGTTTTAATTTTTGTATTAGTATTTGAGAACGATTTTTATTCATATTTTTCTTGAGGGCATTTGAAAAGAAGAAGAATCCGCCAAATTACCTGCTAAACACTGTACCAGAAGTAAATAAAGGAGCAAAGATTTTTCAAAAATCTGCATCGTTTTAATGAAGAATATTTTAAAACGAGAAACGAAGAGTTGAAGAATTCTGTAAAAAAAAAAAAAAAGAAATTGATTTTGTTCATGAATCACTCCTTGCTAGTATAAATCATACTAAATATTCCAGTTGCAGTAGACATATGATTACCCGAAAAAAATAATAACTTCATTATCAAACTGACGGGAAAAAAACTAGATGTTGATTGAAATGTCACGAATGAATTAATTAACAAGTGTGAAAAAAGGTGAAAATTAAAATTCTTTACAAACCTCAGCTAATTCTTGAATGCTACTTCCTTTTCTAAAACTTTTCTTTAGTAAAAGTTAAAACATGACTGTTCAAGACAAATAAAGTTGACAATCATTGGAGTGCAAACAATCGTAAAACACATTTAAATGTTTCAAATGTGCAGGTAACAACTAACAAAGAAATGAATATCGGCAATGTTATATCTGTCCTAAACAATACTACGTAGGATCAAGACGGATAAATACCTCCATCTAACAAAACTGTTTGTATCGGATATTGTATCAGTCAAGCTAAATCTAATATTTCATTTGACATGTGTAACTTAATAGACACAGTTTTTAAAGATAAAAATCAAACTTTTTCCCCTATTTTCAAAGAGTTTCTGTCCTTTTTTGTTTCTTAACGAGAATTCTGCTAAAATGCTGACCTATAGCTACCGTGCTATTATAAATATTGGACATTTGCGTTGTTTAGGTTTTAGATGATCAGATATGATTGTGCCCATGGGAAAAGGGTGCTTATGGCAATTTTTACACATTTTGAGTTTTTCATGAATTTTGATAGAACAAGGTTAGGGGTTGTTAAAAGTGAATTTTTATGGTTCTTTTTCAAATCAATGAATGTTTTTTTTTTCATCGTTTATATCAGTGATATTTTAACAGTAAAATCATGACGTCATGTTACGTTTGCATCAGTGTTAAACATTGATTATAATTTAACTGCAGCTTTACTATTATATAAATGTAAAGAATATTTTTTTTATTATTATATCTTTTTAAAATAGTTGTTATAAATAGTATCCATCAAAGGTATAGAAACTTTTTCTCTCATCTATTTCAAATGGTTGCTATTAGTATTATCCAATCAATGCATGATATACGTGTTGTTTGTTTTACGCTTCGCTCATGTTGGGACGACAGAAAATTTACATCTCATAAGGTGCAACTTCCGGGCAGGAATTGTTTTGTAAATACACAGGATTAGTTCGAGAGTCATTACATTTTAAATAAGGCAACAATTTTGTTGTTTGATCTTATAAATCTGTAACATCTTCCCAAATGTGGAAAGGAAAAAAGGAATTGTCTCC
This sequence comes from Saccostrea cuccullata, assembly GCF_032062105.1. NCBI lineage: Eukaryota > Metazoa > Mollusca > Bivalvia > Ostreida > Ostreidae > Saccostrea > Saccostrea cuccullata. The sequence goes on along the minus strand of NW_026935988.1, from coordinate 246,103 downwards.
GGGAACGACAGTACACTAGAATCTAACCAATTGTGTAAAATAAATTTGTTTTTCTTAAGGTCAAGATCTAGTAAATGAAAGGTGCCTACAGATATATCACATTTAAGAAATAAGTTCCTTTTACGATGCATTATAACTGTAGCAAGGTCAATAAGGTGTTTCGGGGCATAGTTTATAGGAAAACAAGATGAAAAATCATATTTTAAACTGTCATTTCCATTGAAAAATTAAGGAAACCAGTCATGAATATGGGATTTTTTTTCCATGTCGGACAAAGAAAATGAATCCAGATTGCCTACATTCTTTCAGAAAAGAATAAATTGTATGTTCATGGCCTCTTCATTAAAATGATGTTAAATTTAATATGGTATCGGTACTACTTTTCATGTAATTTCAAATTGATTTCCATGAAATTACTTTATTTTCTACAAAATTCTATTAGAGCGGTAAAGTACGGAAAAAGAAAATTTAACGTGATTATGACATCATAATGGATTTAGCACTAATAATGATTTAGCAATAATCAAAAAGTTAGTCTAAAGACATTTACTAGATCTTGACCTTAATATAAACATGATGAAGACAACAAGAGGCCCAAGGGCCTTGAATCGCTCTTCTGATAAATTGTACAATCTATCACTTCTACTTGGAGCCTCTAACCTTAAGTATTCTAAGATCCAAGTTGTATCAACTGACAAAGTCTGATGATTCTTAGCCAATTAGGACTGAAAATATTTTTAATAATAAAGCTATAAAAAACCATAAGTACATCACAGTGACCTATATTAAGACTGAAGTTTTCTGAGGACTCAAGATGTATTAATAAACAAAGATTGAAGATTCTAAGCCGATAAGTATTTGAGATATTTAAAAGTAGGTCACCGTGACCTACTTTTTTGTCTACATCCTTTGAAAACCCAAGATACATCAACTGACAAAATTTGATGATTCTAAGCCAAAACGTACCTGAGATATTCAAAAGTAAGTCACCATGACCTACTTTTTGATCGACATTCTCTAAAAACCAAAGATGCATCAACAAACAAAGTTTAGTGATTCTAAACCAGTTAGTACCACAGATACTTAAATAAAGCCATAAAATGTCAAAAATTAGGTCACTGTGACCTAATTTTTAGACATCATTCTCCAAAAAACCAAGATGCATCAACTTCCAAAGTTTGATGATTCTAAGCCAATAAGTACCGTAGATATGAAATAAAGCCATAAAATGTCAAAAGTAGGTCACCGTGACCTACTTTTTGGTCGTCACTCTCCGAAAACCCAAGATGCATCAACTCACAAAGTTTGATGATTCTAAGCCAATAAACACCTAAAATACTAAAATATAGCCATAAAATGTCGAAAGTAGGTCACATTGACTTACTTTTGGACATTATTCTCCGAAAACCCAAGATGCATCAACTTACAAAGTTTGATGTTTCTAAGCCAATAAGTTTGATGATTATAAGCCAATAAGTACTGTAGATACTTCAATAAAGCCATAAAATGTCAAAAGTAGGTCACCGTGACCTACTTTTTGGTTGTCACTCTCCGAAAACCCAAGATGCATCAACTCACAAAGTTTGATGACTCTAAGCCAATAAATACCTAAGATACTAAAATATAGACATAAAATGTCGAAACTAGGTCATCGTGACCTATATTTTGGTCGACATTTTTTAAAGTCACAAGATGCATCTGCTGACTAAGTTTGATGATCCTAGGTCTGAAGGTAATCAGAATATGCCTTTTAAACAATTCGAAAACAAATGCCTGCAAAATTCAAAAAGTAGGTCACAGTGACCTACAGTTTCATAAATATGTTTTAAGGTCCCAAGATGCATCAATTTACAAGATTTGATGATTCTAAACCTCTCAGTGTCTGAAATAATTGGATTAAATGTTTTAAAAAGAATTAGTCATAAAGTTCAATAAGTAGGTCACGGTGACCTACTTTTAAGCTGACAGTGTTCAAGGACCCAAGATGCATCAACTGACAAAGTTTGATGATCATAGGCCTTAAAGTGCCCAAAATATGCCTTCAAATCAACTTGAAAACAAATGCCCATAAAATTTGAAAAGTAGGTCACCGTGACCTACTTTTGAGTTAACATGATGTAAAGTCCTGAGATGCATCAACTTACAAGATTTGATGATCCTAGTCCTGATAGTAAGCAAAATATAAACGTTTTTATTATTTGTAAATTTAGGTCAACTTTAAAGTGACCTTGAGACCACGCCCTTTGCCCGAGGGTCATGCCTTGAACAATATTAAATCTTCAACATATCCTGATTTTTGTATATAAGTTTGGAGAAAATCTGCCTGGTGGTTCTGGAGAAGATTTTTTAGCAACCAGTACTTTTGGTTTTGTTTTCCTGATTATCTCCCCTTGTTTAAGGGTCTTAACCCTTATTTTAGTACAAAGGGTAGCCTTTGGGCCAAGGATACCCTGTGACAAATTTGACACTGATTGGAAAAGGGGTTCTTGAGTTATGGCCCATATTCTAAAAAGTTAACGCACATCGCACACCGCACAAATGGTCATAGCATTAGCTCTTTGAGCCTTTGGCTCAGAAGAGCTAAAAATTGTGAAATGCAATTATTTACTTAATATACACTACAATAATTTCAAGGACAATAATTTGATACACTGTACGAGATACATTGCATGTTGAGCAATACTCCATAAAATGTTTGTAAAAACAATTGGAAGGACCTCTGTCTTGCATATGGTAATAAAATTTTCACTTTCATTGAAGCAATACCCCTTCCAATCCCAACATTGAAGATTTTTTTTATCATTTACTCATAAAACATGCCGTTACTCACATGCATGGAATAATGTAGTGTCAGTTCCAAGAATTTTGGTTATGATAATTATGTTAGGGTATGATGTGGGGTGGAGGGGGTAGTGTAAAAAAAAAGGTAAATGACATACCTCTATATGTAGTCAACATGAGGTTATCGGCAGTTTATTCACAAGCTTTATTTAGGTAACACCCCCCCCCCCCCCCGCACATAACTAAATACACAACCCAGTTAGACTGAAAAAATATTCTTCAATTTATTTTCACGTCCTGTGTATGTCTTTTCAGATGATAATTATAAACAATGTCGTTTTCATAAACATTCAAGGATCAATTACTGTAAACCAACTTTTATTCGCGGATTTTCGCAGGTTCGCGATTATTGAGCACCGTCTCTTTTTCTATGCCCTTGCGTAAAATTAATCGTCTTTACGCCCGGTAAACTTAAAAGTACTGAGAACTATATCAACGAGTGAAATGGAACCGAAGTGTAACTTACATTGAAGTGATGTAATTCCGAGCATTTTGGTTATGATAAAAAAAAAAAGTTAATCCGAATTCTGTTTCATTGTGAAATTGATTAGTCGACCTATTCATTAATTTTAATCAAATAAATTTGCGCGCGATCAGAAATAATTTTATGTATTGTTTTAATAAACCGCGCTGTTTAATTTATAGTAAAAGATTAATTCAGTTTAGATAAGCGTCTATTACATTTACGTTATATTTCCTGATTGGCCGAATGCTGAAAAGATGGATTTTTGCAAAGGGGTACATTTAGCTAGGTATTCTGTTGTTTATTGGCGTCAAAAACAATTTAAGAATTTCAACGATTCTTCCTCCTTCACACTTTCTCTCTCGAATGATATTCTAATGTACGATGTGTCGATGTTTAATAAAAAATTTACATACCCATGTTAAAAGTACAGTGGAGCCTCATTTATCCGGACGCTTTGGTTCCCCGTCAATTTGTCTGGATGTGTGAAGCGTCCGAATATCTGAATTGCCAATTAAACAAGACTAAAAAAACATTTTGAAAATTCCGTTCCGATAAAAAAATTATTTTTGATATCAAAGTTAGAAATAGTAGTAAAAAGTCTGGACTATGTCGTGTCCAGAGTTAAGAGTAATCCTCTGTAATCACCAAAGTAATTCTGAAAAGGGTATGGCACGCATAGTCTCATATTTTCTTCAAACTTGGCATATAGTATCTTCCTAGGGTAAAACTTATATGTATGGCATAATTTTTTTCTGGACATCCCCTGTTACCATGGTAACCAGGATAAAAAATTTCTGATACATATATAGGGCTAAGAACAATTAAAGAACGGTATTAGCAGTAATTCGCCGAAAATAATACGATATTTTGATATTCTTTGTACAATTTTTTGATGTTATGCTTTGAAGTAAGGAAGATGCGAACTAAATTCTACAAATCCTAAGCTTTTTAAAATGTTTTGAACCGAGCAGGTCTGACAAGCGGCATTTTTTGGCTAATACCGTACTTTGTTCTTTGTTCATGGTAATCTTGCTAAAATCACACTTTTTACACCATCTGTGCTGATCCCATATTTAGGATTAGAACTCTGTTGCTAATTTCTTATAAAACTACAACATCAACACTTTCAATGGCTATCTTTAATATGTTTAATAATTATTTGAAAATTTTGTAATACTTTGTCAAACAATGGCAAAATATCAACTTTTCGAAATTTAGTCAAATCTGAAAAATAACAACAATTTGGGAAGTAAAATAAAAAAATTAGCAGAACTTTCACAATGTATCACTTATTTCATCTGAAGGTACTTGTCAAAAATAATGAAAATATTCAAAAACATTCATTGGCAAATAACAACAAATGTTGAACTATAACAAAATGAAAAATCATAAAATTGGCATTTTGCCAAAAAACAGCTTTGATGACCATTTCATATCACAAGATATATTTTTTCTTTTTAAATTAAAAAGTCAACTAATTTAAGCTTAAAATTTGTAAAATCAATGAGACATTGTCAGCTGAACCATAAAAGAATTATTTATTCATATCTATAGGTGAGAATATGATCATAAATATAGAAACCCCCCCCCCCCCAAATTTCTAGCACAATACAAAATAACAGTCCTCTATTACTGATTACTGCAGTTAATAATGCTACATCATAATTTCTAAAGTATATGTTTTTATAATACATGAACATGAAACAAAATACTGCAATCCAAAACACAAAAGAAAAATTACATAGTTACTTGCTACATATGATAGCACAAAAGGCTACAAAGTATTACAATTAAGACAAGTACTGTTGGCTTGTGAAATTTTTTTTTAACTTTCATCAATATTATCAACTACAATGTATTTTAATTAGCAAACCATATCATATGAAATTAAAAGAAGCTCTAAACAATGTATGTGTATCAAGAAGTGATCTGCAGACTTTCAATTACGGAAAAAAAATCATATAAAGGTATGCACATTGAGACTGTTAGTTCATTTTCAACAAGTACCTGCATTATTTCTACTAGAATGTTATGAATCATTCATGAACAGAATACACAGTTGTTGACTATTAAGAAAATGAATGTGAATATTAATTCGATTACTTATTCTTTGTCCAAGATAATGCTAGTAAAAATATTTTAATCTATTACAAATTGTGAAATAAATGGTAAGCAACAATTTTTTTTCTATCTGACTTCTAAGGGCAGATCACTCTTACTGCATAAAACTAATCCTACAAGTACAGCTCTTTAGTGTGCTGTCAAGAGCTTCCTTAATTAATGACCTCACTGAGTCGATTAGAAATTTGGTTGAATCTTGAGAATTTCCATTATGGAGACACACATGAATATTCTTATTTCCAATTTCATCTTCTGGAAAATCACTCTGACAAGCCAGCTACATTGCTCCTCGTTTGGGAAACTAAATCATTAGTAATGGACACCTTGGTACTTTCTAAGGAAATAATTTAATGCCATATCTCCAACATTTAAGACTTCACCGTTGTTTGGAGATTTTGTGATATTCAGCTTTGCGCTTTACATCCCCATTCATATATTTAAGATGACTTTTTTCCACCTGCAGAAGTAAATACAATTTTCAATATCTTCAAATGAAGACAAATATCAAATTGAATTAAATATACACATAAATGTAAAAGCAAACCCTAAATCAAGAAAGGTGTTTTTCTAATGATCATTATGACAGTTGTTCAAGTTAAACATGTCTTCTTTGATACATGCATATATTATAATAATGATTTTAAAAAATCATTTTGATCAATAAAAGAGAAATAAGCAGACCATATACTACATGTAATACTGTGTTATTCTAACAATTTAGATTTGATTTTTGAAACTGGTAACCTTGAAGAGAAATGCATCTATAAGCTATCCCAATTCCTGAAATTGTATTTTCCAAAATTAGCTCCAAGGTTTCATTCAAATTCTGTTATAGCAATGATTTACATGTGTATATGTAATTGTTCCTATTCCTTTTCATCCATTTGGTAAATCCTTTGAAAACAAAAACTGAATATAATCTAATTTTGTTAAAAATCACTTAATTCAACATAAAATTACTACTAATTTTATAATAAAAATCAATCAATGCATTAATTATCTCTCTGTCAACATGATCAAATCGAAAGTCATATCATCCTTACAAATATATGTACAGGTCAAGCACTATATATTGACAGAACTATTTATACATTTAGTTTTATATATAAGAGTATGTGTAATATATAAATGGCTGTAATATAAACGGATTTACTGTTATACACAAAGATTTAATCATGGTAATACATGTACCATAATTTTTCATCTTCAAATATTTTTATACACCTGGGTTTTTTTTCTTTTCTGAAAAGGGAAACTTTAACGTAATGTTAAGAAGAATAGATTGATTGTATAAAGTCCCTCAGTCTTGAGAATTTTTTAATACAAATATAAAGACACCACCACTTGCCACTCATCACTCACAGCCTTTGAGAAGTGAGGGATTTTTTTGTTCCAGTGCCTACTGCCACACAGGACCTCAGTTTAAACAGTCTCATCCGAAGGACTGGTCTCCATGTCCCACAGTGGGATTCGAACCTGCAATGTAAGGATAAACTCCTTACTTTGCAATCATAGAGCAGACGCTCTAACCACTGCATCGCGCAAGCGACTTAGAAGAATACATATACATCTTCTGAATTAATACTATCTAAAACAAAGAATGATATACATTTTTTTTGTATTTCGGAATCTATTGTTTGGTAATAAGAATATCATCTTATGCAAAGTGATCAATAATGCTATGAATGCATGGGATAGAACTTAACAGTGCAAAATATGTGGCTTTAATTTTTTTTCAGTCCCACAAATTTAAATGGAAAGCACTGACTGTTGGACAATCGCAGGCAATTTTTCTGTATTTTTCCTGTTTAGAGAATTCATGCATTGTAGATTTGCAAGAAAAAATAATTAAAAATATAACCCCCCCCCTTTTTGGCACTGAAAATTTGCATTTCATTTAGGATATATTTCACACCAGCTATTATAATTTATCCCATTTGGACAATTTGTTCAAACCTGCTGATGGAGACGCCCCCCCCCCCCTCCAAAAAAAAAATTCAAATTATCTCTGCTTCGAATTGTTTTTTAAAAACCTCCCAAGTATATATATTTATATTAATACATGTGTAGTCATTTACTTGCGAATTTTTTTTTAATAATAAGAAAAAAATGTTGCTTTGAAATGTAGGCCTAGCTCTCGACCTAGCCACAGGCACCTAAAGTATGGATAATAACCCCCCTTTTTTAACGAAAAAAAATGTAAGAGTGTATAATACCTCGAAAATAAAAAAATTCCCCGTCAAACACATCTACATGTTGTTATATGCAAGCAGATTGTACTTTTTCTCACGTTTAAAGAATGGCCCTATTTCGGTACAGTAAAAGTACCCTCGTGTGCCCATATTTCGACAGTCATTTAATGTGTTGCAATATTTTATGTTATGTAAACAATAATCCACTAAAATAAATTGAGCGGTAAATACATCATTCAAATTATATTCCTTCCTGTGTAAAGATTTAACCAATTTGTTTTATCTACTTCTATTGGTGAAGAATTCAAAAGTGACATATAAACAATGGGCGCCGCCATTACCGGGTCCTAATTTCGACGGTTACGTCATCGTTCGATATGCGAGCAATCAGGAAGGCCAAGCAAAACAAATTTTTAGTGGAAATGAAATTAGATTTATTTTTTGTTAAATAAGGTAAATTAATAGCAACAATTGTAAATACAATGTTTGATTTCATAATCATTTTTACTCCTCAATGCAGTGAGGGCAGAGGAATTTGTCATGTAAGCGGACAACCCGGGTACTGCAACAGTACCGCAGGTGTGTCCAGTGCTTACATGGCATCCCATTCCTCATGCCATCACATTGAGCCCATTTGGTGAATATTAACATATCACTTTTTCGGATCTCTTCTGGTGTAAACTTTTTACACACACAACAAAGGTCCTTTTCCAGTACCACCTCCTCCTCCTCAGTATCACTGTCTTCCACAACTGGCAACCTAGTTTTCTTCTGCTTTTTGGAACCTGATCCACTTGCAGCTGCCCCTTGATCTTCATCTGATGTCTTTCTCTTGCCTTTTCCCTTACCATTTTGTTCATCTTCAAGTTGCACCATCTGATCTATGATGTTGTCTGTTAAACAGTGGCCAGAGATGATCTTGCTCATGGTTTTTCTCTCTTTCTTTTCAGCGACTCCCTCTCTCTTTGCATTCCTACAAGCTGTTACTTTAGCTTCAAAGAATGTTGTGTCATCATTCTTTTCTCTACTTTTTTCTACGGCTGTCTCATCTTTTGAACTGTCAGATATCTCGTTTTCCATGATAAATATTTCTGCAGGTTTAAGACTGTCTGGTGGAATTACAGCTCGCGAACATGGGTAGATGCCAGTTTTTCTAAATGCAGCTATCAAGTTTTCTGCAGACATGGCCTTGCTGTACACCTTGCAAACTATATGACAAATGTTATATCTTGTTACTACGGTGTGTGATTCTCTAGTAAACTTATGACATTCTGAATTGTACATTTTCTGCATAGGTCCATAACAGCCAACATCCAGTGGTTGTAGAATGTGACTTGTGTGTGCAGGAAGTATAAACAATATGATGTTCCTGTCTCTTGCCCACTGGACAAGTCCTACAGAAGTGTGAGATTTGTGCCCGTCCATCAACAGAAGAACTTTCTGACCATCCTTGATAGGGACATGCTTCAAAAAATGATCTTCTAGGAACTCACGGAATAGCTGTGAATTGGACCATCCTGTCTCTGAGACTCTGCCTACTGCGCCTGGTGTTGCACCTTCCATTAACTCTGGCATCATTCTCTTCCCCGCAAATATGAAAAAAGGAGGAATTGCTGTACCACTCGCACTTCCACAACCAATCACTGTGGTGGTACTTGATTTACCTGCAGTGACAGCTTGAGGTGGAAACTGGTTACCACAAACAACAAAAGGAGGAGTGTGGTTCTGGGTAAATCCTTTTTCATCCACATTGTAAATTAGGTAGGGGTTCTTGTCAAAACTATTCTCTCTGATGACCTGTTCCAGTTCTTTGAAATATCTGTCAACAACAGGAACTGATGCACACTTTGCCCTGACAATTTCTAGACTCCGAGGCTTAAGGACTTTAAGTTCAGGCCACCTGCTCACGAATCCCCGAAACCACTTAAGAGAGAATGGGTGCTGCTTATCTCTAATACCATTTTGGACTGCGTAATCTGAAGCCAGGTCTACAACCTCTTGGCGAGTATATCCATAGCCATATTCTGCCATGACCTTTAAATGTTCAACAATATTAGATTCCTGGAGTGTATCTAACAAAGGACTCCTCCCACTCTTAACTGTTTCAGGATCAACATTGCCTAACACACGATCTCTGAGGGTTGTAATGGGCACATTGTATTGCCTTGCTGCTCCCATAACAGATTTTTTGTCAGTTTTTATCGACAGATATGCATTAGTAAGGGAAGTTGGTGAATACAATCTGTATTTAGATGACTTTTTCATAGGATTAGCCTACAAATAAGGTAAAACAATACATTAAGCCACTGAGTTTTTAATTCAAAATTCGAATCTTTTTTTTTTCTTTTAAATAAAAAAAAATAGTTCTAATAAACTAAAAATAAAATTGGTTTGGCCTTGTTTTCCATAAACGCAGTGTTGTAAATTTCAGTACTGGATTGTCAGTCTATGCAGACGACATTTTTTCAAGTTATGTGCAGCAAGCTTATACCAGTAACCAGATTTCATATTTGCATCAAAAAAGTGATATTGCGTAAGACAGACATTTTTTCGCCTTAAACTATGTGAAATAATTGCTTACCTGTTTGAAATGCATTTTCATAGATGATGCAGGTAAAACGATCGTAAGTCTCTATCGGTACTATGTTTACACACACCAGCCCGATCTCGCGAGAACGAACGAGATATAAACAAAAGAACGAAACCGTCGAAATTCGGACCCTGTCGAATTTAGGACCTTCGACCATTTTTTATTATACCGAATAGGGCCATTCTTTAAACGTGAGAAAAAGTACAATCTGCTTGCACATAACGACATATAGATGTGTTTGCCGGGAAATTTTATATTTTCGAGGTATTATACCATGTATACACTCTTACATTTTTTTTTCATTAAAAAAAGGGGGGGGTATTATCCATACTTCAGGTGCCTGTGGACCTAGCTAGATTAATTGATTGTACTGGACCTGGTTATATAAAGAAATTGTGTCTGACCTGATTTATGTCTTCATGGTCTGCCATCAACATGTATTTTTATGTTCCCCAAACGAAGTTGGGGAACATATTGTTTTTACTCTGTTTCTTATTATTATTATTTTTCTTCTTCCTGGGCACTTTTTTGTCCGCGAATGATCTCGCAAACTACACGTCCGACTAAGGTGAAATGTTTTTAGGGTCAGTAGACATGTTATGTAGTTTTGCGGAACTTAGATCATTTTGTGCGCATGTGCTTGCAAGAGCGCGCGCGTGCAACACGTAATATGACCAATATAATTGATATAGCCGTAACTTTTCTATTTTTTGATGAAATGTTTTGAAACTCACAATGAAAGGATATATTAGTAGTGTTCACAAGATGACATGGTAAAAATAACAAGATCTCACGCGCATGCACGTGCGCTTTGCTCTGATTGGCTGAAACTAAAGTCTCAATATCTTTCATGTTTTTCGACAGAATGTTTTGAAATTTTGAACTATATGCCTGATATATAAGAATTTTCATAAAAGCATGCGCATGCACGTGTGCTTGCAAGAGTGCGCACGTGCAGCACGAGAAATGTCCAATATAATTGATACAGACGTAACTTTTCAATTTTTTATGAAATGCTTTGAAACTCATAATATAAGGATACATTATAAGCATAGACAAGAGGGCATGGTCAAAATAGCAAGATCTCATGCACGTGTACTTCTCTCTGATTGGCTGAAACTAAAGTCTCAATATCTTTCTTGTTTTTTGAAAATCCTTCGAAATTTTGAAAATAGCCATGCATTAGGATATCCTACAACATGATGTATAGCAATTATCATGAAAACACGTGCATGCACGTGCGCTGCAATCTGATTGGCTGAAACTTTAAATAGCTATAACTCCCTTGGTTTTCCACCAAACAGGATGGGATTTGGAACATAGATAGATACAATGGACTTCTACAAGAAGGTATGGTCAGCCTGCACATGCATACAGCGTACGTGTACGTGTGCTGCAATCTGATTGGCTGAAACTTTAAACAGCTATAACTCCCTTGGTTTTCAACCAAACGGGATGGGTTTTAGAACATAGATAGATGTTATGGACTTCTACAAGAAGGTATGGTCACCATGCTCATGAATGCACGTGCGTGCACGTGAAATGAGTAAAATCAAAAATACACTTGAATGAGCGTATTTTTAATACTTTTGGATTAAATACTATATTTAGTACATTAAAATATATAGCTTGTGTAGACAAGATGATTATGGTCATTACGCACATACATTCACATGTGCACGCGTGCAATGCTAAAATTTCATTGAACTTGGTACACTTCTGGGTAAACGTTGCTAAAGTCTCAAATGCATAGAGTTTGTCTCATTTAATAAAGCTTACAGCGAATATGGCACCAAAAGGGAGTTGGGGAGCGTTTGGGGAACATCTGTAACGGTCCCCGTTACAATTAGCACTAGTTATGTAATTATGTTTGTAAATGTACCAGGGAGAGTCAGGACAGTTTCAGGTGTCACAATTATCATAGCAGAGGAATTACATGCGTGCAAGCCAATAAAATGGAGAAAAAAGTATATATACTTACCATTTCTAATATTTATAATTACCTCTTTGTCTTCTTAGGTATTATATCTTGGCCTTTTTCCTTCTTCCACATTGCCAATCCTCACCCCGGATCTTTTATACGTTTTCTCACCAAACCACTTATTTACCACTACAAGTGCCCACATATTGTATATCCAAACGATAGAGAGTAATCCAAGGGAAGTAATTTGGAAGCAAACAATGCTTCAAAATGCAGAAAAAATGGATATTCACCGTTGAATTTCTTTTACACATATCATTTGCCCACCAATTTTTTAATTGTGTAAATATAACCTAATATCAACATTTCATGTTTTATTATAATTTGCTTAATTTGTAGATGACTGTATTTTTTTGTTTTAAGTCTGTAAAAACTGAGCAAAATTTACTATATTTTTGACATTTTGCAATGCATAACATGACCACTTATGAGCATAAAATTAAAACTGTAGACATGGTTGTTTGAATCTCTAGTATTGGATAACAACAATTAACACAAATTTAGATATCTCTATTCATTTCTAGACATGATTTTTCATGAAAAGTACAGATTTTCATGATTTACAAAAATGAGAAAGTTTGTATCCCGTTTCTATGGCAACCAAGGTTACAATTCAAAAACTATTTTTAGATTTTACAATCACTCACACACCTGTATCAAGTTATGATATAAAAATTTAAATCTGTAACTATGAGTGCCAAAATATTTTGGTGATTACAGAGAATTACTCTTAAATGTCGTACTGTTAAATTTAATAAAATTCTGTAATATTGTTTTTATTAAAACTAGCGGGATTTACTATTTCACCGGTTTATTTCTTGAGGTATTATCTTTTCTGTAATATCAACCTTTTTTTACCCTTTTACTACTCGACATTTAGATATATTATATAAGAATATTATTTTCGTAATTTTCATTGGCTGAAAGGACGTCACATGATATTCCTCCTTTTGTGATGTCGACGCGAAATCGCGTCCGCGGAAAATGATACTGCACGACACACCGTTCGGTTGCTCCAAAGTTACGTAGAATGTAACGTCATAATATAAGAAGCGTGCTCAAAAACCATTGTGATGTAATGACAGCCGAATCTGTTCAGTTAGGACTGTGTCAATGGATTCACTTCGAGTGATTATATAATATAATTATTATTGACTCCAATGAACGGTCAATATGTGGTTAGAAGGACTCATGGCAATATTGATATTGACCTCAGACTTAGAAAATGATAGGGACCTCGCAGGCTCGGTTGCTATCACTTTCTGTGTCTTTGGTCAATATCAATTGCCATGAGTCCTTCTAACCTAATATCGACCTACACTGAAGTCCATAATTATATAATATCGACGACGTATTGTCACATAACAATGGTAATTTTCATTCCTACGTCGATACGATATATCCTTGTGAGTTTGAGATAAAAGATACCACATAGTCTGACACAGCTGTTTCATACTTGGAAATTTTACTTGAAAAAGACGTTTATGGTAATCTAACAACCAAGCTATATGAAACCGTGATGACTTTAACTTTTCCATCGTCAACTTCCCTTACTTATGCAGTAATATACCTTCATCACCTGCACATCGGGTTTATATATATATCAGTTGATTAGATACGCAAGAGCATGCTATACGTTTGAACAATTTCTTAAACGAGGTAAATTATTGACAAACAAGTTGATGAAACAAGAATATCAGCAGTCTTGTTTTAAATCATCAATTCGTAAGTTCTATGGTCGATAAAATGATCTCGTCAGCAAATACAGTTTATCATTGAGTCAAATGCTTACTGACGTTTCTCATACTATTTCTTAGTTGATATATACTGAATTGTCGACGGATTTTTCCGTTATTTCTCGATCATAACAAATAGCACACGGCGGGTGTGACCGGTGTGCACTCCTCCAAGGCACTTGATCCCACCTCTGATGTTTCGGAGGTCCGTGTTTGCTCTGCTCCAATTTTGTATTGTTTTATGGACTTTGATACTGATTGCTGTTCGTTATATCCATACCCTAATCCCTAACTTTGACCTTCTTTTGATGAATTTTGGCCATAACTTTTGAATGGTTGATTCGTATGACTTTTATATTTAACCTGTGTATTCTTGGTGAAATTTTTTGGGCATCATTAATTTTAACTCTTTGACGTTGACAAGTTTGATCTACTTTCGAAAGAAAATTAACTTTGGTCATAAATATTTAACTGTTGCTGCTTTTATAGTTTTCTATTTTTCACAGGTGTTCTGATTGAGACAGACTTTTCTTGCTTGGCAAAGATGGAGCTATTTATTTTGATAAGAATAATCATGGTTGCATTGTACTGCAAAAGATAAACATAAAATATATTTAATAAGTTTATACAATTGACTGCCGTCACGAGAAAAGGGCCCTTAAGGTCAAATTTTCATAAATTGACTTTTTGGTAAATTTTGATAGCCGGACTCTTTCTGAATGCAAATATACATAAATTTTGAAAATATCTCGCTTTTTCGATATTTTATGAGCATTTTAGTGAGGCGCTTCAAAAATAACTTTGACGTATCACTGAAAACGAAATGACGTCGCCTGCGTTTTATTCAATTTTCAAAAAATCTTAAAATCACGTGTTATTTAAATAACCTCAATCGTTTTGAGCATTTAAAATATGAGAAAGTATTTATTATTTTTCCTCCAAGCGACTAGTATTTAACTATTCCTGAGGGATTTCGTATGTTATTACTATTTCCATGCTAATTTTAGAGCAGATCTAGTAATTCGTAAAAGGGAGGGGGAGGGGGGGTCTAGACAGAATGTAGGAACGGTTTATAACATAATCAGTAGGGAAATAATATTTGTTTAAATCCATAAAAATCATTCTTTTTATATCAAATAATCTAATTCAATTTATAAAATATATAAAGAATTTGTAACACTTAAAGATTAAAAGAAATATATACATAGATAGAGAATCCCATGCAGAAAGACACCACGAGCAAATAGGGGCACCCCTAGAAAAAGAACATCGATCCCAATAATAAAAAAAACTTGTGAGACATCATCCACTCACAATCACACACGCAAGTAACTTTCTTCTGTTACTATAATAAAAAAAAAACACCATGAATTTTCTGTATCACCAAAAATTCAATTGAGAAAAAAAATTCAGATACGCTAGGATATGTAAACTTGTTTTTAAAAACGTTTATTGCTTTATAAACATTCATGAAAAAATATAAGTTCCCTTCTTCCATGCAAGCGGATTTTAATTTTTTTTTTACGTTTTTGAACATTTTATTTAAAAATTAAAATGTTTAAAGCTCTAGGTTTCCACTGTGTATACAATTCATTTTCGTCGCCTGTCTTAGTTATGGAGTAGAAACGTGGTAGTAAATTGGCAAATAAAGGACAAATGAATTATATACCTAAAATTAAATCTTTCTTTAAAAAAAAAAATTTAAACCGTCTTTTAACTTCTTATTTTTTTTAAAATTAAATCACAATAAAAATCGGTTACAAATATTTCTGCTCATTTACCTTTTTTTAAAATATATTTTGTGGCACCTGTACCCTGTTTCACATGAACACAACATTTGTATATTTCTAACAAGGGCCGCTTCTATTATCTCAAAAAAATATCTATGTATAATATTGTATAATTTAATAAAAAAGATGGCAATTGTGCTGTTCTTGTCTCTTTTTATTATATTTACACTAAACGGTCTTGACTTTTCTGTGCGAAATTACATTTCCATATTAAAATTTTGACGAAGTCTATTTGAAACTGAAACTGAATGTATACTTAGTGGAGCCTCATTTATCCGGATGCTTTGATTCCTAGTCAATTTGCCCGGATATGTGAAGCGTCCTGATACCGGAATTACCAGTTAATAAAACTTTCGTCCTGATGAAAAATCGTTCGGATACATCCGGATATCTGGCTTCCGGATATCTGAAGGTCCACTGTATTTTTACGCAAGAACGGCTGGCCCTTTGGAAGCCATTTCAGTTGGGGGAGCTATATTTTTTTTCAGTTGTACATGTAGGCACTTTCAATCACCAAATTTTCCTTGACAAGCGAAACAATTTTTCACGGCCACGAACGGTCATCTACTAAGTATTCATTTTCCTCCGTGAATGGCTAATTAACTTGATATAAGCTTTTCAAAATTTCGATGCGATTGTCTTATCCAATGATGAACTATTATGTACAACATACCTTAATGCTTTTTGTCTGAGGCGATGCTGTTAATTAAGTAAATATTATACCGCTCTAATCTGACTCTCTTTCGCTGAAATATTTACTTAGGCAGACCATTTTTTCACTAGTTGTTACATTCAGAACATACCAAACATATCCCAAAATAAAAACATTTGACTCGTACCTTCGCCTGTCCCCACACTAACTCCTTTGAAAAATTTGGGGGATGGTTCAGCCAGAAAAAATAAATAAATTTACCTTAAAAAAAGGGGGGTGTCGAAACTCGAATCCAATTTCGCCGTTGGGCAGAAAGGGGGGTGGGTAGGTTCAAACTTCTTTTAGTATCAAATTTTCTTAATCAAACATAAAACACTGCCTTATTCTTTAGCCCTATAGTGCACGAATTTGACTATACTACAACAAAGAGTGTGTATGTGTGTGTGTGGTGGTGGTGGTGTGGGGGGAGGGACTTTCAATGTAAACTCCACCCCCTACCCCCGTTGCTACTTGCTGCGATTGTAATGATCAATATTTTCTTTAAAAGAAGAAAAATTTGTGTTTCTTTTTAATAACTTTCCGTAGGGTCAAAAGGACACGATATAAAGTCTTATCTCGATTTCAACGGAACTTTAAGAAATTAATGTCAAGATATGCGGGGTATTTTGATACATGTTTAGAGTTGAAGATTTCAACGCAAAATGTGGTTTATTTATTTCATATCAAGAATTCAACAGTCAGTTATATAATAATATTTCACGCTCATTAAAGTTTTTAAAGATTTTAAAAATGTTCATAACTTTCCAATTATAATTTGTTACATACTTTTTGCTCTTTCGGTGAATGATTCAAAGATGTAGCCATATATATGATATCCGGAAATTCGTACGTCTTTTTGCTTAATCTATAGTTTTATTTTTCCTTTTGGTTCCTCATTCATATTATCATTGTTGATGTAATATTGTTCATTTCTTCAACATTGGGTATAATGCTTTTGGGAAAAGTCTACAGTAGCTGTATTTAATTTCTTAACATATTGCAAAATAGGCTCCAGTTGATTTTCATTCAATCATTTCATCGGAACAATTTCAGAAATTTGAAACAAAAATAATTTCTACCATACAATTCCTTTGAATGTATTTATTTGATCATTTTAGATTAGTATTTGAAACAAAATTTAATTTAACAAAATTGTGACATCCCTATCATCCGTATTTTTTTTTCCTTATCATTCTCTATTACTGTTAATTTAGTAAAAGGTAAGTTATTAAAACTAAAAGTAAGTTATTTACTGTTGATGTAGGTTTGGATCTCCCATGTTACCAGTATCCTTATCTAATAAAAGAGGGATTATGTTTCATAGCTTAACTTTTAACTCTTCTTTTATCCGGAGATTTTTGTTTGGCATGTATTCTTACCCCCCCCCCCCTTAAAAAAAAAATTAAAATCGACAGTTCATCGAAGGCTGACAATCGGGGTACATCAGTGTAATTAACTATGGATTAAAATTAAAATGACTAAATACATTCTGTATGTTTTACATTATATACATTTTGATAAAACATATATTTTCAAAAAAAGTAGCTCTTATAAAAACGGTGTTACTGTATGTGCATAGTTCTCGCTTCTCTTCTCTCTCTCTCTCTCTCTGACAAAAATATACTAGTCTAGTACATGGAATATACCTTTGATATTGAGACTTCTTAACATGAATTCAAATTAAAGTATAGCTGAAAACAGCATCTTCAATTTCGTCATGCATAGACATCGTTTAATCGCTGTTTAAATTTGTGCATGTCCAATGTCCCGTATATCAGCATCAAGTTAAATATTTAAACAAAATTATGAATAAATTTACGTTAAATTGTAATAATATCATATACCTATTAAAAAAATGTCCGCATCAAGCTTCAAATTTTTGTTATTTGAAATTCAATTTAATTTCTTGTTTACAAAATGCAGTACAAAAATTACTTCCGTGTTTACAATACCGCGACTTTGACGTCGTTTTCTGAAATTGTGACGTCAAAAGATAAGGGCCCTTTTCTCATGACGGCAGTCAATTATTCCTTTTTTAGTGTAAATTTGCCGAATTCTGATCTGTGCGTACTGCTTTCACAAATTTGAATCTTGCACCATTAACAGTTGAGCTATATCAGTATATGATAAGTACAGTTTAATATGTGGAAAGACATTTGAAATACATTTGATGTCAAAAATAAGACTTCCTTTTTTCCCTACAAATTAAGATAGAACAAGAGCTTCCATCGATGTAATTATTGCTTGGTATATTAAATATGTACATCAAGTATTCCTGAGTAAGTTAGAAATATCTTCATTACAAGGAAATCTGTCTTAAATACGTCATGCACTATGAGACGAGTAATCTTTATATAGGATTGCTCAGTGTAACGACAGGGGTATGAGTAGAAATAAGAATGAAATTCAATGTACGGGTATTGGAGAGTCTTTTCTTTGGTTAATTGATAAATTACGTCATTTCCTGTATTAAGTCATATTTAAAATTAACTGTAATTTCTATTGCAATACAATAAATTTAAGAATATGAATAGACATTATTACAAAATCTTGTTTTCTTATTCAAGATACCAATTAAATCTTATAAGTGAATATCGTCAAAACATATCATCCTGTCTTAAAAGCAGATGTAAATTTGATATGCTCTTTTTATCTGCCTCTTCTAATGTAAGAGATTTACACTTACCAACCCAGAAATCCTGTTCTGGGGCTCCAAAACCATTCTTATATTCCGTCCAATCTCTGTCAAAACTGAGGGATCCAGTGACACGTCTTTGGATTGCCTTTAAAAGTTAACATGAATAGCAACATTATATAAATGGTAGCAGTTGAAATTGACACCTCTCGGAAAGTCATTGTCGACCCCCGCTTACACGTCTGTTGACAATGGTTTTTCGTGGGGTGTCAATTTGAACCCTTCAAAATAGGCACCATTTTTTAAATTATACTGAATGTCTAATTGATTTAGGATGTCGGTCGTTTTTACGTTTGCTTCAAAATCCCCGCTTCTGT
The DNA here is from genome assembly GCF_032062105.1 of Saccostrea cuccullata. NCBI lineage: Eukaryota > Metazoa > Mollusca > Bivalvia > Ostreida > Ostreidae > Saccostrea > Saccostrea cuccullata. The sequence goes on along the minus strand of NW_026935988.1, from coordinate 226,683 downwards.
TTTAATCTTAAGAAAGTTTCGAAAAAGATTTACCGACCTATTATTTGTCTTTGATTCTCAGAAAATCCTAATTTTTCGTTATTTCTGCATTCGCAAGCAAGTTTCGTTTTTCGTTTGTTGTTTTCAAGTAAGCTAGATCTGACGCATGCTTTATTTACGTCTTTCAAACGCACAATTGATGTGTTAATAATTCTATGGTGAACAGTACACGTATGATTTGCACGCATGTGTGACCCGTTGTCACCCAAGTTTGTTTTATTAAAGGTTTTATATTATACAGTTTCCTGACATGGCCAAGGACCTTAGTTCTTAACTTTGTTGTAAATTACATGATTGAGTAATGTGTGTATTGCTATCATTTCAAGTACTAGTAGTGTGCCCATAGTATACGAGTATATTATAGTCTTATTATAGTATGTAGTAACTACAATGTATGGTGTAAGGTACGTGTTTACTGTACACAAATATTTTGTATAAATATTTGTGCAGTTATGCCGTAAAATGCTTGAGATTTGCAGTAGAATGCAGTATGCAGTAAAATGCTTTAGTATGTGCAGTAAAATACAGTATGCAGTGAAATGCTTTAGTATGTGCAGTAAAATGCAGTATGCAGTGAAATGCTTTAGTGTTTGTAGTAAAATGCAGAGTGCAGTAAAATGCAAAGTATACAGTAGATGTTATGATATGCATGAGCACGAATCAAGTTAGTATATTTTATTGTACACTTATTATAATACTGTAAAACGAGAAAATTTGGCGCATACATATTTTAGCGCAAACGCAAGTTGGAATGCATTGGCGCAAATAAATTTTAGCGCTTGCACTTGTCAGTAAAATATATAAATGTGATATTTTGGTTTTTTTTATTCACACCCGTATTTGACTTCTTGGTTATTCAGGCACGGAAACACATTAGTACTCCGGTATATCAGTAAACATTCGTTACCTTTACCGCGGTACGTGTTGTTATCACATGGACGTGGTACAATGTTAACATTTATTTTATTTCTATTTTCAATTAAAAGAAATGGAGTATTTACTCATTTAAATCACATTAAAACAATGCATGCATCGACAGAAAATTACTGAGATAAAACGGTAATCCTAATCGGTTTATTCCCACTTAGCCAAAATTCTGAATTTCTTATTCCCATCTAGCCAAAATTGGGATTTTCACACCTGAGTGGTTACCTGTGTATAGTCTGTTTTATTACCTGTACTTATTACCCGTTGATTTGGTAAATTCTTGTGATTTCAAATTGTCCAAAGGTTCTTTGATATTTTTGAGTAGCCACATCTGATTCACACTACTTCAAGAATATATTGTTTGTTTTTTTTTGTTTTTTTTTTTTGGTTTTTTTTTGTTTTGGAAAACCAATGTGCAAGTCGGTTAGGAATTTTACCTATAATTCGGGATGAGGATACTTATTTTACTTTGGACAGGGGCCTAGATGCAAAGCTTATTAACACATTAAGAAGTGAGAGATCTCCCTTTCTCTCTCTCTCGCTCTTATTTTAGCTCTGCCACTGATTGGGTATATTGTAGATAGTTATTCGTGTAATAGACAGGAAATATAAATGTACTAACCATCTTGTCTGCGGGCTTCATTTACAAATCGACACATCCAGAAATTTAATTCATCACTTGATATGGATTTAAAAATCAGAGGGACAGCTCTTTTGTTCCTGTTGTTTGCTCAGGCAACTCAAACATTTACCGCAAACTGTTTATTTTTTCGTGTTTTCTTGGGTACTCTTTGAATTCTCTGTCTTCCAATGCTAAATCATTGATTAAATATGTACTTTTTCAGTCCTGTCTATTCACTGATATCCAAAATACTTTTTAGTTCTTAACTTAAATCCATTTAAAATGACATCTCTGATGGCCTTGATTCATAGAAGAAGAGGTTTTGAAATGTTAGATGCATGATACGTATATATGTACATTATAGAATAGAAGATTGGAATTGATTTCGCTCGAGAACCAAACTGAACCAAAATTGATCTAATTCAAAATTTTGATACATCAGGACATAAAACGAAACTGACAAAATAAATGGTTTTTTGTATAAAAAAAATTAACGCCCTATGCCAGGCTGGAACCAAAAACTTTTCGCTTCGAGCGCACTGAACAGGTAGCCCTAGTTACTGAGCTATCACCGTCACCTGTTTTCAGATGATTTAAAAAGGACAAAGAAGCACCACATTCACACATTTGGATTTCTTGGGAAAAAATACATTTTTTATGGTCTATGGGTCTTCTCTCCATTTTTTTTAAAATGTGTGTTCGTTTCTTTGAATTTAAATACACACAAATAACGTTTCAAAAATGTTCAAAATCATGGAGAGAAAACAGAGATAGAAAAATTTTAGAAAAACGTGTTTAAAAATGTACCATTTTGTACCAAATGTCTAATCTGGCCAATTTTAAAGTTATTTTTTAGCAAATCAAAGCTCAATTTCGGGAAAATATTTTCCTTTCCTGTTGCACAGGAACCCGATAAATTAAAAAAAAATTATAAAACTTCATATGACATTTCGATCAAATTTTCACTTTTCAATTACGCCCAGATTCCTGCCAAATGCCAATCAAAAGCGCCCTCGTTCTTTTATCAGCTTTACTTCGGTGTAACCAAAACTAATTAACAGCAGATTGAAATGCTGGTCATGTTGATGCAAGTGTGCAACCCTAACCATAACCTTGAAATTCGACAATACCTTAAGGAGCACGAATCTGTTACCCGTAGGAGATGCACTGCAGCACATAAAAAGCACAGTTCATCTAAAGAATATAGCACTGTACTTATAAATTCTTAACCGATGTTTAATGGTTATTTTGGTGAAGAATATATAATTTTAGAAAATGACTTTTTTCTCCCTATGTTAATCTGATAATACATATTTAATGAATGAAATAATTTAGAATTGGTCACCCAAGTAAACGAGAAGGTGCGATTTTATTCTTGTGTCCAACAAAAACAAGCAAAGAGCTGGCTACCGAGTTGAGCCCCAAAGGAAAAGCAAAGCAAACCCGTAGAAACTTGGGATACTTTGGAAGAAGTCTGTTTTTCTTTCTACCTTTGCAAGTTTCATAACGTGAAAGACTTTGTACGTGATATTTAGTTTTATTATTTTTTCTTTGAAAAGGTCATTGGAACTTCGTTTTCTTCAATGCAGCCTTTGATGTGAAATTTTATTTTAAACATGTGTCAAGCACCCAGTACCCTGCGGGCCTGGTCACACCCTACCCATAATCCCCTATCACTAGATCTGAAATAGATGTTTCACTTTTCCGGTACTTCGGTGTTTATTGTGTCCGTTTGAGTACTTTTGGTCCTCTGCATTACTTTTCTTCTTTTCACTTTGTGGTAAGGTGTTCCTTCTCCGTCAGGGTTTTTGTGTACCTGGGCTCGTATTAAAATGTGAGTTATTGGGGGGGGGGGTTGCAATGGAAAGCTGTGGCGATGGATATGCGGATGTACGGGAGATATTTAGAAGGAGAGGTTGCTGTTGTAGAGGGGGTGCTGTTGAGGGAGGGGGTGCTAAAGAAGGAGGGTGCTGTAGAAGGAGATGTACAATAATAGAAAGACGTTCATTATTTTTGTTACATGGAGCAGTACTTTGTACCAAAGTGTCGCAAATCCTTTAAAGCACATTGTATATATTTACAGATTTATACTTTCTTTTTAATAAACCAGCAAAAGGAAAAGAAGTAAATAAAAGCAAAATATATATACTTATATCAAATATCCCGAATAATCCATACCTCTTCAAAATAGGTAGAGGAATATGTGGATATTTTCCCCGACGAAGTTTTGATAATTATAAAAAACTTCACCCTTTGTTGTTTCGTGCACGTTTTTTTGCTGTAATATATTTGAAAATAAGTATTACCCTACAAAAATTTCATCGATATTTACCCCTTACATGTCTTTTTCATAAAAAAATGTTTTATACAATTATGTATATATGTTTGTAATTAGGAGTTTCAATGGCTTTAAAATCTAAACGAGACTAAAACAAGAATCTGTCATTACAGAAAAAAAAAAGAACATCGAATCACAGCTTAACATCAAAGACGGTGCTAATGATGCTATTTTCCATTAAAATATCTCTAGGTCTACAACAAATTTTCTTTACATCATTTGATCGCAACCACTACTATGCCATTGCAAATGGGACAAAAACAGAAATTGCAGCGAAAATAGATAAAAAGATCCAACAACTCCTAGATTTAGACTACGATGATGGTACATACAACATATACTTATGCCTTTAATATTCAGTTCTTATCCACATGTAATTGTCGTACATATACTTTAATTTGATTTTATGATATCGAAATAAAGAAGACATGAGAGTGAAATTGATGAATGAAATCAAGAATGCTTTAAAGAAACATATACATTATATATACATTAAACTCTTTAAGGATCTGACAGAAGCGGTGGGAAATGCATTGGATGTAATTGGCGATAAAGGTACAAGAATATAAATTTCTACCTTTTAATAACTGTAGTTTTCTTTGTATAGGTAGAAGTTTGTCTTATAGTGACTTCTTCAATGAACGTTGTGCTTGCAGGTCCCGCTCCCTTTCCCCACTATTTTCCTGACCTTTATGTTTTCTATCAGGATTTCCTTTATTATCCTGTAAAAATATTTGTGTTAAAAATAATAATAATAAAATAAAAAAGGAATGATATGCATTTTATTTCATTAATTAAGTAAACCTTAGAAATATTTCGTTTATTTTCTTTCGTGCATTGAAACATTGTACAATTTTAACGCTACGGTGCCTCCGTAAATTGTTTAAAGTTGTTTAAAGTTTTCTCTCTTGCGGCGGAAGTAGGCGGCGCTGTTGTAGGTGCGGTCCTGGCATCCATATTGTATAATACTACATCAAGGTTAGATTTTGCTGAACTATCATTTTTAATGCCTTCTTCGGGCTGTTGTGTGCCTGAGTGCTTTAACAGGGGGTGGCCATCGTTTTCCACGGAATGAGGTTATACGCAGGCAATGGATTATTGCTATAAAAAGGGACGAAAAATCAGGAAAGTTATAGCAACCAAGTTCAATAAGTGTTGTTTTTGGAAAACACCTCCACGAGTCCCACCGTGTGCTCCTTGTCAGGATTGGGAAATAACGGAAAAACCCGTCGTCAATTCAGTGTTTAAATAATGGACTAACAATTAGTATGAAAAACGTTAGTCAGCATTTGTCTCAATGATAAATTGTATTTGTTGACAAGGTCATTATATCGAGTATAGAATTTACAAAATGATGACCAATAAACGAGACTGTTTATATTCTTGTTTCATCAACTTCCTTGACAAAAATTTGCCTCGTTCTAGAAATTGTTCATACGTAAACCATGCTCTTGCGTATCGAATCTACTGAGATTATACACTCCGTACGCAGGTGATGAAGGTATATTGCTGCATAAGTAAGGAGAAGTTGACGATAGAAAAGTTAAAGTCATCACGTTTATCATATAGCTTGATTGTTAGATTACCATTAACGTCTTTTCAAGTAAAGTAACCAAGTATGAAACAGATGTGTCAGACTCTGTGGTATCTTTTATCTCAAGCTCACCAGGTATATCGTATCGTCGTAGGAATGGAAATTACCATTATTAATTGACAATACGTCGTCGATATATCTAAATGTCGAGTTGAAGACCACAGCAAGTGTTTTCTTTTCACGCATAAGACTTTGCACATATGAATACAAAAATAGACTACTTATAATGGAAAGCAATTGGTGCCTGTGGGAATTCCAATAGATTGTTGGAATACTTGGTCTCCAAAATCCACATAGATATTGTCTATCAGAAGCTCAAGCATCTCTTTGATGTCACCTTCAAAGTACTTGTGTGTGCAATCAGAATGTGCTTTAACAAAATAATTTTGCAAATGATCAATGACCAGGTAAGTAAATTTACTTACACTTTTATTGAAAAAACAGCTGTCAATGATATCAAAAAGCCTGGACTTTAATTTATCGTGGGGAATGGTTGTGGATGGAATTAAAACCATCTGTGGTTGCATAAAGATTATAGTACATCATTGCGCGACCCCCATCTTTAATTGTTGGGTTATGAACTGGTATATTTACGAGATGCCTGGGGCCCAGGAGGTCTGATCTGAGGTTTTTAAATCTGCGATATAAATAAAATTATACAATTATAATGATTAAAGTAATTTCTTGAAGTATTTTTCACAAAATAAAAATTATATTTGTACATTATATTAACAATGCTGTTACTTTAGAAATTCAATATTAAATTTGTATTTGTTAAGTCATTTTTATTCGTGTACAATGTGATTACTAGATTGAATGTTCAAAAGAATCCCTATTTTCATTAATACATGTAGTATGTTATTTTGCAATTGGTGTTTTTGATGTAATAAAGACTTTCATTTATGGTACAATGAAGGCCTGACAGAAATGCTGAAGAAAACAAACCATATCGATGCTTTGTCCATAGATTTCATAGCTTTCCATACACTACTCTTTTCAAATGTCTCTAGTTATATATTGGCTATACCATAAATTGAGTTTGATTATTCCGATTTGCACAGTACTGTACAAAAGTGTTGCTGTTAGTGTGACCATCAAAAATAGAATTAAATTATTCAAAATCATTCATCAGATACTTAGGTTTGAGGGGTTCGAATCCCACCTAGGGCTTAAGTACAAAGTTCATGATTTCATCATGTCACAATTACTCATATGCAATTTTGAATTTCTTTTTGTTTTTGATAGAATTTGTTTTTCCATTAACTAAATTTGTTTTTGGTTTAATTTGTATATTTCGTTTTGATTTTTAAAACATATAGCATTAATGTCATGCACTTTGTCATTTTTTGTGAGGGGAAAACTGCCCTGTGCCTCTACCAAAGTGTTTATCAATTTACACTCTATTATAATTTACAATTTAAAAGAGTACCTGACGAACTCATTACAGCTTTATTTTAAAATTATAGTTGATATATTATATGATCTTTTCTAGTTAACCCTGTCTATAAGAGAAAGCTTAGATTGTTCAAAGATTTTTTTTATTTTTTACATGTTGACATTCTTTCTTTACATAGTACTTTCTTAAATCTAACTGTAGAAAATATTGTAACAAAATACAACCCTTAGATTCAGTAAATCAGTGCGAGGAATGGTCTCATGGAAGGTCTTTAATCATATACTGTTGTTGTGAGATGTGTATTGTTTCATTATGTATATAATTAGTAACATTAAGTTTCTTGAACATTCCAGAGTGGTCAACATGTTTGGTCCTTTTATCTAGAACATTCTTAAATTTTGTGAATGTCCAGATTGTTCCAGTAATATCATGTTTTAACAATTTCTAGAATATTCTAGATTTATATTACTGTATAAATACCCTGTCAATTCGATGCATAGATATACTTTGTCGTATAAGCACTATTGAGATATAACTGGGATATATATTTTCACTGGGACATTGTGTGCAGCAACGGACACTCTGATGTATGTATTTTTAGATTCTTGCTAAGTCTGTACTTTATGTTTCATATACTTATTATATACTACTGTAAATAAATTATTGTTAAGTTTAAATTTTGTTATTGATCTTTGCTGGCATTTAGGGTTATTCTGACCCATAACAGAATTGGGGGCTCGTCCGGGATAAAGAATTTCTTGCACTTTTGCAGTTTATTGTCAGAATTTTGTTTATTGAACCGTTAAATTTGATTATAAGCCAGCAGAAATAAACATGGTATTTTCGGTCACAGACTTTCTTAGTTCACCAAGTGTTCAGGTTTTTGATACGTTAAAAAAGGATGACTTGATCGCATTAGGTTTGCATTTTCGGTTAGATGTTAAATCCTCTCAGAGAAAGCAAGACATTAGAATTAAGGTTGCAAACAAACTAGTAGAAGAAAATGTCTTTGAAAAATACGATCTTCCAGAATATACAGTTAAATCAGAGTTAGGCTCTTATAAAATGGCAGAATATCAGTTTCAAGTAGAGTTAGAGAAAATGCGATTAGAAAGAGAAAAATTAGAAAGAGAAGATCGAGAAAAAGAAAGAGAAGAGCGAGAAAAAGAAAGAGAAGAGCGAGAAAGAGAAAGAGAAGAACGAGAGCGTGAACGAAAATTTGAATTAGACAAATTAGCAGCAGAAAGAGAAGAGCGAGAAAGAGAGCGTGCAATGAACTTTGAATTAGAGAAATAAAATCACAAAACCAACCAGAACTGTCAGTTGTCAAAACTGAATTTGACGCAGCAAAAAATATCAGATTAGTTCCAAAATTTCAAGAAAAATCTGTAGACAAATATTTTCCCCAATTTGAAAAGGCCGCAGAGAATCTTAAATGGCCACGAAATGTTTGGTCAACAATGTTACAAAGTGTACTGGCTGGAAAAGCGGCTGAGGTATACTCTGCACTAGGGATAGTTGAGAGTTCAGACTATGAGAAGGTCAAAGCAGCAATATTAAAAGCCTATGAATTAGTACCTGAAGCGTATAGACAAAAGTTCAGAAAGTATAGAAAGTTTGATAATCAAACATTTGTTGAATTTTCACGAGAGAAAGAAGATTTATTCGATCACTGGTTTAGATCTAAGAAACTTGATAAAACTTTTGCTAATTTCCGCCAAGTCATCCTGGTAGAAGAGTTTAAGGAATGTGTTCCTCAAGATTTGAAAACACATTTAGAAGATAGGAATGTGAAAACTCTTGAAGAGGCAGCAGTCATATCTGATACTTATGCTTTGTCTCATAAAAAGAATTTTGTATCAAGATCACAGACTAGCAGTAATTCTACCAATTCAGACACATATAAAAAGAGTGGTTCAGGGTCTCATTCTTCCACAAGTCTCCAGTCTCCATAACAAGGTGGTTTTAAGTCCGGTCCAGAACGTTTCGAAGGATCATCTGGAATTGGGTCGCTTCCTACTTGTAGTTATTGTAAGAAAAAAGGTCATCTGATCAGTGAATGCTTTAAACTTAAGAGAAAAAATGATTTTGATAAAACTCAACCACACGCTTGTGCGGCAGTTAGAGGTGATAGAGAAGCCTTAGTTTCGATTTGTTCTGACACTCCTGATGTCCAGGGTTCACAGTCCAGTTCTATTGATTCTATGGAGGATTATAAGCCCTTTATGTCTCAGGAGGGATTTGTTTCACTCGGTGACTCTAGCGAAATTAAACCTGTCCAGATTTTGAGAGATACTGGTGCTGCACAGACGTTATTGTTAGAGGGCATGCTTCCTTTGTCTGAGCAGACTTCTACTGGTGGGTCAGTTTTATTACAGGGTGTGGAGCTAGGCGTCACTGATGTTCCCCTGCATAGAATTAGTTTGAAGTCAGATTTAGTTACTGGACCTGTTATCGTAGGTGTTCGACCTACTCTTCCCGTTCCAGGCATTTCTTTGTTGTTAGGCAACGATTTAGCTGGTGGGAAGGTTGTACCTGATCCTATAGTTTGTGAGAAAATCACTTCCAATGTCATGTGCGATGATGAAGATGATGACATTTATCCAGCCTGTGCTGTTACTAGAGCGATGGCCAGAAGACGAGAAATGGAGGCAGACCATACTCAAGCCTTTGACGAGACGAATTCTTCTGTTGATATTGATTTGAATGACACTTTCTTATCTGACCTTAATGGCACTCAAACAAACATGGAACCACACAATATCAAGAAGCAAGAGAAGAAAGAACTGTTACCAAAATTTGGTGGTGAGGATGATGAGTTGCATCCACTAGTTAGCCAAGGCAAGGACATCCTCAGCCGAGAACGTTTACTCTCTGAACAACATAAAGGCCCAGATATCATTCAACTTAGTAAGAGGGCACTTCCACCAGAAGAGGCTACTTAAGTTGGAGAATGCTTCTATATGAAAGATGGCATCCTTATGCGAAAATGGCGACCACCTGATGCTTCTCCAGATGAAGTGTGGCGTGTTGTTCACCAGATAGTGGTCCCAGCTGCTTATCGTCGAGATGTCATGAGTTTAGCTCACGATACACCTATGGCTGGTCATTTAGGTATCAATAAGACTTATAATAGGATTTTGAGTCATTTTTATTGGCCTAAGCTAAGAAAGGATGTTTCGAAGTTTTGCAAGTCATGCCATGTCTGTCAGATGGTAGGTAAACCAAATCAGAAGATACCATCTGCTCCTCTCCAACCCATTCCAGCTTTTGAAGAACCGTTTAGTCGAGTATTAGTGGATTGTGTAGGACCTTTGCCTAGGACCAGATCTGAAAACCAGTATTTACTTACCATTATGTGTACATCCACTCGATTTCCTGAAGCCATACCTCTGAGGAATATAAAGGCAAAGAGCATAGTTAAGGCCCTAACCAAGTTTTTCAGTTTTGTAGGAGCACCCAAGGCAATTCAGTCGGATCAAGGCTCAAATTTTATGTCGGGGTTGTTCCAGCAAGTCATGCATGAGTTGGGTATAATATATATATATACATTGATGATGTCGTCATATACAGCAACACATGGGATGAACATCTCCGAATCATGCGTGCTTTATTTGACATTTTAGCTAAAGCAAATTTAACTGTGAACCTTCAGAAGAGTGAATTTTGTCATGCTTATGTAGAGTATTTAGGTCATAAAGTAGGTCAAGGTTATGTTACACCCATAATGGCTAAAGTGGAAGCTATTGCAAAGTTCCCGATTCCTACAAGCAAGAAAGAATTAATGAGGTTTTTGGGCATGGCTGGGTTTTACAGAAAATTTTGTCCAAATTTTTCCTCAGTAGTTAGTCCACTTACAAATCTTTTACAAAAGAGGATTAACTTTGAATGGACAAAGGATTGTGAAAAATCCTTTCATAAAATCAAATCTGTCCTGATGAGCAACCCAGTTCTGTCAACTCCAGATTTTTTTAAGCAATTTAAGCTTACTGTTGACGCTAGTGATGTTGGAATCGGGGCAGCTTTGTTTCAAGAACATAGTGATAATGTAGATAGAGTTGTGTCTTATTTTTCAAAGAAACTTACAAAATGTCAACGAAATTATTCTACTATTGAAAAAGAATGCCTTGCTTTGTTGTTAGCTTTACAGCATTTTGATGTTTATTTGAATGTTACTTTGCATCCAATTCTTGTGTATACTGATCACAACCCCCTGACATTTTTGCATAAATTGTCAAACAAGAATCAAAGACTGACTAGATGGAGTTTGTTGTTACAAGAATACAACATAACAATTAAGCATATCAAAGGCAAAGACAATGTTATTGCAGACGCCTTGTCAAGAGTATCGTAAACATACTAGATTTTGTATTAATGTACATGTTTTACAATTTAAGTTTTTCATTGACATTCAAACTTTTTAAGGGGGGAGGTGTTGTGAGATGTGTATTGTTTCATTATGTATATAATTAGTAACATTAAGTTTCTTGAACATTCCAGAGTGGTCAACATGTTTGGTCATTTTATCTAGAACAGTCTTAAATTTTGTGTATGTCCAGATTGTTCCAGTAATATGTTTTAACAATTTCTAGAATATTCTAGATTTATATTACTGTATAAATACCCTGTCAATTCGATGCATAGATATACTTTGTCGTATAAGCACTATTGAGATATAACTGGGATATATATTTTCACTGGGACATTGTGTGCAGCAACGGACACTCTGATGTATGTATTTTTAGATTCTTGCTAAGTCTGTACTTTATGTTTCATATACTTATTATATACTACTGTAAATAAATTATTGTTAAGTTTAAATTTTGTTATTGATCTTTGCTGGCATTTAGGGTTATTCTGACCCATAACACTGTCAATGTTATTGCATGCAGGTACAACACCTCTGAAAAAGCAACTGAAGGAATGTGCTGATCTAAGTTTGTTTTTTTTTTTTTTGGACTGAAGGACTTAAAGAATCTTCCTAATCAGAACGGGGGGCCCATTTTATAAAAGAATTTACGACTTAGGACCAAGTTTACTTCTTCAAATAACTTATTTAAGATTAAATGAAAATGAATTTAAACTTATTAAAGGGATGTGGTAAGATATTTTCAACACGAATAATTTCAAAGAGAACTATTAATTTTGCAAAATTTTATAATAATCTGAAATTTTTGGTCTCAGCCGTAAGTTCTTGTGTAAAACCGGCTTCTGGAACTTTAAGATCTTGGAGGGAATACATATTACATCAGCTAGAAAGTACAGGTTGTAGTTTTGAAGCGTTCGCATCAAATTAAATACCTACCGACTCGGTTTTCCAAGGGTTGTTATTGAGACTGATGATTCACTTACTGTGATTTCTTCTGACCAGCCACTGCAGCCTGTCCGTCTAAAGATGAGTTCAATCTCCGTCAAGATCGATGTTCAACATTGAGAATTTCATAAATTTCATAAACGATAATGCTGGTTTTATATTCTACACTGGGCTGCCAACATATGAAGATTTTACTTTTGTTTTACAAACTCTCGGTGAAAGTATTTATAATTAGAATTATGTGTACACCCAGGTTGAAAATTTAAACATACAGGATCAATTTTTTCCGACTCTTATCAAGCTTCGACAGTAAAACACTAACTTTGCAGTTAGCTGATTGTTCAGTATTTCAGAATATTCAGTCTGCAACATATGGATCACCTGGGTGAATCTCATGTCCTGCCAATGGAGGGAGATTGATTTATGGCCAGACAGGGACATTGTAAGATTTTTTTGTCCGACAGATTTTTTTTCACAAATTTCCAACAACAGGAGTCATAGTTGATGACACCGGATGTCCAGTAAAGAAGCTAAAACCCCCAACCTTTTCAACATACAAGAATAGGAACATGATGAGAGGGTTAGCTAGGGCCACACCAGGTGGGTTGATTTCGTATTTGTCCCCTGCGTATGGGGGATCTACATCCGACCGCCAGATTGTTGAAAGATCTAGCTTGATTAATTTGTGTGACAAAGGTGACAGTGAAATGGCGGATAAAGGTTTTAACGTTCAAGATATATTTGCCCCACATGATGTCACTATAAACATCCCTATTTTCTTCAAAAACAGAGATCAAATGTCAAATAAAACTGTTCAAAGAGACAGGAAAATATCGAGCAAGACAATTCATATTGTCGAACGTTTAATTGGTTTAGCCAAAAAATACAAAATATTAACTCATGCATTGAATATAACTGAAGCAAAACTTGAATCAGAAATAACCTTCTGCTGTCTCATGCTGTGCAATTTTCGTCGACGCATTATTCCAAAATATGCTTAATATGATTAATATCAAATCACAGCCCATGTAAGTTCAACGGCAATGAGAATGATAAAATTCTTTCAAAACAAGATGTCTGTGATGAGACAGTAGTTGCACTTATGTGTATTTATTAAAATGAAGATACATCTTTGTATTCTTCGCTTATGTTAAAAAAGTTGAAGCATGTTAAGCAGACCAAAACTCTTAAAAAGTAGTGTTTTAGAAGAAGCTGAAGAAATTTCTTTAATTATTGACAACGGCAACATCATTTGTTGAAAGCAAAAACTGATTGAATAATTGGAAATATGTTTCTCTTATTTTTGGTATAGGCTTCTTCTTTTATATCAAATCTTTTTGAAATTGGACTTAAAGCTGAACACTACTCGTGAAAAAAGGCATAGTTTGCCATATTTCCTTGTCTTCAACGCTCTCCCTACAACACATATATGAGGAGCAGATCGCTTATCAGTTCAATGTATTTTGCTGTATATAGATCCGACGAGTGTAGACGTACATCTTACACAGCCAGCAAGTGCTAGCTGGTCGCGGTGGAATTATCAAATTTAACGTATTTATTCCAACACAGGAAAAAAGTTTCATGAAAAATACATGTCAATACATCATCTACAAACAGAAAATGCACATGAAACAAGGAATAAACGCAAAAATCTAAGACCACTAAAGGAGTACTATACATGTCGGCCACAAGTTTCGAGTGTGCAATCGGGTGTAAGGAAATCGAACGGTTTATACATGTATACCCGTCTGACAGTGCCTATTTATGAGAAGTTTCAGCTTTAAATTGTAGGAGTGATATGAACAATTGTTTACAGGTGGATAGACAGAAAGAATCATATAATGCACACCTTAACAATGCATAAGCTCTTTTAACATCTGCTAGTAGAGCTAAAAACAGGCATTTTACGTCAACAAATTTGATGGTTAGTGCGTCGCTCTAGAGTCGCGAAGGAGTCAATCCTTACGTCGCGGGTTCGAATCCCACTGAGGGACGTGGAGACAGGTCTTTCGGATGAGACCGTATAAACCGAGGTCCCGTGTCGCAGTAGGTGCTGGCACGAAAAAGATCCCTCCCTGCTCAATGGCTATTAGTGCCTAGTATAGACAAAATTTGCAGCTCTCCAACGGCAAGTGGTGGCGTCTACATATGAGTGAAAAATTTTCGAGAGGGACGTTAAACAATGTACAATCAATCAATCAATCAACAAATTTGCCTACATCTTTCATGTACGCATCAGAAGATGCTGCTATGTATGGGTGTGATTCACTGACAAATATTCCACAGTCTGTGGTTATATTGCCAGTGATCTCTGTGTACTTTTGTAAGGCACAGATTCAGCTGCGCATGTAGTATGGGTGCAGCATGTATCAGATGCGACACAGTCAACGACTGTGCCAGTTTCACGTGGACAGTTCTATCTGCAGCCTTACAGGTTCGACCATATCTTGAAGAATGGAGTCTTTTGCACCTCTCTGTCAACCACAGTTTGTTTTAAGACTGTCCTTTTGTCTGTTTTTCAATCAATTCTATTTCATCTGGCAAATGTTAGAAATGCTCTGTTGTCTTAGCCATATTTCGGAGAGTTTTTCTGAAGAGTAATCATAATCAAAGTCTACTGCTGAAGTATTTGCTGGTGAAAATAGCTGTGAAATTGGTAGATTGTTTACTGCTGAATGATTTATGCACCTGTTTCTGAAGAAATCATTGTAAACTTCTTTTCTAAACTTATGTGGACAAGGATCATCATTCTCATCAATGTCTGATCTTGCTAAAGGAATGTCTTCAGCTTTTATTGGACTTGCATATTTTTTTTTGCAGTGATCAAATGTCTGAATTTGTTGTGTACATGTTAGAATTTCTTTAGAGGAGGAGAATTTGGTAAGTGCAAATAAAAGTGTGCAAACATGCTTGCAATGGGCTGTTGGACCAATGCCCGCAGGGCACTCGCATTGACTTTCAAGCAAAAAATCATCTTCATCCACATTCACACACATCAATTTTATAAGAAACACTTTTTCATTTGTGCACGACACTCACTACGAAAATAATGCAGGTTTTGAAAATATGCCAAACGAATGTACTTCAAGAATCTGTTTTCATATAAATTTTCAGCATTTTTGTCATTACTTTTGTTCATCTGATGCAGAAAGATCCTGCTGCGGACATGCTTATGTTCAGTTTTTTTAAATGCTTTTATTTCCGTGCTTTGAATACAATCGCATGTAAATACATTAAATTAAGTATTGCACAGAAAAAATTTTCACACCCACCCACTTTCGCACTTCACACTTTATATGGATAAGAAAATAAAAAAGAGCTGCATACCGCATTTAAATATTTGTTTCTTTTTTCAGAGGATTACATTTCTAACATAATTTGAAATTAATGAAAAAAAGAGTCAAGTACTTTGTTAGTATGTGAACCCACAAGTCAGAGTAACCTTTACAATTTATTTAATATAATATAAAATGTCCAGTACAAGCAGTGTGATTAGTTATGTCGTAAATTATCAGCTGTTGGTTTATTAAGCAACTTATAATAGCCTTATTTAGAGGTTTTTTTGCAATATTTCACATTAACATGATTAAGCTACTTTAGATAAAGGCAAAAGCTACATGTAATTGTATGTAGATAATTCAGGCAATGTACAGCTGAAAACAAGGGCACCACTAAGTGGAGCATCCCCTCGCGACAGGAACATCACTGGTAAAGATAAAATCTCCAAAGGGACGTTAAACAATATTAAAGATTGATACAGTGTAGCACAACGTATCATGTTTAATGTCCCTCTCAAGAATTTTTTGATCATGTGAAGGCTTGTCTGTGTAGAGCTGCATATTTTTTTCCTAAAAAAGGCACTGGCAGTTACTGATCAGTGAGGGATATTTTTGTGCCAGCACCTATTAGGACATGGGCCCTTGGTTTACACGGTCTCTTTGAAGGACCGATCTACACGTCCCAAAGTGGGATTCGAACCCGCAACGTTAGGATCAACTCCCTTACTTTTGACAAAATTATTAGGGGGTGTTGTAGGTGATCCATTTTTTACAAAATGCAAAGTGCATGTCGACTTGGTTAGGGGAGGGGGGAGGGCATAACAAGGATACCTTATTTGGCGTAGTAAAGTTTAAAATTGGATAAAGAAAAGAAAATGTTTTTCAGCACAATTTTTTTAACAAAATTGTCGGGGTGGGGGCGTGTATCTATTTTTAACAAAAATCAAAATGCATAGCGTTTTAGTGGGGAGGGGGAGGCATAACAAGTAGTTTGGCCGTTTCCCATATACTAGGGGGTTCAGGTAAAATTATTGATGAGATATATTCAAATAAATGTATTCTAGCACGAACATGGACACATTAAGAAATATATAAAACTTTACTTGGTGAAAAAATTCCAAGTAGAACTGAAGTTATGAAATTATCAATGTTGTAAGTACTGCTGTTTTATGTAAGAAAATTTAGCTATATAAGATAACTAAATGATGGCATATAAAAGGAAGAAAAATCCGTTAAATCTAGATAATTTTTTAAGGATAGAGTCTAATTTGATTTGGAAATATGGCAAACTATATATTTTCGGAAAGGTCTATGCAAGCCCTAATTTTCTATTTCCACGCCAGCTTAAAAATATCCAAGATGGCGGCAAAATATCCAATATGGCCGCCAATAGTTAAAATGGCCAACACAGACTTATTGATAAAATGCTTTCAAAATCATGTAAGCTAGGAATAAATAATGAAATTTTATTTATTTTTTACAATTTATTTCTTATAAAATATTTATAAAGACAGTAATCTTAACAAAATATGGTCACTAAACGACAGAGTTCTGTCTGGACATCGCAAAGAAGAAAGATGTCAATATTATGAAATTGGCAAAGACTGGGGAAAAAAGCATATTTATATATGTCCTACAGTAAAGTCACAACTTTATTTTGAATTTATATAGATCTTTAAAATACATATCAAATTTTCTGTATCAATTACTAATTGTAAATATTCAGTCTAAATTATCCATGCTTCCTGGACAAGTTGGATGTTAAGTTTTTGCTTAAACTTCCAACAGGTACCATAATTATGATATATGGAATGATCCTAGCATTTTCCCGAAGTCTAACTGTACATTCTCACTGAAAAAAAATTAACCACAAAGTATATCATCTTCATAACAAAATTATAAATATTTTTTATAGTTATCAGTAAAACAATAAATAAACATTTTCTTTTATCACATTAGAACTTCGTATTTTTCAACAGTAGTTCAGAATTCAGAGGAAATCCTGGTTACAGAATCAAATTTGTACATTTAATGATTTATATCAGAGACCGTCTTTTATAGGTTCTTTCTTATATGTAGTAGGTAATGACCATAGTCTTCATGGATTTTTTTTCCATTAAGTCTAATATTATTTAATCTCACATTTTCTATTTTCTCTTGTGATCTTACGATACAAACTATGCATAGATTAAGGTACTTAGAAACTGTTCAAAAGTGCGCGTCGGGTGACGACTTTTGAGTGGAATCCGGGTGAATTAATTTCGGAAATGATTACAGAACTACAAAATTTAGATGCGAAATTTTCTCAGCTTTCTAATAGTGTATGTTGCATAAAATTTTTTCGATTACTTACCGTAGTAAAATTGACCTCTTTTCTTTGAAACGAAAATACATAAACTTCTGCACATTGCATTAAGATGCAACAATAACAATGTTAATCTGCAAAATGTAAGCTTTCCTGTGATAGGTCAATGTCGTCAATTCCTTAAAAATCGCCTCCCGGAAAGCCAATCAAAGTGACGCTATCAACGTCGCGGAGACAAAATAACAGTACTATGCATCAAAGGGAAAACCCCGCATTTAATTTTAGCACAACTGCGACTCGGTTAATTTACATTACAAACTTTTCATAACACACACATCTTGCGAAAGTTCAAACAATGTAGAAAAAATTCATTATACTTAATTTTTAGCTCTACTGGTCAGAGACCAGAAGAGCTTATGCGATAGTAATGCGTCCGTCGTCCGTCCGTCTGTCTGTCTGTAAACAATTTTTCAAAATGCTACTCCTCCTACAGTTTTGGTCTGATTTCAATATAACTTGGCACAAAAGTAGACTACACTAAGATACATAATTCTGTGTATCGGTTTTTTATTTCGATGAACGGTGTTGCCGTGGTTACTAAAAATAGAAATTTCTGTAAAATTCTTTCAAAATGCTACTCCTCCTACAGTTTTGGTCTGATTTCAATATAACTTGGCACACAAGTAGACTACACTAAGATACATAATTCTGTATATCGGTTTTTGATTTCGATGAACGGTGTTGCCGTGGTTACTAAAAATCGAAATTTCTGTAAAATTCTTTCAAAATGCTACTCCTCCTACAGTTTTGGTGTGATTTCGATATTACTTGGCACACAAGTAGACTACACTAAGCTTCATAAATCTGTATATCGGTTTTTGATTTCAATGAACGATGTTGACGTGGTTCTAAAAGAAGAAATTTCGGTGAAATTCTTTCAAAATGCTACTCCTCCTACAGCTTTGGTCTGATTTCAATATAACTTGGCACACAAGTAGACTAGTGACACTAAAGTACATAATTCGGTATATCGGTTTTTGATTTCGATGAATGGTGTTGCTGTGGTTACTAAAAATAGAAATTTCTGTGAAATTCTTTTAAAATGCTACACCTCCTACATTTTTGGTGTGATTTCAATATAACTTGGCACACAAGTAGACTACGATAAGGTACATAATTCTGTATAATGGTTTTTTACTTCAATGAACGGTGTTGCCACAGTTGCTAAAAATAAAAATTTCTGTTATATACTCTCAAAATGCTACTCCAAATACAGTTTTAGTCTGATTATAATATAATGTGGCATGCAAGTAGACTACACTAAGAACATAACGAGACTAATCAAGGATCATTATCCTATTTATTGCTGTTGTAAAGTTTCAATTCCCAACTGCTTAAGTCTCTTCCTTTGCTATATAATAAGTACAAACCAGTAGAGCTTCAGTCTCGACAGAGACTTCTGGTTAGATAAATATGAATAATAATGCAAAAATTACTTTTATAAACACCAATTAATTGCGTTTAAATGGCACGATTACATAGCTAACTCGGGTTACCTGAACCCCCTACTTATACATGTACCTAGCTGAAACACATCACGTATGCTACATATAGAAGTTTCAGTAATTCACATCTCACAGTTCCAGACAATATGCATTTTTTTCTTCGTAATGAAAAATAATACTGTACATCGAGAGGTCAATTGAACTTGTGGATTGTATTTACAGCTTTCAGGAATAATGTGCACCCCAAATTAGATACCTGTTGGAATTTGATAATTAAACCGTGACGTTCATCAAATTATTTCAATTACTTAGCGGCTGAGATGACATGTTAATTCATTCAGACTGTCTCAAAATACGCACAATAATACGACAATGTGCAAATACATGTACGAAGTAAAACTTACTGAGCGAGTGTATCGAAGCGACCCGAATTTACCAGGTTGATTCAACGGAAGTGGTATTTGTCAAGTCGTACATATAACTTCAGTTTATTGAATAGTCTCGTTTACCCCAGACTCTCGCTCTCGAGCCCGAGCGAGAGTCTGGTCTGATTCCTATATAATTTTTGTAATTTCAAATCGAGGCTTACCGAGAAATCGGTATGGATTTTCATTGGCTGATACATTCTCTTCGATGCTAAGATATGTATTCTTTAAAAAGTCAGAGGCTGCGCCTTTACATTTATCTGGTTTTATAATAAAATACCTTTGTCTGCTTTACAAGGAACAAAAAACGCACATATCTTTGTTTAAAAAGTAAATTCTCACATGTATTTTCATGGGAGTCGCCATCTTGTTAGCGGTTTAGCGACCTCTACTGGTTACAAAAATTAAATAGGAATCAAACCAGACTCTCGCTCGGGCAAAGTCTCGAGAGCGAGAGTCTGGGGAAAACGAGACTATTTATTGAAGCAACCCGAATTGGCGGAACTCCGGGAAGTGAGCCTTGTCCAGTCGTACATAAAATTTCAGGGTTGAAAGGTAGTAAAAACGCTTTATTTATGCATTCTTCGAAGAAGGGAAGGCCACAGGCACCTAACGTTACTTATTTTTTTTAAATAAAAAAATATATCCTTACCTTATAAAAAACCAAGGTCCCCTCGTCAAACTCGATCTACTGCTTCAACAATCCGAGAAATCGCCAAAATAATTTCGATATAGCTTGATCAAAGCGGTAATGGATTATATTTTGTAAATGTCGAAGATCGGCCTAATCATGCTAGCTGATCAATGAACATTTTCGAGACAAAATATTGAGTCGGTTGTAAATCCCTACTTACATGCACTAGATATAATTAATAACACTGTCATTATTGATGCCCTGATTGAGCGCTACCCGAGGGAAAGATAGATCGCGGGTTTACTGCATAAAAATTCTTACGAGAAAACATATCCTGAAAATTTGATATAATGTTCCTGAGAATTTACAGCGTATTATCTGCAATTTTTATAAAATTTGCCTACATAGTTTTAACGCTATATTAATATAAACGCGGTATTGTTATTAGTACATTTTTTACGCTTTACTATTGAAATATATGGAAAATGACGTTTTTAAGCCAATTTTGTGAAAATAGTTTCTTTTAAAAACGTTGGGTAACTTTTTAAAGACGTAGACGAATTAGTCAGGAAATTCAAAATGTCAAGATGAGGTAAAATCAAAACTATTGATTTAAAAAAATCAATATGTCTTCTCGCTAGATTTTTCGCTAAATAATTTCAAAGTTTCCTATTATATTGCTAAAATGTTGAACGTAGTAACGTTTACAGTACGTACATAAATATTTTGACATTTGGAATATGCAAGATCTAACAGATTTCATAGACGCAAAATTTAATTTTATTCATCATTTAACTTATTTCGAAAATATATTAGGATGACCAGCAACTTATTTTCACTAGTATTGTGAAATTCATATCATGATCACAAAGTCAGAATGAACGGTATAAACATTCCTCGTGCGTGAGAATTAACATGCAGCGACAACACCGCGAGTGATAAAATATATAGTTCCTGTTTTTCTTAAGGAAATTCATGCATGGTCAATGGTAGTTTAGGCATACCATATAAATTTGATCTCTTTATTCGAAAACGGTAAAGAAAAAAAAATCCCGATACTGAGAAATTTGCGGGGGGTTACCTACAATGTTCCTTCTATAGCCTAGCATACAACATCACATTTTTTTATTACAACTGGAACCATCAGGGCCCAGGGCAGCAAGTACATGTTATTCGTTGAGAAACACTTTCCAATCCTGAAATGTGTACTCAGCCAAATTCTTCACTTGAAACTTCCACATTCATCGGTAGAAAACACGGAAACAGAAAATCGGTCATCAGACGAGTCGAGAGTTGTCGAAACTGATGATGAAATAACACTAGTAAAAACGGCAGCTCAAGCACAGAGCCAAGATAAACTTAGTGACGAGCATCTAGTAAACCTACACAGATTTGAAAGTTCCATGACTGATGCAATAGGCAAGCTTGAAGCCAGCCAAGGAAAGGACATGAACTACTTGGTCACCCTTATCAATCAAAACAATGATGCCTGTTTAAAGAAATTACATCAGTGTGCAAGAGAATTAGAAGAGATTAAAGATGCCTGTCTATCTCTTAATAAATTTAAAATGGATGTCACCGAAACGCTCGAGAGAATGGAGAAACAGCTGAAAACTCCCATGTCTTATTCTCAAGCAGTGAGCTCCTCCAATGTTGGTTTTCGCATATCAGCTCACAGACTTAATATTGAAAGGGGTCGATATATAGGCATTCCTAGAGAAGAAAGACACTGCAATAGATGCAATGACAAAACAGTTGATGATGAGAAACATTTTCTCCTTTCATGTAATCACATTAAGGATGAAAGAAAAGTCTTGTATGAATTAATAAACAAATCCTGTAAGAATTTCCACAACTTGGACAGTGATAATAAGTTAAATTGGCTCATCACTAATGAGGATGTGCAAATACTGATTCAAATCAGTAAAATGATTATGAGTGCTGAAGTATGAAAAGTATTAGTAAATCTATGAAAAGTTTTTTTTATTTTTTTTTATTTTTATTGTAAATTAAATGTGTCCCCCCCCCATTACCTTCTAAAATGTACAGAATCAGTCAGAATGGGTGTCTTGAATACTTAGAGTACGGGTTTGCCAATATAATCGACTGTGCAGAGGCATCGTCCCCTGGTACCCTCTGTATCCAAGTTACCTTTTCTTTACATTAATTGTATGCTACCTTCAAGATCACAGATTTACATTTATACATGATAGCACCATTTGTTTAAATATATACATATATTTGTATGTAAATTATTATTTTTGTATGCATGGATATGTGTAACAATAAGTGTGTGTTTGTGTATGTGGGTATGCATATATTCAGATTTATAGAATGTTAAATATCTATTGAACTAACTCCAAGAGATTAGTTTGCATCAAGTTCATAATTATATGCTAAGTACTTATTAATTGAAATTACTATTTCTGATAATACTTAAACAATTTTTTTTGAATGACCATCTTCAATACTTAGGGTACAGGTTTGCCAGTCTGGCTGTGTAGAGGTATCATCCCCTGGTGCCCTTTGTATTCAAGATGCATTAGTTATATATCAGAGTACTGCCATTACTACAAGAATTTTTTTTTAATTACCTTATATCTATCATTTTTATTTAATTGTGTTTTCTTTTTATCATCCTATGGTTTTCTATGCTTTTGATCAAGAGTGGTGATGCACTTCTCAAATGTGCATTTAGTCGACTTATGTTATTCTCTACTTGACCTTGAATAAAGAAAGGCGTCAAGGTCAAAGTTCTGGTACACTTGTCTTCATCTTGTATTGAATATCTTTCTTCTATGTTACAAGTTTAAAGTCCTAATATCAAAGGGTATTAAAGCTATAGCCTGCTGGCTATTTTTCTGTTTCAAGTTTTACCTTATATAAATTCGATCAAGGTAAAAAATTTTGGTCACATACACCCTTCCTTTATGTGTCCTCTGCATGTTCCAAGTTATGGTCAAATGGCTTCTTTTCTATTTGACCTTGAAGAAAAAAGGAGTCATAGTCAAAGTTCTGGTGCACTGCAATTTGTGTTTAATGTCCTCTTTCTACGTTACAAGTTTGAAGTCGAAGTATCAAAGGGTATTCAAGCTACTGCCTAAACTTTATTTAAATGTAAAAGTATAACTTTGACCTTCGAAACAGATCAAGGTCAAATATTTTGGTGGCATACACTCCGTCTTAAAGTCATCTATCGATGTTCTAAGTATGAAGTCTTCTGGTCAAATGGTATTTAACTTACGACCTAGACAAAATTTGGATAATGAAGAAGTAGAAAATCGACATACAAAATGTCTCCCCTTAGTCCAGTCAAATACTTAGTGAATTGTTAGACGAACATTTTATCTTGTTTCAATGAACTGTTAAATTTCCAATAACCTTGAACAAAGGTAATTTTAGATTTCTAAAAATACAGCATCATAGTCACTATGGCCAAACGGAATATTTTTAACACAGGCAATATTACAATAAATCTTAAATAACTTTTTTCCGTATTGAATATTGATTTATATTTAATACGTTATTCATATTTGTAAAGCGAGCTTCAAAAGTAAAGATAGTTTATATTCGACGCATAGTGAGAACAAGAATTCTGTGAGCTAATGCTTACTAATAAAAACCCGCTCTGTTGTGAATAAACACTATCGTTTTAATATACACAAGTTCGGTTACAAGCAGATGTACAGATAAATAGAAAGTTGACATAAGATTCATATAAAAGTTAATCCAAGCATGTGGCCAGCCTTGATAAAATTTGTGCTGGAATTTCAAGCATATGTAATGAGTAGTTGCTGAGAAAATTG